>NC_137826.1:19856060-20011060 GCF_963921795.1 Nannobrachium achirus
GTGTGCGTGTGTGCGTGTGTGTGCGTGCGCGTGCGTGCGTGTGTGCATGTGCATTTGTGCGTGTGTAAATGCATTTCCACCTCTGTGGCCACACATCATCTGTGTATGCCAAAGTCAATGGTGTCTCTTTCTTAATAGTAGAAGAGTGCACCTCAATCGGTTTTCCTGCTGGGATAAATGCAGGGCATGCGGGGGGGAAATCTGCGTTTCACCGCGCCTTCATGTATTTCCAGCCTTCAGACAGATCTATGTTTGTGTGTGCATGCGTGCGTGCGTGCTGATGCCATGCACTCAAGTGCACTTAATGTTCTTCTTCTTCTTCTCAAGGCCTCTCCATACTTCCACCGAAACCGCCGTTTTCGGTCAAAAGGTCCTTTTCTACCATAAAATTATATTTCCTCGGGACTTCTGAAAAGCATTGGACCGAACGAGAGTTCGGAAATTTGCACGTCGGAAAACACAACTCACCAAACATTTCGGTCAAAGTATGGAGAGGCCTTTACCCCCCTATATCATAAAAAAGAAGGGCAAAATAACAAGAATGTCTTGTATTTCAGTGTGAACATCAACATTTTTCGAGCTTTGGTAGAAAAGCATGGGTTTGGCCAGTGTAGAAGATGTCAGAAAAGTAGCAATACCGCATTGGTATAAATACTCTTACAAGTCCTGCATTCAGAATTGTACTTGAGTAAAAATATTGGTATCAAAATGTATTTCCAAAGTAAAAGTACTTTTTTTTTTAATAGCAAAAATAGCAGATCTTGTAGCTCACAATGTGATCATGAGTCATGACATGTTACATCTTGTGATCTGCTTGTATTTACTCTACGACTAGATGTCGCCAGACCCCAACGTACGTTGCCAAGGACTCTGTCCATTGCCCTGCGCTGTATTGCGCAACGCCCCCGTGCGTGCATGTGCACGTAGCGCGAGGCGTTGTGAGCTTGTAGATCTGCTATTTTTGGCTAAAGTTCTCCGAATATGGATGCTAGGGTTCAAGTGGTGTTCAAGTGGTTAATATAAAAAAGGAGGGAAAAAAAGTCACAGAAAGATTTGGAGGACCCCCTGTAGTAACTCTGAGGACCCCCTAGGGGTCCTGGAACCTCTGTTGAAGACCCCTGATGTACAGTACAGTACAGTAAGCAGTTGGCGCTGCTTCTTGTTGTGCCTTATCGCAAGCCACAATCCATCAAGCTGGCTCATAAATAAGCTTTATTGTTTGCTTGTTTTCCGTTTTATTTTTTATCTCTGGATATGATGTGTCCACTGCAAAAATCCGCATCTGTGCATTTTCATAACCGTAAATAAGTATTGTTTTTATCTCCTGATATGATGTGTCGACTGCAAAGATCTGCACCTGTGCATTTTCATAACCGTAAAAAAAGGACGGCTTAACACGTTTTTATATTGCCACATTTTGACGATGACGGATCGCGTTAATGGGAGCCGATGTGAAAACTAGCTTTAAGTCTGGTCCAGTCTGAAATGTGGCGCTCACAGCATCTGTTACATACATCCTTTATGGCTTGCTGTGATTGGAGGGAACGTGATTAGATTACTGCTGTATACGGCTATACTAATGTCAGCATTGTTTGTAATGGGAGGTAATGATGCCGGGTTTGATGCTGCCAGACACAGGGACGTGAATCAGAGGATTAATGGACTCAGTCAAGCAGTTGTTATCCATTAGGAGTACTGTACTGTAGCCACTGTAACCCAGGACACTTGCTGAGCACATGCACTGCAGTACAGCAAGAGGATAGGAATGCACTGCATGGCCAGGACAGGGACGTGCAGAGAAAGTTAGAGAGGCAGGGGCTGACATTTCTAAAAGGGCCTTTTGGTGAAAATATTGAAAATAGCAGACCTCCAAGTTCACAACGCGGCGCGCTGTGACGCGTTGTGAGCTTGGCGGTCGGCTTATTTTCGGTACTTGATACCACACTAAACTAAGTATAAAAAAGGCAATACTGGAGAGGTAGCATACAGCATGGACAGTGCAATTCTTTCAACATAAGATGCTGCGTTCAAGTTCAGGAGAGTTTGGACAAGGCAATTCTCTCGAATGCCACCTTCAGGTATGCCATGGAAAGAGGGCATTTGCATTTCTTTCACCATAGTAAAAACTGCATTCATGGTCTGGAGAGGGCACTTTTTACACACGGGTAAAAGAGCAGGGTCTCAAGCCCCCTTTGATGTCTATGTGTGCACATGCCTGGGCCAGAATAGCGCTGTCAAATGTTTAACAGAGTCCTGCCATTTTAGATGTCAAAATTGGCCTCTTTAGATAGCTGCAAGATTGAAACAGACAGGGTAATTTGCTTCCTCTCTTTGTCTCTGTCTCTGTCTCTGTCTCTGTCTCTGTCTGTCTCTCTCTGTGTCTCTCTGTCTCTGTCTCTGTCTCTGTCTCTGTCTGTCTGTCTCTGTCTCTGTCTCTGTCTCTCTCTCTCTCTCTCTCTCTCTCTCTCTCTCTCTCTCCTCTCTCTCTCCCTGTCCCTCCTCTCGCGCTGTGTGAAGAGGAATGAGACCACATACTCATGTTTCTGAGTGATAGCTAATACTTCTGCAAACCAATTAAGAATTCAATCAGCATGTGATCCAATAAACATAATAAAGAGCAACACAAGCTTCCCCGTGTGGGTAAAAGTATAGTTGTATCAAGTTTCGTGAAGCACAGTGATGATGCACAGACACATAATTAACAACATGCAAATCACAAAAGACGGTGGACTATTTACAGCACTTGTGGAAACAAAACCAAGCACATCACACAGTTGTGAAAGAACGGGGGCAACAATGTCAGGGAAGTATAACATGTATAAATAATTATAATATATAGATAATATAACTAGATATTTGTATGAATTATGAATATGTGCAATCTTTTACACTGATTGCTGATTAGGCCGCCACGTTTTGGGTTTTATTCTTGTTGTGTGACCCATTATGTGGCGTCTAATTACGATTAGGCATCCAGGCAGAGCTATTTCATTACGTCATGCGGTACTAAGAGCAATTTCCAGAGGCCCCGCCGGTAATATTGCAATCAAGAGTATTGTATTTGGGATGTGTATGTGTGTGTGTATGTATGTGTGTAGGTAGGTATACACATATCGAAAAATAGACAATCCACAAGCTCACAATGCATCACGGATGTTGGCTTTTTGTGAACATTTTAGACATTTTTTAGCCTGATCTAGTACATTTATTGCAGACACAGATGCAATATCTCATCCTCTTTCACACACATAATGTTTAGGCAATATTTTATTTTATTTTTTAATTTTAGGTACAAAAAAACTTTAGGTACATTGTGAGACGTGAGAGTTATTGATCTGTCAGATATTGTATGCAGGGGTCTTCAACGTTTTCAGGCCGGGGACCCCCAAACTCATGGGGAGATGGAGCAGGGACCCCCTACCACCTCGTAGGGTGGGGGGGTCGGGGCTACGACATATTTTTTATTTTAAACATGTACAAGTTACAGCGAGCAGGGTGGGCCGTACCACTACCATTTCTAAACATACTACTTTTTAACTGAGAACAAATGTCAATAATATCAACAATCTGTCAATTGCATAGTAATCATGTATTCAAGCTATTCAAAATGGATAGAATCATGATTTATTTTTTAACATAAATGTGGAAAATGGCAAAAAGAATAAAAAAACATTTTTTGAAATCTTTTTTTTTTTTTTTTTTTTTTATCAATAATTTCACGGACCCCCTGCAGTACCTCCGCGGACCCCCTAGGGGTCACGGACCCCCTGTTGAAGACCCCTGTTGTAGGGTGTTATTCAAGGCTCCCTCCAGCTGCTACCTTCTCTCTCTCTCTCCCTCTCTCTCTCTTGAGGCTCCGATTTCACACTTGTAAAATCCTGAGTGTTGACGTTTCCTTTGAGCGCTTTAACGGTTCCAGTTTCACGCTCTCTAAATCAGCGGTTCTCAACCAGTGTTCCTTGAGGGGCTTCCAGGTGGTCCCCACTCCCCAGCTAAATGATGGAGAGTTGGTAACCAAATGGACCCATATACTAGATCTTTAAAGGGATCCCTGGCTAATACGACAAATATCCCTTAATACATTATAATTGTCCTCTATAAATACCATGTAAAATTAAAAACACCTTCATTATTTTATTTCTTCTGGAAATGGCTAATCTTTCACTCAATAGGGGAAATGCCCGTCGCAAGTTGATGATGTCATAAATGTAATTTGTGATCTATCCCTATGGAATTTATGGCATGCATGTGCAAATAAAAACAAACGTAATACTTCCTATGGTTAATATAAGCATCAAATCAATATTTCAAATGTGTTTGTGTTTTGGTTTTTTTGCACATGCATGCCATAAAAATGACACATGACATTTATGACATCATCAACTTGCGACAGGCATTTCCCCTATTTAGTGAAAGATTAGCCATTTCTAGAAGAAATAAACTATTTAAGGTGTTTTTTTTTGTAGTTATAGAGGACAATTATAATGTATTAAGGCATATTTGTCGTATTAGCCAGGGATCCTTTTAACTCTTGACTGCGAGTGTCAAATGACATTTACACCCTTGAGAGTTACATTTGTGTTAAACATCTGCATTACTTACTTTATAACAAGTCTACACAATTAGAGAATGTAGAAGAATTGTTACTTTGATCGTCATTTTGCTTGTTATCTCTCCTATGTTACCAACATCAATACAGCATGGAATTGTGGACAAAATCTTATCCAACGACAACAAAATATTCAACGTTTTGGGTCTGAGTGGCTAAAATCTCATCAAATGGTGGTCTGTGGCTCAAGTGCACAATGAACACATTGCTCTAAATGAACCTTGGGTTACTTTCTGCAGTGTGCCATCATGCATGCCCTCAGACAAAGGCAGCCGTGAAACACTATATTGTATAATGGTATAATGGCTCTTTCCCGACGCCAGCCAGCTAATTGAATAGCAAGATTAAAGCCACTATTACAAAGAATTAGCAGCCAACACAATAGAATTAAAACTGTTTAATTGTCCATACCAGATTTCTTAATGGGTCAGTTACCGTCATTGAAGTGTTGGTGGTCTAGGAAGTGTTTGCTCTCACGCAGGCTCTTGAAATTGACAGAGGTTTGTTTTCATCTGATCTCTGTTGCATTTTACAGTGTGGGTACACCATAAAGCGCGCTGCTTATCATGTTCAGGCCGCTTTGGAACCAGAAGGTTCCCAGTTCGAGCCCGGGCTCCCCCAGAGTTACTGTCAAAGTGACACTGAGCAAGACACTTAACCCTAAATGCTCTCGATGAGCAGGTTGGTTGGTGCCTTGCATGGTTTCCTCTGTGTGAACTGTGAATGGGTAAATGTAATGCATCATCATTGTAAATCACCTTTGGCGCTATATACTGTAAATGCACCATTTAACATTTACCAAGAACAGTGTGTGTGCGCGTGTGCGTGCGTGTGTGTGTTACCTTCTCTGGAAAAAAAAGTAACATGCCTCCATGATACAGTACTGTATATAGAACCTACTATGTTTCTATAGTACTGTATACTTACTGACAGCTCATGAGGCCCTTGAGCAAGGCACTGAACCTCTAACTGCTTGTGAGCAGGTTGGTACCTTGCATATATAGCTTTGCCTGGTGTGTGATGTGTTAAAGTGTGTGTGAATGCATGGGTGAACTTAGTGTGAGTTGTAAAGCGCAGTGGAAAAAGACACTGTATAAAATGAATAATTTGTTAACATATTTAATTGCTTTTACTTCTTCGTTAAGTGTTCTACTTTCCTCATCATTTTGTAATGTTTGGTGTCATGATTTTGTGCCTAATCAAGCAAATTCAAGTAAAATGAATTTACTGCAAATGGAAGACAAAATATTGTTATGATTTAGTTGGTAATTGAGCAAGATGTCGAAATGGGTGATTTGTTACTATTTTTTCAACTACAGTACCTCACATTTCACCTTTTTATGGAACTTCAATGCTACCACATATAAAGTAGTAAGGTACAAAGCAGAACTATTTCACAGTTGAAATAAAATAAATTTATATACAACATATTCACTCAACAAACAACTGGACACATGCACGCACGCGCGTGCACGTACACACCACTCTCATTACCTCATTACCTGTTGAGGGAATGGTACACTTTTTTTCCTACACACATTAGCGAGCGTTTATTTTGTCTGGCTGACGCAAAGGCTCCCAAAACACAGTTAAAATAGTACTTAAAGTATGTATTGTGTGAGTGTAAAGTATGCGTGCACGCGTGCATATGCTTGCGTGTGTGTGAGTGTGTTTGTGCGACTGCCATTGTGTCTACGTGCACACACTCCCACTTTATATAAAACGACTAATTTGGGGCTCATTCAATTGAGTGGAGGCATCTGGATGTGGGGGCTTTAATTTCTTTTAATTTCCTCAGCTGTCATTAACTCCATATTACCCTTTTGATAACACTTAGAAAACGGGAATCCATTAAACGGATGGCGGTGGTTGTCGTGGTGCGTGAAGAGTGTCAGAAAATAATCTGCCTAAATTATTAGCAAATCACTTCTCGGCTAATTGTGTCTGAGAGAGATGAGTCTGATGGGGGGAAGAATGCAACCGCTGAAAATCATATGGAATTTGTGAATACAATTTACAGTGCATTACACAGATTGAGAAACGGCAGTAACACAGTGCTTCTATCTTCTGAAGTAAAAAAGAAATGGAGTCGGCAGACTGGAAGACTTGCTCCCAGTCAGTTAAAGAGGCGGTGCCATAGTTTTGTACTTTTACTGGTTGTCATGTGTCTAGGAGGTTGACAGTACTTCATTAGACCCCCTGGTGTGGTTGTTATGAGCAATTATGTATTCCCTTTGTATTTGGGGTTTCTTCCTGTAGGCTGACAGCTTGTGGGTCAAAGGTGCTGATCCAAAATCACAGATAAAATGACATCATATAATCATCCCCTCCCCTTTTACCATTCACCCATCACTGTGGGTTTGGCTAACTTCAGCTGGGTCAACACACACCATGATGAGGTTAAATGTGAATGTTAGATCATGTCATTATTTGGCACCACCAGGGACCTCAAATGAGGGCCCTGAAGTAGATGGCAAATAACGATACAAGGTAGTCAGAGTCAGACACTCATCACAGTAACAGGGGAAGTTATATTGGGGTGTGTGAACATATTGACTCTTAATTAGAAATATGACATTCATTAAATAATCATTATAATCCTGAGATTTCCCAACATCTGCTGTGTTTGCTCATCAAGCCTGAGTGGAAGGTTGGTATTAAGTGTAATCAATAGCTCCTTAATTACAACCCTATCAGACACAGCTGTTATTCACTTAAAAAGGCAAATTGGATATACAGTAACCGCCAGATGTTTGATATCTCCGCCAGACTGAAAGCAGGCGATGGAGATTATGATTTCACCTGTGTGTGTGTGTGTGTGTGTGTGTGTGTGTGTGTGTGTGTGTGTGTGTGTGTGTGTGTGTGCGTGTGCGTGTGAGTTCACCACTTTTCAAATCGGCCTCATGGTGGTGCTATACAGACCGTTTCATATAGCCTACACACTGTTGAGCCATTTGTTGGATATGTCATATTGTTTTCCTGTAATTGGCTTCCAAAATTAGTGGGAGGAGCTGTAAAAAATTATGCATTAATACAACATCCCATTTTCCCCAAGGGGCCTGTTCAGAGCGCACACCCAAAAGCACCTCCACCTCTGACTAGGAAGTGAAACGTTGATCTTTATTTATAGATACCTGCAGCTTTCTCTGCTGACGGCTGCAGGCCATGACTCACACAGCCCTTAGACACCGGCCAAAACACTAAACCAAAATCTGTTATATCTCTTCTGTAATCACTGGTAGCCCCTTCCTTTGGCAGGCACTTGGCATGCAGCACACGACGAGACTCAACCCCCTCCCCACTACCCCACCACGCACCATGTGACCATTGCAAGTCAATAAACAGCGCCTGTGCTTTCCTGAGCATTTTCTGATGCTTATTTTATTTCCCCCCACAACTTAACGGTTGAGTTCACACCAAGACACCGTGCAATATCAATCACGTTACACATACCGCATGCAAAGCACGCCGCGTATCATCAGGTATGCATTGCCTATTCTTGGATTAAAGAGGGATTTCTCATATTGAAAATAAACCTTTTCCCTGACCTAACTCAATGGGTTGAACTGAGGCAGCTCAGCGAGTCAGATAAATATTCAAACGGCACGTCTCGTTTACGCTCGTTGTAGCTCTGAGATACGGTGCCAGTGTCGACTACAGGCCTATTCAAATTCCCTCAGTCTCTTTCTCCCCGCTGTGCTGTCCATGCTGAGTAGCTAGACCTGCACAGGTCACACTACCACAGGCAAAAACTTTGCCTTATTGATTTTGCCACAAAATCAATAACCAGTCATTGCCTTTTATGCCATACTGTATATCATTAAGAGGGCTGCAGGGGCTTAGGAAGTAGCAGTGGTGGAAAAGGTACTCAAAGGATTTACCTAAGTAAAAGTATCAATACGGCAATAATAGAAATACTAAGTAAAAGTCCGGAATTCTAAACGTTTGAAAATAGCAGATCTACAAGCTCACAACGCGTTGCAATGTGATGCGTTGTGAGCTTTTAGATCGACTATTTTCAAATAGCCTAGGTATAAAATAGGGATAAAATCTAAATGTATGTTTCATAATATTATAATGTATATCTGCAAAGTACAGTAACTAGTAACTAAAGTTTTTAAATAAATGTAGTGGAGTAAAAGTAGAGTGTTTGGATCCGATATGTAGTGGAGTAGAAGTAAAAGTATAGAAAATTTGAAATACTCATGCAAGTAAAGTACAAATACATCAAAACTGTACTTAAGTACAGTACTTAAGTAAATGTACATACTGTAGTTACTTGTTGTCTGGGGATGGAAGGGTTGGGGTTCCTTCCTTGCTTTTCCTCAATTGCAATTCCTCTCTGAATTGTGTTTAATTGTCCATGAGAAATCCCTGTTCAGTGGCTGCCCACTGCGCAAGTGCGCATACAGTAATACTTAGGATGGGTTAAATGCAGAGGGGACATTTTAGTATGTACAACTGTACTTAATGTCAAGTGAACCTCTTTTCCTTTTGATTTCTTAACATTTTCATCTTATTTATTTAGAATCAAGTTGCGAATGCTTGAACATTTAAATTCTTTTCTATCGAAAATGTCACGGCATGGCCAATGGAAGTTTAAAGGTTGTGTAAGCGTTGCTGTTTGTGTTACAGTACACCTGTTATTTTACACTTATTATTTATTTTCCAAATCGTGTCAAAATGGGGACCTGTGGCCCTAATGCATGTCAAACTGTGGGTCCTTGAAATGAAAAAAAGGTTGATGCTTTCAGTGATGATACTAGCCCTGCATCCTGCGTCCCTGACACATACTTTTAAATATAGGACTCATTAAACTAAGCATCACTGCTTTCCCAGGATGCATACAACTCTATCCTTCCTGCTATCAGTCATTTCACTGCACCAGCTGAGCTGCATGTGGTGGAGTCTCCACAGCTGTGCGTTCTGGCATTATTGATGAGATGATTGTCTTGTAAATCCATGCTTTTGTCCTTTATTAACTACATACAAGTAGCTATTTGCCACTATTTGTTTAAATTAAAGTCCTTTTTGATGTTTTCACCGTTGATATATAATGTGTGTGTCGTCGTGGGACCCATAAAATAATTCTGGGACCCATTTGAATGACCACCTGTGTGTCCTGGGACCCATTACATTGAAAACCTAGCAACATCACTGTGCTTTAACCCCTTAAAGGGTCATTCCCACCGGGCAAGATAAAGATAAACTGTCTCGTCATAAAAAATATCTTTCTCCATTGAAGTGGATGGGAGTGGATGGTAGCGTCCAGTGTGGACACTACCATCCACTTCAATTGAGAAAGATATTTTTTATCTTACCCGGTGGGACCTTAAGACCTGGGCTGGAATGGATCTGTACTTTACATTTTAACCACTTTAACCGTTGTTTTATACTTTAGCTATTTTTTAAACATCATGAAAATGTGTGCAGATCTTTGAATATGTATTCTTTTAAAGTGAACATTTTTAACAAATATCTTTGCCTCTGGCCTGGGGATCCCTTTGAGATAGGGGTCCGTGGACAAATACTTATCATTCTGGGGTTCCTTGACATGAAAAGGTTTGAGCACCACTGATATAGTTCAGGGGGCAAATCATTAAGGTTGAATGGACTTTATTGACAAGAATGGAAGCATACAATATAGCAGGCAGCAGAGACATATGAGCAATATATATATAGCAATACGGTAGCATCCTATAGCCTAAGCAGCAGCATCCTATAGCCTAAGCAGCAGCATGAATATGTAGCATAACTAGACTACATGCGGAGCATCAAGATTGGTGATGGATTCGGCTAACGGATCATGTGCCGCGTCCACGATAAATGATTAAGCTATAATCATCTATACGTGACTGAAGCTCTCCGTGGTCACATGATCCGAGACCCCCAGCAAGGGGATAGCCTAATCCTGAGGTGGAGTTGGGGAAGGAGGTGGGGCGCTGAGTTTAGCAACTGAAGCACTGTAGGGTTAGTACCCTAGATATACTCTGAGTGGGGGGCGGAATATAATACTCCGCCCACCTGGGGGCGCGCCGCCAACCTCTTAGATCTCCCCCCTGAACTGGCTACGTCATTCTTCCTGCGCCTAATTTCAGGGGGCAAATCATTAAGGTTGAATGGACTTTATTGACAAGAATGGAAGCATACAATATAGCAGGCAGCAGAGACATATGAGCAATATATATATAGCAATATGGTAGCATCCTATAGCCTAAGCAGCAGCATCCTATAGCCTAAGCAGCAGCATGAATATGTAGCATAACTAGACTACATGCGGAGCATCAAGATTGGCGATGGATTCGGCTAACGGATCATGTGCCGCGTCCACGATAAATGATTAAGCTATAATCATCTATACGTGACTGAAGCTCTCCGCGGTCACATGATCCGAGACCCCCAAAGAAGGAAGGACGGCGTCCTGGAAGGACGGCGTCCTAACCCCCCAAAACACGCAACGCACCGAATCCATGATCAGTCCTAAACAATTACAGCAGCATATAAGGACATGAGCCGCAGGCAGCATAATAATATGAGCAGCACGCATGGATAAATGCAGCATAATCTATACTACAAGCGGAACCTAAGAGTGGCTTATGGATTCTAAAGGGAAGGACCCACGCGGGTCCCCCCCCAACACACGCAACGCTTAGAATCCATAAGACTCCTAATCAACGGTGAGGATGATTTGTTCCGCGGACCTAACAGCTTGGACACTGCTGTGACCAGAAGCGCGAAATAACTAAACTGACACTATAGCGTACATTTACTATGCCCCCATACTCAGAATACAGCACCTTTAATTACCTGAATTATGCAGCAACCTATACATTTTATTAAACTCTCCCCCTTCCCAACACACCTTGCTTTTGCAGAAGAGAACACCATTATACGAAGGGCTCCGTCCCTCCGCGTGACATTCTTTCTTTTAGCGATTACTGCTGAGCTGAAGCAATTAAAAGCTCTACTTGCTAACTCCAGAACTCTAGAGCGCTATTGAATACTAGAATGAGCAGGCAAGGAATACTCGTTAGTACCAAAGTATTAAATATTAGCAGCTTGCCTAAAGCCAACCAATGATAAGAAAGGTAGCTCTAGTGTACTTTAGCAATGCTGTAGTGGGCATGAGCAACTAGATATAACACTAATTAAAGACCTGTGAAGTGCAGCAGAGGCAGCACGTAAAAACCCACAAATATAAGGTATACGCTGAACATAACAGTAACTATACTGTTATAACCTTAAAGACACCCTGCCTTGTATATAAAATACATGTGAGGGGCAGCAATAAACACACAGCCGAAACAGAACCTCATAATGCGACCTTCTGAACCTGAGCGTCCTCCACGGGACGCGTGACTGATTGCGTGCCTCGGCCCCATCAGTCCATTAACCACGGGCTGCTTCACATCGTTCCCACGCCGCTTGACTGCTCCTCCGCCGCTGCATACGGAGGAACCCAGCCTGCTGCATCCGATGCAGCGGACGCCTGCTGCTGACGACCAGCTGAGGCCCGAGGGCGCCCGGAGCGCCGCCGCTGCTCCATGCCAGGAACGCCGTCGCCGAAGCTGCTCCGCGCCGGGGGCGCCGCTGCTGAAGGTGCTCCTCGCCAGAGAGCCGCCGCCGAAGCTGCTCCGCGCCAGGAGTGCTGCCGCCGAGTTGCTCCGCGCCAGGAGTGCTGCCGCCGAGCTGCTCCGCGCCAGGGGCGCCGCTGCCGAAACTACTCCGCGCCGCAGGGAATGTGGCGTGTAGAGGGATGGCGCGACGCCTTCACTCTGGCCCTGCTCCCTCAGTCTCGCGGCGAACCAGCGTGCGTCATGGAACAGAGGGTCGTTGGGGCAGACATCGGGCGGGCAGCCAGGTGTTTCGGCATGGAGACACAGAATGGAAAAGTGCGTTAGTTCTGCTGGAGAGTCTGCTGACGCACACATAAGAAACTCTACAACCCAGCTCTTGACTTTTGAAGTCAAGCAATGCCAAAACATGGCCCAACCGATATGCGTAAAGTCCCCAGCTTAGAGCGACTGCACCCTGACGGAACCGAACAAGCAAATGCGCTGCTATTTACCTGCTAGAGTCTGGCTCCGCTGTGCTTCCGGGGCAGCCGTCGCTGGCGAGAGAACTGGCTCCCGCCGCTGGCGCTAGAACTGGCGTTCCTTTGCTCCTTCGCGGCATGACGGCGGTGTCGGTGTGCCGCTCCCCCGGAAGCTGAGCCTGAGCCCTACGCGCCTCCGTCGTGGGCTCGCGGGTCGCCGGGAAGTCAGGAAGGCTGGAGGGCCGGCTGGCCCAAGGCAGCAGCGGAAGCAGCTGCGCCGTCGCAACAATACCCTCCGCGGTGCCGACCGACTCCCGACTGGACTCCCAGCCGCACACAGCAGTCGACTAAGCTAGGAACATAACCTTCATGACATGATTAGTGGGACCCGCAGCCAAAGCTGCCATGATAACCTGCTGTCATAGCCGTGGGCCTGCAGCCGCTCCGGCCTGAAACTGAAATAAACAGGATGAATAGCAACCAGTATGTATTAGCTTAGCATGAGCTGAAGGAAAACAGAACTGTAGCCAGTGCAGCGGCCACGGAAACACTGCTAGGACATACGGTGTGCTGTGTGACCCGGTACTATAGCCTTAGTTTGAAACAAATATTTG
Organism: Nannobrachium achirus; assembly: GCF_963921795.1. Lineage (NCBI taxonomy): Eukaryota > Metazoa > Chordata > Actinopteri > Myctophiformes > Myctophidae > Nannobrachium > Nannobrachium achirus. The sequence goes on from NC_137826.1 coordinate 19,869,319, forward strand.
AGTTAAATCCCTTTAACTTCTGAAGCACTGGTAGCAGCTTAACATGCAGTTGAAACACCCCGCAGCTGCCGTGCGACGCTGCAATGACGACCTGCTGTAGCTGTCGCTATGCGTCGGCTTTAGCCCGAAGCTGAAAGATAAACCTCATGTTTAGGAAACCTGAAAAATAAACATAATGTTAGGGTTAGGAACCTGAAAAATACAACGTCGACCTGGTGTTAGCCGCGCCCTTATAGCCGCCGCAGCGAGACGCTGTTAAGAAAAGTGATTTAGCTGAGCCTGCGCCACTTTAGCCTGGAGCTGCCATACTGGAGCAGTAATGACAACATGTTAGCAGAAACACTCAACACCCTGGTAACAGCTTGACATGCAGTAGAAACAATAACTTGCTGAAATAATAGACAGAATGTTAGCAACCAACAAGTATTAGCTTTAGCATGAGCTGAAAGAAAACATGATACAGCATTTTTACAAGCATCAGCCTTAGCTGTAATTATTAGCAGTTATGCTAGCACGCCGCCGCAGGTTGAGTGGAGCTACCAAGCATTTAGAGAAGACTACGATTCCCTGCATGCACTAGCGAGTTCAACTGGTGACGTCAAGACAGACAGCACGCCTAGCGTTAGCGGACGCAAAACATTGTTTGCACGTAAACTGTGGCACCCATGAGCTTGCGGGTTTTCCTCCTTCCAGGAGCCCACGCAGACATACAAGCGACAGGAACCATTTAGTAGCTGCTAAGGTATAGCAACTAGCACCTCATAAGCAGCAGCTGATTATAGAGCAACGTTTTCAGACGGGGCCATACTTGCGCCTAGAACATGGCTAGCAAGCTGTTTTACCAACTAGCAGCTATCCTTACATTAGTTAAAGCTAGCCGGCTAACAACAAGCAAAGCTAGCCCCTGGCTGACTGCAAGGAAGGAACGCTGCTCAACAGTAGCATATACGGCTGACAAAATACACCAATACGCCACTGATCCCGACAAATACACCACTGCTCCCGATAAGCACAAGCAACTGAGTTAACCTTAGCGAACGGTCGCAAGCAAGCCAAGCACAAAGAAGTTATTTTAGCGTTAGCCAGGAGCCGCAACTGCTCCCGTCTCGATCTGTAGTATGCAAACTCAGCTGGAAAGAGCACCATTACCTTGATGAAGCAGTAGTTAGAAGTAGACCTCGGCCGTGTTTACCACAACAACGAACCCAACATTTATGCCATAATCCTTGCCTTGAACCCAGCCTGGACAGCCGCTAATCTTTAGCAACGTTAGCGAAACCCATAAGCACCTTAAATTAGCATTAGCAACAAACGACTGCCACATTAGACTGTAGCACGGAATCCAGCTGGGCTTGACATGCTAGCGAACTACATATCCCATCCCCAGCGTTTAGTATGCGCTGACGACGTCATGCCGTAAACCACCGCTTGACATGAACTCGGCTAGCTCGGATGCTAGGTGAATGCTGCCGATACCTACAACAGCCTACAAACTGAATCCTCCTGGCGTGTTTCATACTTGCTACGGGGCCACGTTATCACGAGGGGCCGCCGCTCTATGCCTTGACATGGCTAGCACGTTGTTTTACCAGCTGACAGCATCCTTACCGGAATAGCCGGCTAGCAATAGCCACCGGCTAGCTCCTGGCTGACTATACATTGAACCTGTTGCTCCATGCTAGCCGATACGGCCCGCGCAGTCGCAAAAACACTGTGGCTATCATCGACAAACCCAACGACTGAGATTACCTTAACTCATGGTAGCCCAGTAAAGGCCCACCGGGGCACAAATAAGTTAGCATTTAGCCCGTAGCCACAGCCCACTTTCTATGATCCTGAGTTTACATTTAGCCATGTTAGCAAGCCCGTAGCACCTTTAGATTAGCTTTAGCAACATGACTGAAGTACAGAATTCAGCTGGGGCACCAGCAACTTTAGCAAGACAATATGGACCTTGAAACTTTAGAATTCAGCGATTACCCGAATAACAATCTCAAAACTACCCATGCGACTTGGCCAAGAACACAGCTTCTAGCATTCAGTGATTACCAGAATAACAACCTCAACCTTCCCATACAACCTGGCCAGAACACAGCTTCTTAACTAAGTTAGTTTGGCAGCTAAGAACATGAAATAAGCAATAGTAGATAGCAGAAACAGCCAGAAATACTCAGCCAAGTTAGGCACCCTCTCGGAGCGGTGCATGGGCAGCAGCACAGCTTCCAGCAGCAACAGGTGTGGCACCTGTGTGTGTCCTGCAGCGCTGAGTTTAGCAACTGAAGCACTGTAGGGTTAGTACCCTAGATATACTCTGAGTGGGGGGCGGAATATAATACTCCGCCCACCTGGGGGCGCGCCGCCAACCTCTTAGATCTCCCCCCTGAACTGGCTACGTCATTCTTCCTGCGCCTAATTTCAGGGGGCAAATCATTAAGGTTGAATGGACTTTATTGACAAGAATGGAAGCATACAATATAGCAGGCAGCAGAGACATATGAGCAATATATATATAGCAATATGGTAGCATCCTATAGCCTAAGCAGCAGCATCCTATAGCCTAAGCAGCAGCATGAATATGTAGCATAACTAGACTACATGCGGAGCATCAAGATTGGCGATGGATTCGGCTAACGGATCATGTGCCGCGTCCACGATAAATGATTAAGCTATAATCATCTATACGTGACTGAAGCTCTCCGCGGTCACATGATCCGAGACCCCCAAAGAAGGAAGGACGGCGTCCTGGAAGGACGGCGTCCTAACCCCCCAAAACACGCAACGCACCGAATCCATGATCAGTCCTAAACAATTACAGCAGCATATAAGGACATGAGCCGCAGGCAGCATAATAATATGAGCAGCACGCATGGATAAATGCAGCATAATCTATACTACAAGCGGAACCTAAGAGTGGCTTATGGATTCTAAAGGGAAGGACCCACGCGGGTCCCCCCCAACACACGCAACGCTTAGAATCCATAAGACTCCTAATCAACGGTGAGGATGATTTGTTCCGCGGACCTAACAGCTTGGACACTGCTGTGACCAGAAGCGCGAAATAACTAAACTGACACTATAGCGTACATTTACTATGCCCCCATACTCAGAATACAGCACCTTTAATTACCTGAATTATGCAGCAACCTATACATTTTATTAAACTCTCCCCCTTCCCAACACACCTTGCTTTTGCAGAAGAGAACACCATTATACGAAGGGCTCCGTCCCTCCGCGTGACATTCTTTCTTTTAGCGATTACTGCTGAGCTGAAGCAATTAAAATCTCTACTTGCTAACTCCAGAACTCTAGAGCGCTATTGAATACTAGAATGAGCAGGCAAGGAATACTCGTTAGTACCAAAGTATTAAATATTAGCAGCTTGCCTAAAGCCAACCAATGATAAGAAAGGTAGCTCTAGTGTACTTTAGCAATGCTGTAGTGGGCATGAGCAACTAGATATAACACTAATTAAAGACCTGTGAAGTGCAGCAGAGGCAGCACGTAAAAACCCACAAATATAAGGTATACGCTGAACATAACAGTAACTATACTGTTATAACCTTAAAGACACCCTGCCTTGTATATAAAATACATGTGAGGGGCAGCAATAAACACACAGCCGAAACAGAACCTCATAATGCGACCTTCTGAACCTGAGCGTCCTCCACGGGACGCGTGACTGATTGCGTGCCTCGGCCCCATCAGTCCATTAACCACGGGCTGCTTCACATCGTTCCTCCGCCGCTGCATACGGAGGAACCCAGCCTGCTGCATCCGATGCAGCGGACGCCTGCTGCTGACGACCAGCTGAGGCCCGAGGGCGCCCGGAGCGCCGCCGCTGCTCCATGCCAGGAACGCCGTCGCCGAAGCTGCTCCGCGCCGGGGGCGCCGCTGCTGAAGGTGCTCCTCGCCAGAGAGCCGCCGCCGAAGCTGCTCCGCGCCAGGAGTGCTGCCGCCGAGTTGCTCCGCGCCAGGAGTGCTGCCGCCGAGCTGCTCCGCGCCAGGGGCGCCGCTGCCGAAACTACTCCGCGCCGCAGGGAATGTGGCGTGTAGAGGGATGGCGCGACGCCTTCACTCTGGCCCTGCTCCCTCAGTCTCGCGGCGAACCAGCGTGCGTCATGGAACAGAGGGTCGTTGGGGCAGACATCGGGCGGGCAGCCAGGTGTTTCGGCATGGAGACACAGAATGGAAAAGTGCGTTAGTTCTGCTGGAGAGTCTGCTGACGCACACATAAGAAACTCTACAACCCAGCTCTTGACTTTTGAAGTCAAGCAATGCCAAAACATGGCCCAACCGATATGCGTAAAGTCCCCAGCTTAGAGCGACTGCACCCTGACGGAACCGAACAAGCAAATGCGCTGCTATTTACCTGCTAGAGTCTGGCTCCGCTGTGCTTCCGGGGCAGCCGTCGCTGGCGAGAGCACTGGCTCCCGCCGCTGGCGCTAGAACTGGCGTTCCTTTGCTCCTTCGCGGCATGACGGCGGTGTCGGTGTGCCGCTCCCCCGGAAGCTGAGCCTGAGCCCTACGCGCCTCCGTCGTGGGCTCGCGGGTCGCCGGGAAGTCAGGAAGGCTGGAGGGCCGGCTGGCCCAAGGCAGCAGCGGAAGCAGCTGCGCCGTCGCAACAATACCCTCCGCGGTGCCGACCGACTCCCGACTGGACTCCCAGCCGCATACAGCAGTCGACTAAGCTAGGAACATAACCTTCATGACATGATTAGTGGGACCCGCAGCCAAAGCTGCCATGATAACCTGCTGTCATAGCCGTGGGCCTGCAGCCGCTCCGGCCTGAAACTGAAATAAACAGGATGAATAGCAACCAGTATGTATTAGCTTAGCATGAGCTGAAGGAAAACAGAACTGTAGCCAGTGCAGCGGCCACGGAAACACTGCTAGGACATACGGTGTGCTGTGTGACCCGGTACTATAGCCTTAGTTTGAAACAAATATTTGAGTTAAATCCCTTTAACTTCTGAAGCACTGGTAGCAGCTTAACATGCAGTTGAAACACCCCGCAGCTGCCGTGCGACGCTGCAATGACGACCTGCTGTAGCTGTCGCTATGCGTCGGCTTTAGCCCGAAGCTGAAAGATAAACCTCATGTTTAGGAAACCTGAAAAATAAACATAATGTTAGGGTTAGGAACCTGAAAAATACAACGTCGACCTGGTGTTAGCCGCGCCCTTATAGCCGCCGCAGCGAGACGCTGTTAAGAAAAGTGATTTAGCTGAGCCTGCGCCACTTTAGCCTGGAGCTGCCATACTGGAGCAGTAATGACAACATGTTAGCAGAAACACTCAACACCCTGGTAACAGCTTGACATGCAGTAGAAACAATAACTTGCTGAAATAATAGACAGAATGTTAGCAACCAACAAGTATTAGCTTTAGCATGAGCTGAAAGAAAACATGATACAGCATTTTTACAAGCATCAGCCTTAGCTGTAATTATTAGCAGTTATGCTAGCACGCCGCCGCAGGTTGAGTGGAGCTACCAAGCATTTAGAGAAGACTACGATTCCCTGCATGCACTAGCGAGTTCAACTGGTGACGTCAAGACAGACAGCACGCCTAGCGTTAGCGGACGCAAAACATTGTTTGCACGTAAACTGTGGCACCCATGAGCTTGCGGGTTTTCCTCCTTCCAGGAGCCCACGCAGACATACAAGCGACAGGAACCATTTAGTAGCTGCTAAGGTATAGCAACTAGCACCTCATAAGCAGCAGCTGATTATAGAGCAACGTTTTCAGACGGGGCCATACTTGCGCCTAGAACATGGCTAGCAAGCTGTTTTACCAACTAGCAGCTATCCTTACATTAGTTAAAGCTAGCCGGCTAACAACAAGCAAAGCTAGCCCCTGGCTGACTGCAAGGAAGGAACGCTGCTCAACAGTAGCATATACGGCTGACAAAATACACCAATACGCCACTGATCCCGACAAATACACCACTGCTCCCGATAAGCACAAGCAACTGAGTTAACCTTAGCGAACGGTCGCAAGCAAGCCAAGCACAAAGAAGTTATTTTAGCGTTAGCCAGGAGCCGCAACTGCTCCCGTCTCGATCTGTAGTATGCAAACTCAGCTGGAAAGAGCACCATTACCTTGATGAAGCAGTAGTTAGAAGTAGACCTCGGCCGTGTTTACCACAACAACGAACCCAACATTTATGCCATAATCCTTGCCTTGAACCCAGCCTGGACAGCCGCTAATCTTTAGCAACGTTAGCGAAACCCATAAGCACCTTAAATTAGCATTAGCAACAAACGACTGCCACATTAGACTGTAGCACGGAATCCAGCTGGGCTTGACATGCTAGCGAACTACATATCCCATCCCCAGCGTTTAGTATGCGCTGACGACGTCATGCCGTAAACCACCGCTTGACATGAACTCGGCTAGCTCGGATGCTAGGTGAATGCTGCCGATACCTACAACAGCCTACAAACTGAATCCTCCTGGCGTGTTTCATACTTGCTACGGGGCCACGTTATCACGAGGGGCCGCCGCTCTATGCCTTGACATGGCTAGCACGTTGTTTTACCAGCTGACAGCATCCTTACCGGAATAGCCGGCTAGCAATAGCCACCGGCTAGCTCCTGGCTGACTATACATTGAACCTGTTGCTCCATGCTAGCCGATACGGCCCGCGCAGTCGCAAAAACACTGTGGCTATCATCGACAAACCCAACGACTGAGATTACCTTAACTCATGGTAGCCCAGTAAAGGCCCACCGGGGCACAAATAAGTTTGCATTTAGCCCGTAGCCACAGCCCACTTTCTATGATCCTGAGTTTACATTTAGCCATGTTAGCAAGCCCGTAGCACCTTTAGATTAGCTTTAGCAACATGACTGAAGTACAGAATTCAGCTGGGGCACCAGCAACTTTAGCAAGACAATATGGACCTTGAAACTTTAGAATTCAGCGATTACCCGAATAACAATCTCAAAACTACCCATGCGACTTGGCCAAGAACACAGCTTCTAGCATTCAGTGATTACCAGAATAACAACCTCAACCTTCCCATACAACCTGGCCAGAACACAGCTTCTTAACTAAGTTAGTTTGGCAGCTAAGAACATGAAATAAGCAATAGTAGATAGCAGAAACAGCCAGAAATACTCAGCCAAGTTAGGCACCCTCTCGGAGCGGTGCATGGGCAGCAGCACAGCTTCCAGCAGCAACAGGTGTGGCACCTGTGTGTGTCCTGCAGCGCTGAGTTTAGCAACTGAAGCACTGTAGGGTTAGTACCCTAGATATACTCTGAGTGGGGGGCGGAATATAATACTCCGCCCACCTGGGGGCGCGCCGCCAACCTCTTAGATCTCCCCCTGAACTGGCTACGTCATTCTTCCTGCGCCTAATTTCAGGGGGCAAATCATTAAGGTTGAATGGACTTTATTGACAAGAATGGAAGCATACAATATAGCAGGCAGCAGAGACATATGAGCAATATATATATAGCAATATGGTAGCATCCTATAGCCTAAGCAGCAGCATCCTATAGCCTAAGCAGCAGCATGAATATGTAGCATAACTAGACTACATGCGGAGCATCAAGATTGGCGATGGATTCGGCTAACGGATCATGTGCCGCGTCCACGATAAATGATTAAGCTATAATCATCTATACGTGACTGAAGCTCTCCGCGGTCACATGATCCGAGACCCCCAAAGAAGGAAGGACGGCGTCCTGGAAGGACGGCGTCCTAACCCCCCAAAACACGCAACGCACCGAATCCATGATCAGTCCTAAACAATTACAGCAGCATATAAGGACATGAGCCGCAGGCAGCATAATAATATGAGCAGCACGCATGGATAAATGCAGCATAATCTATACTACAAGCGGAACCTAAGAGTGGCTTATGGATTCTAAAGGGAAGGACCCACGCGGGTCCCCCCCAACACACGCAACGCTTAGAATCCATAAGACTCCTAATCAACGGTGAGGATGATTTGTTCCGCGGACCTAACAGCTTGGACACTGCTGTGACCAGAAGCGCGAAATAACTAAACTGACACTATAGCGTACATTTACTATGCCCCCATACTCAGAATACAGCACCTTTAATTACCTGAATTATGCAGCAACCTATACATTTTATTAAACTCTCCCCCTTCCCAACACACCTTGCTTTTGCAGAAGAGAACACCATTATACGAAGGGCTCCGTCCCTCCGCGTGACATTCTTTCTTTTAGCGATTACTGCTGAGCTGAAGCAATTAAAATCTCTACTTGCTAACTCCAGAACTCTAGAGCGCTATTGAATACTAGAATGAGCAGGCAAGGAATACTCGTTAGTACCAAAGTATTAAATATTAGCAGCTTGCCTAAAGCCAACCAATGATAAGAAAGGTAGCTCTAGTGTACTTTAGCAATGCTGTAGTGGGCATGAGCAACTAGATATAACACTAATTAAAGACCTGTGAAGTGCAGCAGAGGCAGCACGTAAAAACCCACAAATATAAGGTATACGCTGAACATAACAGTAACTATACTGTTATAACCTTAAAGACACCCTGCCTTGTATATAAAATACATGTGAGGGGCAGCAATAAACACACAGCCGAAACAGAACCTCATAATGCGACCTTCTGAACCTGAGCGTCCTCCACGGGACGCGTGACTGATTGCGTGCCTCGGCCCCATCAGTCCATTAACCACGGGCTGCTTCACATCGTTCCCACGCCGCTTGACTGCTCCTCCGCCGCTGCATACGGAGGAACCCAGCCTGCTGCATCCGATGCAGCGGACGCCTGCTGCTGACGACCAGCTGAGGCCCGAGGGCGCCCGGAGCGCCGCCGCTGCTCCATGCCAGGAACGCCGTCGCCGAAGCTGCTCCGCGCCGGGGGCGCCGCTGCTGAAGGTGCTCCTCGCCAGAGAGCCGCCGCCGAAGCTGCTCCGCGCCAGGAGTGCTGCCGCCGAGTTGCTCCGCGCCAGGAGTGCTGCCGCCGAGCTGCTCCGCGCCAGGGGCGCCGCTGCCGAAACTACTCCGCGCCGCAGGGAATGTGGCGTGTAGAGGGATGGCGCGACGCCTTCACTCTGGCCCTGCTCCCTCAGTCTCGCGGCGAACCAGCGTGCGTCATGGAACAGAGGGTCGTTGGGGCAGACATCGGGCGGGCAGCCAGGTGTTTCGGCATGGAGACACAGAATGGAAAAGTGCGTTAGTTCTGCTGGAGAGTCTGCTGACGCACACATAAGAAACTCTACAACCCAGCTCTTGACTTTTGAAGTCAAGCAATGCCAAAACATGGCCCAACCGATATGCGTAAAGTCCCCAGCTTAGAGCGACTGCACCCTGACGGAACCGAACAAGCAAATGCGCTGCTATTTACCTGCTAGAGTCTGGCTCCGCTGTGCTTCCGGGGCAGCCGTCGCTGGCGAGAGAACTGGCTCCCGCCGCTGGCGCTAGAACTGGCGTTCCTTTGCTCCTTCGCGGCATGACGGCGGTGTCGGTGTGCCGCTCCCCCGGAAGCTGAGCCTGAGCCCTACGCGCCTCCGTCGTGGGCTCGCGGGTCGCCGGGAAGTCAGGAAGGCTGGAGGGCCGGCTGGCCCAAGGCAGCAGCGGAAGCAGCTGCGCCGTCGCAACAATACCCTCCGCGGTGCCGACCGACTCCCGACTGGACTCCCAGCCGCACACAGCAGTCGACTAAGCTAGGAACATAACCTTCATGACATGATTAGTGGGACCCGCAGCCAAAGCTGCCATGATAACCTGCTGTCATAGCCGTGGGCCTGCAGCCGCTCCGGCCTGAAACTGAAATAAACAGGATGAATAGCAACCAGTATGTATTAGCTTAGCATGAGCTGAAGGAAAACAGAACTGTAGCCAGTGCAGCGGCCACGGAAACACTGCTAGGACATACGGTGTGCTGTGTGACCCGGTACTATAGCCTTAGTTTGAAACAAATATTTGAGTTAAATCCCTTTAACTTCTGAAGCACTGGTAGCAGCTTAACATGCAGTTGAAACACCCCGCAGCTGCCGTGCGACGCTGCAATGACGACCTGCTGTAGCTGTCGCTATGCGTCGGCTTTAGCCCGAAGCTGAAAGATAAACCTCATGTTTAGGAAACCTGAAAAATAAACATAATGTTAGGGTTAGGAACCTGAAAAATACAACGTCGACCTGGTGTTAGCCGCGCCCTTATAGCCGCCGCAGCGAGACGCTGTTAAGAAAAGTGATTTAGCTGAGCCTGCGCCACTTTAGCCTGGAGCTGCCATACTGGAGCAGTAATGACAACATGTTAGCAGAAACACTCAACACCCTGGTAACAGCTTGACATGCAGTAGAAACAATAACTTGCTGAAATAATAGACAGAATGTTAGCAACCAACAAGTATTAGCTTTAGCATGAGCTGAAAGAAAACATGATACAGCATTTTTACAAGCATCAGCCTTAGCTGTAATTATTAGCAGTTATGCTAGCACGCCGCCGCAGGTTGAGTGGAGCTACCAAGCATTTAGAGAAGACTACGATTCCCTGCATGCACTAGCGAGTTCAACTGGTGACGTCAAGACAGACAGCACGCCTAGCGTTAGCGGACGCAAAACATTGTTTGCACGTAAACTGTGGCACCCATGAGCTTGCGGGTTTTCCTCCTTCCAGGAGCCCACGCAGACATACAAGCGACAGGAACCATTTAGTAGCTGCTAAGGTATAGCAACTAGCACCTCATAAGCAGCAGCTGATTATAGAGCAACGTTTTCAGACGGGGCCATACTTGCGCCTAGAACATGGCTAGCAAGCTGTTTTACCAACTAGCAGCTATCCTTACATTAGTTAAAGCTAGCCGGCTAACAACAAGCAAAGCTAGCCCCTGGCTGACTGCAAGGAAGGAACGCTGCTCAACAGTAGCATATACGGCTGACAAAATACACCAATACGCCACTGATCCCGACAAATACACCACTGCTCCCGATAAGCACAAGCAACTGAGTTAACCTTAGCGAACGGTCGCAAGCAAGCCAAGCACAAAGAAGTTATTTTAGCGTTAGCCAGGAGCCGCAACTGCTCCCGTCTCGATCTGTAGTATGCAAACTCAGCTGGAAAGAGCACCATTACCTTGATGAAGCAGTAGTTAGAAGTAGACCTCGGCCGTGTTTACCACAACAACGAACCCAACATTTATGCCATAATCCTTGCCTTGAACCCAGCCTGGACAGCCGCTAATCTTTAGCAACGTTAGCGAAACCCATAAGCACCTTAAATTAGCATTAGCAACAAACGACTGCCACATTAGACTGTAGCACGGAATCCAGCTGGGCTTGACATGCTAGCGAACTACATATCCCATCCCCAGCGTTTAGTATGCGCTGACGACGTCATGCCGTAAACCACCGCTTGACATGAACTCGGCTAGCTCGGATGCTAGGTGAATGCTGCCGATACCTACAACAGCCTACAAACTGAATCCTCCTGGCGTGTTTCATACTTGCTACGGGGCCACGTTATCACGAGGGGCCGCCGCTCTATGCCTTGACATGGCTAGCACGTTGTTTTACCAGCTGACAGCATCCTTACCGGAATAGCCGGCTAGCAATAGCCACCGGCTAGCTCCTGGCTGACTATACATTGAACCTGTTGCTCCATGCTAGCCGATACGGCCCGCGCAGTCGCAAAAACACTGTGGCTATCATCGACAAACCCAACGACTGAGATTACCTTAACTCATGGTAGCCCAGTAAAGGCCCACCGGGGCACAAATAAGTTAGCATTTAGCCCGTAGCCACAGCCCACTTTCTATGATCCTGAGTTTACATTTAGCCATGTTAGCAAGCCCGTAGCACCTTTAGATTAGCTTTAGCAACATGACTGAAGTACAGAATTCAGCTGGGGCACCAGCAACTTTAGCAAGACAATATGGACCTTGAAACTTTAGAATTCAGCGATTACCCGAATAACAATCTCAAAACTACCCATGCGACTTGGCCAAGAACACAGCTTCTAGCATTCAGTGATTACCAGAATAACAACCTCAACCTTCCCATACAACCTGGCCAGAACACAGCTTCTTAACTAAGTTAGTTTGGCAGCTAAGAACATGAAATAAGCAATAGTAGATAGCAGAAACAGCCAGAAATACTCAGCCAAGTTAGGCACCCTCTCGGAGCGGTGCATGGGCAGCAGCACAGCTTCCAGCAGCAACAGGTGTGGCACCTGTGTGTGTCCTGCAGCGCTGAGTTTAGCAACTGAAGCACTGTAGGGTTAGTACCCTAGATATACTCTGAGTGGGGGGCGGAATATAATACTCCGCCCACCTGGGGGCGCGCCGCCAACCTCTTAGATCTCCCCCCTGAACTGGCTACGTCATTCTTCCTGCGCCTAATTTCAGGGGGCAAATCATTAAGGTTGAATGGACTTTATTGACAAGAATGGAAGCATACAATATAGCAGGCAGCAGAGACATATGAGCAATATATATATAGCAATATGGTAGCATCCTATAGCCTAAGCAGCAGCATCCTATAGCCTAAGCAGCAGCATGAATATGTAGCATAACTAGACTACATGCGGAGCATCAAGATTGGCGATGGATTCGGCTAACGGATCATGTGCCGCGTCCACGATAAATGATTAAGCTATAATCATCTATACGTGACTGAAGCTCTCCGCGGTCACATGATCCGAGACCCCCAAAGAAGGAAGGACGGCGTCCTGGAAGGACGGCGTCCTAACCCCCCAAAACACGCAACGCACCGAATCCATGATCAGTCCTAAACAATTACAGCAGCATATAAGGACATGAGCCGCAGGCAGCATAATAATATGAGCAGCACGCATGGATAAATGCAGCATAATCTATACTACAAGCGGAACCTAAGAGTGGCTTATGGATTCTAAAGGGAAGGACCCACGCGGGTCCCCCCCAACACACGCAACGCTTAGAATCCATAAGACTCCTAATCAACGGTGAGGATGATTTGTTCCGCGGACCTAACAGCTTGGACACTGCTGTGACCAGAAGCGCGAAATAACTAAACTGACACTATAGCGTACATTTACTATGCCCCCATACTCAGAATACAGCACCTTTAATTACCTGAATTATGCAGCAACCTATACATTTTATTAAACTCTCCCCCTTCCCAACACACCTTGCTTTTGCAGAAGAGAACACCATTATACGAAGGGCTCCGTCCCTCCGCGTGACATTCTTTCTTTTAGCGATTACTGCTGAGCTGAAGCAATTAAAATCTCTACTTGCTAACTCCAGAACTCTAGAGCGCTATTGAATACTAGAATGAGCAGGCAAGGAATACTCGTTAGTACCAAAGTATTAAATATTAGCAGCTTGCCTAAAGCCAACCAATGATAAGAAAGGTAGCTCTAGTGTACTTTAGCAATGCTGTAGTGGGCATGAGCAACTAGATATAACACTAATTAAAGACCTGTGAAGTGCAGCAGAGGCAGCACGTAAAAACCCACAAATATAAGGTATACGCTGAACATAACAGTAACTATACTGTTATAACCTTAAAGACACCCTGCCTTGTATATAAAATACATGTGAGGGGCAGCAATAAACACACAGCCGAAACAGAACCTCATAATGCGACCTTCTGAACCTGAGCGTCCTCCACGGGACGCGTGACTGATTGCGTGCCTCGGCCCCATCAGTCCATTAACCACGGGCTGCTTCACATCGTTCCCACGCCGCTTGACTGCTCCTCCGCCGCTGCATACGGAGGAACCCAGCCTGCTGCATCCGATGCAGCGGACGCCTGCTGCTGACGACCAGCTGAGGCCCGAGGGCGCCCGGAGCGCCGCCGCTGCTCCATGCCAGGAACGCCGTCGCCGAAGCTGCTCCGCGCCGGGGGCGCCGCTGCTGAAGGTGCTCCTCGCCAGAGAGCCGCCGCCGAAGCTGCTCCGCGCCAGGAGTGCTGCCGCCGAGTTGCTCCGCGCCAGGAGTGCTGCCGCCGAGTTGCTCCGCGCCAGGAGTGCTGCCGCCGAGCTGCTCCGCGCCAGGGGCGCCGCTGCCGAAACTACTCCGCGCCGCAGGGAATGTGGCGTGTAGAGGGATGGCGCGACGCCTTCACTCTGGCCCTGCTCCCTCAGTCTCGCGGCGAACCAGCGTGCGTCATGGAACAGAGGGTCGTTGGGGCAGACATCGGGCGGGCAGCCAGGTGTTTCGGCATGGAGACACAGAATGGAAAAGTGCGTTAGTTCTGCTGGAGAGTCTGCTGACGCACACATAAGAAACTCTACAACCCAGCTCTTGACTTTTGAAGTCAAGCAATGCCAAAACATGGCCCAACCGATATGCGTAAAGTCCCCAGCTTAGAGCGACTGCACCCTGACGGAACCGAACAAGCAAATGCGCTGCTATTTACCTGCTAGAGTCTGGCTCCGCTGTGCTTCCGGGGCAGCCGTCGCTGGCGAGAGCACTGGCTCCCGCCGCTGGCGCTAGAACTGGCGTTCCTTTGCTCCTTCGCGGCATGACGGCGGTGTCGGTGTGCCGCTCCCCCGGAAGCTGAGCCTGAGCCCTACGCGCCTCCGTCGTGGGCTCGCGGGTCGCCGGGAAGTCAGGAAGGCTGGAGGGCCGGCTGGCCCAAGGCAGCAGCGGAAGCAGCTGCGCCGTCGCAACAATACCCTCCGCGGTGCCGACCGACTCCCGACTGGACTCCCAGCCGCATACAGCAGTCGACTAAGCTAGGAACATAACCTTCATGACATGATTAGTGGGACCCGCAGCCAAAGCTGCCATGATAACCTGCTGTCATAGCCGTGGGCCTGCAGCCGCTCCGGCCTGAAACTGAAATAAACAGGATGAATAGCAACCAGTATGTATTAGCTTAGCATGAGCTGAAGGAAAACAGAACTGTAGCCAGTGCAGCGGCCACGGAAACACTGCTAGGACATACGGTGTGCTGTGTGACCCGGTACTATAGCCTTAGTTTGAAACAAATATTTGAGTTAAATCCCTTTAACTTCTGAAGCACTGGTAGCAGCTTAACATGCAGTTGAAACACCCCGCAGCTGCCGTGCGACGCTGCAATGACGACCTGCTGTAGCTGTCGCTATGCGTCGGCTTTAGCCCGAAGCTGAAAGATAAACCTCATGTTTAGGAAACCTGAAAAATAAACATAATGTTAGGGTTAGGAACCTGAAAAATACAACGTCGACCTGGTGTTAGCCGCGCCCTTATAGCCGCCGCAGCGAGACGCTGTTAAGAAAAGTGATTTAGCTGAGCCTGCGCCACTTTAGCCTGGAGCTGCCATACTGGAGCAGTAATGACAACATGTTAGCAGAAACACTCAACACCCTGGTAACAGCTTGACATGCAGTAGAAACAATAACTTGCTGAAATAATAGACAGAATGTTAGCAACCAACAAGTATTAGCTTTAGCATGAGCTGAAAGAAAACATGATACAGCATTTTTACAAGCATCAGCCTTAGCTGTAATTATTAGCAGTTATGCTAGCACGCCGCCGCAGGTTGAGTGGAGCTACCAAGCATTTAGAGAAGACTACGATTCCCTGCATGCACTAGCGAGTTCAACTGGTGACGTCAAGACAGACAGCACGCCTAGCGTTAGCGGACGCAAAACATTGTTTGCACGTAAACTGTGGCACCCATGAGCTTGCGGGTTTTCCTCCTTCCAGGAGCCCACGCAGACATACAAGCGACAGGAACCATTTAGTAGCTGCTAAGGTATAGCAACTAGCACCTCATAAGCAGCAGCTGATTATAGAGCAACGTTTTCAGACGGGGCCATACTTGCGCCTAGAACATGGCTAGCAAGCTGTTTTACCAACTAGCAGCTATCCTTACATTAGTTAAAGCTAGCCGTGTAACAACAAGCAAAGCTAGCCCCTGGCTGACTGCAAGGAAGGAACGCTGCTCAACAGTAGCATATACGGCTGACAAAATACACCAATACGCCACTGATCCCGACAAATACACCACTGTTCCCGATAAGCACAAGCAACTGAGTTAACCTTAGCGAACGGTCGCAAGCAAGCCAAGCACAAAGAAGTTATTTTAGCGTTAGCCAGGAGCCGCAACTGCTCCCGTCTCGATCTGTAGTATGCAAACTCAGCTGGAAAGAGCACCATTACCTTGATGAAGCAGTAGTTAGAAGTAGACCTCGGCCGTGTTTACCACAACAACGAACCCAACATTTATGCCATAATCCTTGCCTTGAACCCAGCCTGGACAGCCGCTAATCTTTAGCAACGTTAGCGAAACCCATAAGCACCTTAAATTAGCATTAGCAACAAACGACTGCCACATTAGACTGTAGCACGGAATCCAGCTGGGCTTGACATGCTAGCGAACTACATATCCCATCCCCAGCGTTTAGTATGCGCTGACGACGTCATGCCGTAAACCACCGCTTGACATGAACTCGGCTAGCTCGGATGCTAGGTGAATGCTGCCGATACCTACAACAGCCTACAAACTGAATCCTCCTGGCGTGTTTCATACTTGCTACGGGACCACGTTATCACGAGGGGCCGCCGCTCTATGCCTTGACATGGCTAGCACGTTGTTTTACCAGCTGACAGCATCCTTACCGGAATAGCCGGCTAGCAATAGCCACCGGCTAGCTCCTGGCTGACTATACATTGAACCTGTTGCTCCATGCTAGCCGATACGGCCCGCGCAGTCGCAAAAACACTGTGGCTATCATCGACAAACCCAACGACTGAGATTACCTTAACTCATGGTAGCCCAGTAAAGGCCCACCGGGGCACAAATAAGTTAGCATTTAGCCCGTAGCCACAGCCCACTTTCTATGATCCTGAGTTTACATTTAGCCATGTTAGCAAGCCCGTAGCACCTTTAGATTAGCTTTAGCAACATGACTGAAGTACAGAATTCAGCTGGGGCACCAGCAACTTTAGCAAGACAATATGGACCTTGAAACTTTAGAATTCAGCGATTACCCGAATAACAATCTCAAAACTACCCATGCGACTTGGCCAAGAACACAGCTTCTAGCATTCAGTGATTACCAGAATAACAACCTCAACCTTCCCATACAACCTGGCCAGAACACAGCTTCTTAACTAAGTTAGTTTGGCAGCTAAGAACATGAAATAAGCAATAGTAGATAGCAGAAACAGCCAGAAATACTCAGCCAAGTTAGGCACCCTCTCGGAGCGGTGCATGGGCAGCAGCACAGCTTCCAGCAGCAACAGGTGTGGCACCTGTGTGTGTCCTGCAGCGCTGAGTTTAGCAACTGAAGCACTGTAGGGTTAGTACCCTAGATATACTCTGAGTGGGGGGCGGAATATAATACTCCGCCCACCTGGGGGCGCGCCGCCAACCTCTTAGATCTCCCCCCTGAACTGGCTACGTCATTCTTCCTGCGCCTAATAAACATACATTTTCAGTAAAAAGATTTGGAAGACATTTTTAGAATCGTCCTCAGGTCTTCATGGGTTATGCTATCCCACATCCTGACTAAAGGTTAATGAGGGGTATTTGTATTTCTCCTGTTGATTCCACCCAAGAGCTCCATGTCGGCGCAACCAATAGCAGCATGGCTCCACATTACAATTTACCTCTGCTCACTTTCCAGATTGTGTTGGACACGCTTTTCTCCTCGCTCGCAGGCAAATGAGTGCACTCTTACAGCCTGTACAAACCAGCGCCGCCTTGCATCAAATAGATGTTTCTAAAAATAAACGGTCCCATAGGATTGTTCACTTCAGTTGACGCAAACAAACCACAGTATCTGGGGAAGTTATAGAAAGCCTTTTATGATGGATGGCCAAAGACAAATTTACGTCTTGCATGATGCCAGAACTCAGGTGTGTATGGTATATACGGTACACAGTACGTTTAATTATGTCCCCCAAGTCCCTTTTTTTTTGCAAAATGTATTTAAAAAATGTCTTTGTATGGGGGTCCCGGGGTCCCTTGCACAAAATATTTTCCAAAAGCACAGATTGCCATCGGAAAATAATATGTATTTCATACATAATTAGGAGTGCTCCGCCCCTTGCCTCAGTGTTTAACATTTAACTTGAGTGTGAATAACGAGTAAAACACCCTAAGTGCACATGCATGGGCACATGCAAGCATCCGCCTGGGTGACGGCAGACTGCTGGGCAAGCGCTTGCACTTTGGCATGGGATCAACTTTGACCAAAGGTTGGTTGTTTAAGTTGGACAAAATGTGTCCATATTTTCCCAAATATGGACATGGCTGACGTCTGACATCATAGATGTCTGACGTCATAGACCACATGAGACTGACACAATATGTCCATATATGGGCATTCCCAGATATGGGCTTAATATCGATGACATCAGGGATCTCCAATTCTGTCTTGGCCATATATGGAGCGTGACATGAGGCGTGACTGACGCACAGGTTCTGCAGGTTTTCATACTAAATGCGACCTACCATATGGTCGCAAAAACCTTAATGACACCGTAACGGTCCATTAGACCATTGGTTCTCAAAGTGGGGTCCGGGGACCCCCAGGGGTCCGTGGGGGAGTTCCAGGGGGTCCCCAGCTAAAAGATAGTTATGAACCAAATGGACCCTTATGGATATGTAACTCAGAGAGTGTACAAATGGAACCAAATGGACCCTAACCATTTGGTTCTAATGTACACTCCCAATTAACATAGATTTTACTTTATAAATTGGGGTCTCAGAGATGCCATTAAATGGGGGTCTGTATTCTAATGCGTGTCAAACTGGGGGTCCTTGAAATTGGTTGAGAATCACTGCCAGAGCCGTATAAAAATCTTCTCTTATGCGGGTCCCTGGCATGTTTTTTCAAATGGGGGTCTGCAGGGAAATATGGATCAATTTGGGGGTCCTTGACACGAAAAAGTCTGAGAACCACTGCATTGGACATTAACGGCCTCCTGTTTTTGATGTTTGAGGTTGAACTTGCAGTTTGAAGCATTTCGACAGCTATTAAAAGGAGCCGTTCCTTCCAAGTCATGCTTGGACCGGCTGAGCAGGGGCGTCACACCAAATTCTGGGCCCTGGGTACAAGGATTCACTGCGGGCCCCCCATGAATGTTAACTATTGAAAAATAGCAGATATACAAGCTCACAGCGCGGCACCGAGTGCCGCGCTGCGAGCTTGTATATCTGCTATTTTTGAAAAATCGTGAAAATGTGTGCAAGAAACCTATGTCAAGGACCCCCAAGATGATCTGTATTTGGCCATGGACCCCGATCTCAAAATATTTAGTTCCAGGGACCCCCAGAAGCAAAATTTGAGTTAGAAATGTTCGCTTAAAAAAATACATATATTCAATGATTTTCACACATTTTCACAACTTTTCAAAAATAGCAGATCTACAAGCTCGCAGCGCGGCACTCGTTGCCGCGCTGTGAGCTTGTATATCTGCTATTTTTCAATAGATAAAGTTATTAGGGCCCCTCCACCTTGGGCCCCAGTAACTCAGTCCCACTTTCCTACCCCTTGTGACGCCCCTGCGGCTGAGGATGCCGTTAGTCACTTCCCTGCTCACGCAGTCTGCTGTCTGCCCAACATAACGCTCCTAATGAGCAGAGGATTTTCGCGGCTCAGGCTACAAGTCTCGCGTGTCGGCTTTTCTCATTCCCCGAGGGTGCGTGTGAGGGGTTTTCTTTCTAAGAAATATTCGACGTGATTTGTTTGAATAAAAAAAAAGAGCTTAATATCTGCAGTTATTATATTAATGCTTCAAGTCTTAAAGTGTTGGTCATTTTGTTTCTGAGGACCTCAGCTGCTGTCTCGTCACAAATAACTTGCCACCATAGCATGTTCATAGACATAGTGTATGACCAAAGAAACATGCTGCGAAGTGATTGATAGGTAGGAACCAGATGGACTCTTACAGGTCCATTTGTTCAAGGTAGGTTGGTCAGTACTTTATTAATCCCAGGGGGGAAATTAAGGTGTTACAGTAGCTCTCATAGAGACATCAATATAAGCCAGTGGTCTTCAACTAGGGGGTCCTCAGATTTACTACAGGGGGTCCTCCAAATCTTTGTGTGATAGGAACAAGTTTTTCCCCCCATTCTTATACGTATGAACCCTAGCGATCATATTCTGAGAACTTTAGACAAAAATAGCCGATCTACTAGCTCACAACGCCTCGCGCTGTGAGGCTTTGTGAGCTTGTATATCAGCTATTTTCGGCGAAGAGCTTTGGAGGGGCGATAGGGCCTTTCTGTGTGGAGTTTGCATGTTCTCCCCGTGTCTCCTAGGGTTGATACCCTCACAAAAACATGCATGTAATCCTGGTCTCAATAATGCCTCCCCCTGGCCAGCCTGGGCGCCTGATGGAGGGGAAAGGAACTGGTTGGAATAACGTGTTCCTTCCACGCGCTACGTCCAAACCAGGGAAATCTCCACTGTCAGGTGAAAAGAAGCAACTTGGACTCCTCATGCATAGAAGGAAGCATGAGGTCAGTCCGTTGTCACTGTCAGGTGAAAAGAAGCAACTTGGACTCCTCATGCATAGAAGGAAGCATGAGGTCAGTCCGTTGTCTCCCCAGGCGCGGCAGAGGGAGAGCAGAGCCCAGGATCACATATATAGGCAATTAGCACTGGGTGAAAAAATGGGTTACAAAATTGTTGGATAAAAATGATAGAAAATAGAAGAGCTTTGGAGGGGGAAAAGAGCAGACTAAGTACAGTGAAAGGTCAAGTTTATTATTAAGTATTGACGGTTCAAGTGGTTAAAAATCTGAAAACACAGATTAACATGAATCCAAAATACACTGTTGATCGTGCTGTCAAACAATTAAACTATATCTATGAACTGAACAGATTGTGGGGGGCCCTGCTTCAACTCTCTCTCAACTAAGGGGTCCTTGACCTGAAAACATTGAAGACTCCTGATATAAGCACATTATAATCTAAGCATAGTCAACCTACAATATTAAACAGCTACAGACCAAAACACTACTAAGAGTGTGATGACTTGCATCCCATATCCCCCATCCTAATCAGCCTTATCAAGCCTACCAGATGAGGAATTGTAGCAGTTGTCTTATTGCTGCTCCTTCTTGCAACTTGGGTCTGTTGATAGGAGCTTTTCTGCCCTGCTACAGTGTCATGTAGGGGATGAGAGGTATTGTCCACAATGGTCATGATCAGATAACATTGATCAGATAACATTAAAGTACAAGCTCAAACCTTGTGAAAAGTTTTTCAAATTGA
The DNA here is from genome assembly GCF_963921795.1 of Nannobrachium achirus. Lineage (NCBI taxonomy): Eukaryota > Metazoa > Chordata > Actinopteri > Myctophiformes > Myctophidae > Nannobrachium > Nannobrachium achirus. Next base: position 19,890,454 of record NC_137826.1, read on the forward strand.
TTTCAAGATTCATACAAGCTCAAATATCACGTTTTTCCAAACAGATTTCAAAGATATCGGTCAAAACACGATTAATGGATGGTGTCTAGGACTCAAGTTGGGATCAACATCAGAGCCAAAAATCTGGCATATGTTGGCCTCTAATAAATAATAGAAGACTAGCCCTTACCCGTTCAAAGATATGAGCTCCAAAATGATGTGCAGTGTGTGGGTTATGGGATGTGCACTGTGCATACAGTATATGAGGGATGGAAAGTAACTTTAACTGGTGCTTGCATGATAATATGTAGGAGCATCAATGTAAGAAATACCCGTTTCGTTTAATGGCTACCCCCCCCCCCCCCCCCCCCCGTCATCTGGGGACCCACAGGTTGAGAACCACTGGTGTATAGCAGCCTCGATGGAGTGTGGCTTTCTGTTGTGTTGGAGCTGATGATGTCTGCCTTGGCTTGACCAGGCTTGTCAACAGTCAATCAGTCCTCATTTCCTGCTCACAGGTTGTGACAAACTGAGGAGACTATTGATTGACTCACACACTCACGCATACACACGCAAACATACAAACATGCGCATACACACACATGCACACACAAGCACACACACGCACACACACACTACACGAGTGCACCCAAGCACAGTGAGTGACGCTGGTGTAAATGCTGGACATCTGTGTCTGACCGCAACACGGAACACTGTGATCCCTTCACACAATTGGTGTGATCACTCAGCCAATCATTAAGCCCTGTGAAGAGTGAAGACACCAGGAAATGACACTGTGCCTGCAAGACAGGACCTGCGTGTTTCTTCTTTCTGTGGGAAATAGAATAGAGCAGTGAAGATCAGATTGTGATACCGATAAATGGGAACTTGGGTTTCACTTAAAGAAAGCTGGATCAGAGTTGATTAGTAGACGATTGCCACTCTAGGATGGTGACCCAAATGCATTTGGGGACCCAAAAGCATTTGCATCGGGAATCAATGGGGTAAATTTACTATAATCAAAAATGTGTCTTTATTTTTTTTATATAATTTTTATCCCACAATTTTGCAACCCATTTTCACCCAGTGCCAATTGCCTATGTAATCCTGGGCTCTGCTCTCCCTCTGCCGCGACTGGGGAGACAACGGACTGACCTCATGCTTCCTTCAATGCATGAGTTATCCAAGTTGTTTCTTTTCACCCGACAGGGGGGATTTCCCCGGGATGGACATAGCACGTGGAAGGAACACGTTATTCCAACCAGTTCCTTTCCCCTCCATCAAGCGCCCCGGCTGGCCAGGGGTAGGCATTATTGAGACCAGGACTACTGCATGTTTTTGTGAGGGTATCAACCCTAGGAGACATGGGGTGAACATGCAAACTCCGCACAGAAAGGCCCTATCGCTGACCCCACCTAGGGTGTGGGCGCTGATGATGCGGAGGGAGAAACACACCCACAGCACCCACAGCATCCCCAGGACCATCTAGCTGTGAGGCGAAGCGCTAACCACTGCGCCACTTAACGTGTCTGCTTCAACAAAAGCAAAATCTTTGTGGTGCTCTCATTTGTTTCCCTTTCATCGCTCTCATTCTCTCTGTTTGGGGAGTGTGTGTGTGTGTGTGTGTGGGGGGGGGGTGCGCGTGTGTGTTTGTGTGTATGCGAGCGCGCGTCCATGCGTGCGTGTGCGAGCGTGTGCGAGCGTGCGTGTGTAACTACAGTACCACTGTTAATGTAGTAGGCCCAGAATTGAGACGCATTTACAACTTTTGTGGGCTACTGTATGTGCACCTTTAATATTTGTGTATGTATTCTCCTTTATGTGGACATAAATAAATGGGTCTGTCTGGCTGGCTATCTGTGTGTGTGTGTGTGTGTGTGTGTGTGTGTGTGTGTGTGTGTGTGTGTGTGTGTGTGTGTGTGTGTGTGTGTGTGTGTGTGTGTGTGTGTGTGTGTGTGTGTGTGTGTGCCACCGCACACAGCGACCTCACTAAAGCTTCTTAAGCTTCCGCTGGGGACAGGGCTTAGTGTAAACAAATGGAGAGAAGGGGACGAGCAGAAGGAAGGCTGGGATGGGAGGAGATTATCACGCTCTCCTGTTGAATTCAGGGGAGATCAGTGAGTCATTTACACAACATAAGTCATTTAAGATGTCTCATTCTCTTTACAAACCTAATGGATTTAAAAGGCGGCAGCTTTTTAAACGGCTTATGGCGCTTGCCAGTCAATCAAAAGATGAAGATTGTTTGTGTGCTAATTTGCTTTTGTTTGTTTTTTACCGTTCTGATTTCCCCTCAGTGGGAAACCATCGCTCTACCTCCATCTTTATTTTTGTCCGTCTGTCTCTCTCTCATCCAGGGTTTCATCCAGGCACGTTTCATGCCTGTTAGTTTCTGAGTTAACTTGTGCAAATGCAAAGTTTGGCGTAAGGGTATAGAGAGACAAATCCACCATGGGGTCGCCAATCAGTAGGGCCAATCATCTGGAGTTCATGCCCCGTTCACAGCTACTTTCATTACATCCTTTTTACAGATCTTTTGTTATTTGTGCAACTGTAAATTCTGCCTCATCTAATGGTTGTTGCGACCGTAGGTCGCAGATTAGTATGTAAACGGACACAGCTTGTCCGTATGTATGTATGTATCTCTGTCACGCCTGACACTGTGTTTCTATGGGTTTGTCGCTCTGACATCATGCTCTGATGTCACTGTGATGTCAGGGGAACCACTCTTAACAGAATGGGTTTGCCGCTCTGACATAACGCTCTGGCTTTAAAGTGATGTCACACTAACAGAATCCATTTTATGCCCATACTGTATATGGAGTTCCCTGATGTCATCAATATTAAGCCCATATCTAACAGGACTTCATATGGGAATGCCCATATATGGAGGCCACATCGGCCACATACCGCACTAACAGAATCCATATATGGCCAAGACAGACCATATCTGTGTGGCTGGTTCTACAGACAGGGATCTCCATGTATGGGCATGATATATGATATCAGATGTCATAGACATCATAGGACTCACGTAACGAATAACTGAGTAACCATGTTTGGGCTCTCACAGCATATCTCCATATACAGTACATCTCCATATATGGGTACCAGGGGTCTCCATATGGGTAACTAGTCCGATATACATCACTGGCCAGATGTCTTACTAGTAGCATAGGGAATCTGAATCATCAAAAGAACGCCTTTGGGCTGAAACGCGTTCATTTGTGTCCTGTGACTGCTGCTTATTAAAAAATTGAAGAGACGTTCAACTTGTGAGTGCGGTTGTTCTTTTGATGTTTCTTGGCATCTTCACCCGACAGAGGTCAATGCCAGTTCATCCATTTTAGTGGGGCACGCTGAGCCTTTGAAGTGGTAGCATAGGAAAAGCATCAAATTCAAGTGGAGTCATCATCTGGGCTTCAGGAGGTGCACACAAAATGCCACGGCAATCCAGCCACCAGGTTGGAAAATGTGGGCAATGGGCATGCACCCACACGCACACATCGCACACATGCACACGCACGCACGCACGCACGCACGCACGCACGCACGCACGCACGCACGCACGCACGCACGACACACACACACACACACACACACACACACACACACACACACACACACACACACACACACACACGCACACACACATGGATGCCCACAGGGAGAATTGTACCTCACAGTGGTTCCGAGTTGTTACCAAGGTGACTAATAATTTGCCTTGCTGAGCAGCAGCTTAGCAATTTTACTGTACAAGTATCAATCATCTCTCCATGAATGCATAGTCCCAGGCTCCATCTCTCCATGTGGGTGATCTGGGCCATCCATTAGTCACTTTTAAGATGTGTCACGCTAATGAACATATAATTCTAATGGTTCTTTCTCTCTTCTCTTTCCTCCTATCATTCGTCCACTTGACACTTGGCCTGGCTGCCTCGGCTGCTCTCTCTCTCATCAACAGGTAAGCAGATCGTTTCATACCATCATGTCTTTGAGTCCTGCTTCACTTTCCTTTATTCATGTTGAACAGCCCATTCTGGTCAGGACACAAGCGATGCCATGTCACACTCAACAACAACCTCCAGGTTTTGTAAATAGAGAGACCAAACAGTATTTCTCTGATGCTTCATTTGGCCAAAGCCAAGCTTCATTTGGCCAAAGTCTCTTTATGAGACACACTAAGCTGGGTGCCATCTTTTAGTAAATTCCCACAGACTTTAAGTTCTGACTAACAATGCTTTGAATGGGGAGTCATCTATATGTGAAGTATTCAGGAACACTGGCAAACCTCTATGACATCACATCTGTTGCATGATTATAGGGTATAGCAGTGGGCATGGTTTTCTGGTGCCAAAATAATCGGCCATTAATTTTTCCCATAGATATTTACAGTACAAAACTAAATATTTTCTTAAGTCTAGAATAAAGCCATCCAGGATCCTGGCGAATCATAACCATAAAACATTTGATTCTGTGGGGATTTATATATATATATATATATTTTTATTATTGTTTTATTATATAATATACTACATTTAACAAATACCCTTTGTTTATCGTTTTTCTTTCTTATTTTTTCCCTCACACAAAGGCTAACCAGGATCCTGGCTTGATTCTGGGCTTTAAATAATTGATTTAAATATTTGTTGTAAATCTCTAAGGGAAAGATGAATGGCAGATCTTTTAGTGGCACCAGAAAGCTACGCCCACACTGCTATACCCTCTATGAGTTTTATTTGTCAACATTTCCAGCTCTCTCTCACTGTGCATATAGTTTCTGACAACGCTGAGAGCCGAGTTTGTTTCTTAGTGGCCGTGCTGGAAATGTAGTATATTTCACTGCAAGAAAAGGCACTAGCTGTGCTTCGCCTGGATACGTTCAATAATCTCTTAGCAACAGCAGACCAGCACCGCCAGTGGTTTCTCGCCTCTTTTTTTAGCACCACAAGTTCAATGGAAAGAAAGCGGGGGGGGGGGAGAGAGAGGTGTTCTGTAGATGTGTTCTTGGTTAGAAGTGAAGAGGTTAGAAGGAAGCTTTCAGAGGTCAGGCCGATGATGGCGTCTGCAGTAAATATCTATAATGGGCGATAATAAACCGAGAACATGGAGGAACCCTGCTGTTGTCAGCAGAAAGCCCTACCCTACATCATTCTAATGGACAGTGTCCAGCCTCCCACCCCCCGCTATCACTGACCAGAACCCCACTATAGTGCCACTTTACTCTATCTCTTTAAAGGTGATATTGATGGCATCTTTATGTAGATGAATAATAAAAAATAATCTCATACACATCCGCAGCAGGGCTTTTTAAAAGGATTTATGGGCCCAGACTGCTGGCGTAGCAGCCCCGGGCACCCAGGCTCTAAAGTAGCCTGATAGCGTGTCACAGGTTTGAGTCCCGTTCCCGGCGGCCTTTGCTGCGTGTCTCTCCCCGTCTCCGTCTCTCTCTCCCTCTTTTCCTGTCCGATAAAAGAAATCAATCAAGCTTTTTTTTTATCCCCGATCTGAAATGTTGTCTTTATCAGCAGCAAGAAATGTAAACAAAACATTACAGTTTCTTGAATTGTGACGGAGCATCAAAATGAAATTAAGTACAATACTTAGTAAATGTACTTACTTTCCACCACTGTGGATGTTCTGCCCCCTGTATTCCTAATGCCAAGTCAAGTTTATAATATTGGCGCATATACAGTACATAGGCTACTGTGTGTACATGAATAAAACAAACCAGCATCTGATAGAAATGATAAACATGCATGTATTCAGGTTCAGTCTGATCCTCCCGCACTAGCCTAAATTTCAGCAGACTTTGAGCTGTGACTGAGCCAGGATGTGGCAGCGAGGGTGAGAGCTGATGGTGTTAATGCATGTGACATGCAGGGGTCATGCCAGAATTAGACACTCACAACCTTCTGCAAATTAAAGAAGTAAAAAAAGGCTTCAAGCTTTGTTATGACAAGAGTTTAGCTCCAACAAGTTGAAACCACGGCACACCGGCCGTATGTAGCACGGTTAGCACACAGTGCTTATACTGCCTAATTCATTAATTCATCTAACCATGGTGTGTCGGCTCTGGTCGCTCATTACCCATAACCCCATTTACCAACTGGCTCATCATTACCCATCTCCCCTGGTGGCCCGTGTCACTCAAACTGTCTGGTCGGAAAACTGGAAGTTAATTTGTGTGTGTGTGTGCGTGCGTGCGTGCGTGCGTGCGTGCGTGCGTGCGTGTGTGCGTGCGTGTGGTGAAGGAAGAATAGCACCACGTATAGTGTGAGGCTTTTTCGATGACATCTCTGGTCAAATAACCATTGTAAGTTTGAATGTGATTGGGTTTGACGTAGAGAGGACACATGCACATCGATCACTGGTCTATAATAGTGGATATTTATGTCCCCATGAATGAGTCTCCTCCCAAACATTATGGAGGCTGACAGCTCAGTCCCGCGGTAAGCTGAGGTGACAGTGTGTTTGATGTTGGTTAGACCAGTGGTTCTCAACCTGTGGGTCGGGACCCCCAGGGGGGTCCCCAAATTATTTTGGGGGGTCCCCAGATGACTAAATTAATGTGCAATGTTGTTTTCTCACTCAACAGTAAACAACCATAATTAAATGTAAGTGTATAGAGTGTATGCACATTTCTAAAGTGACAATTTAAGGACTTTTTAATACCTCTAGAGGCAGAAATTGTGAAAATAGCAGATCTACATGCTCACAACGCCTTCAGGCCGCCTCGCGGCCTGAAGAGGTTGAGAACCACTGGGTTAGACATGTTCAGCGGTGTAAAGTAACTAAGTACATTTACTCTAGTACTGTACTTAAGTACAATTTTGAGGTACTTTTTTTACTTTACTGGAGTATTTCCAACGTTCTGTAATTTTACTTAGAAAATGTTGTAGCCTACTTTTATTCCACTACAATTATTTTTGAAAACTTTAGTTACTAGTTACTTTGTAGATTTTGATTAGTATTACAAAACATAGGCTACATTACCCACTTCAGGCCTATATGCATTTCGGCCATTTGAAAATAGCCTATGTACAAGCTCACAATGCGTCGCGGTACAACGCATTGCGAGCTTGTAGATCTGCGATTTTCAAAAGACTTTTATATTTTTTTACATTTGAAAATGTGAAATGGGACATTATGCGTAATGAGTCAATTCTACTTTTGGTACTTTAAGTACATTTTTACACCAATACTTTCGTACATTTACACATTTTGAATTCTGAACTTTTATTTGTAACAGAGTATTTCTACATTGCAGTATTGTTATTTTCACTCAAGTAAAAAAATGTGAATACTCTTTCCACAACTAGACACTTTTATTTGAAATCGAGTGTCCGTGTGCAGGAGGTTTCACTCCGGCAGTGCAGTGCCTGGGCAAGGCAGAAATATGGGCTGTTTTCCATGCTTCGTGGCAGATTTGTCGGGAATTGATTGTGCACCGCGAGAAGATGCGACTCCCACACACTTCCGTGCTGATTGAAAGTTATTGCATCACCGCAGACTTTGGGCCAAGGGAGTGTGTGTGGGCAGTTTGGTTGTTTACATCTCCTGAATAAAACGTAGACATCAGATGATGATGATGCTGTACGACGAGCCAACCAAGGAACGATGCGAAGAAAGTTGGGTGAAAAAACGAGGGACAGAACGAGAGAGAGAGAGAGAGAGAGAGAGAGAGAGAGGGAGAGAGAGAGAAGGGGAGAAAGATAGAGAGAAAACTTTTCTCACTGCCAGATGGAGGAGCAGTTGGCACTGCTCTCATTACTGTGCGAATGGATTTTCCTCCACCGCACCTACACACACACACACGCACCTATGCACACACAGACACACACGCGTGTATGCACACACAGACACACACGCACGTATGCACACACAGACACACACACATGCGCGTGGCAGTGCCTCCTGTCAGTAAGCACCACCTGTCCAGCACCTGGTCATCAAAGGAGGGCCGAGGACAACTCTCTCATCTCCAGCGTGGAACAGCAGAGCACAGAGGGATGGAGGGGAGAGGGGGCCATATGTTCTCACCTCTCGGACACAGCAGGGCCGTTCTGATGATGCCTGATTCATGGCTCTGAGAAACAATCCATTCACCTGCTCTGCTGTCATCTTCCATCTTCTTTATGCTTACTAGCCCTGTGTGTGGTGCGTGTGTGTGTGTGTGTGTGTGTGTGTGTGTGTGTGTGTGTGTGTGTGTGTGTGTGTGTGTGTGTGTGTGTGTGTGTGTGTGTGTGTGTGTGTGTGTGTGCGCGCGTGTGCGTGTGTGCGTGTGTGTGTGCTTGTATTAGGCCTACTATACTTGTGGGGGCCAAATTTAATGTGAATAAGTAGGCTATTCTGTAGCATTTTCTTTTAGGGTTATGCATATGCGAGTGATTTTGCCTGATAAAATGGAACACACGGCCCGGAACTGCTGGCCTAGCGATCCGGGCACTTACAGTAGGCTCAACGTAGCCTGACAGTGTGTCGCGGGTTCGAGACCCAAGCGCGACGGCCTTTGCTGCTTGTCATTCCCTGTGTCCCTCTACCTGTTTCCTGTAAAGGCAGAAAAAGTCCCCAAAAACATCACTAAAGTGATTAATAAAATCGCTGTCCTAAGATAGCCTATTGATGACCTCACAAGTACAGCAATACAAACCTGTGTGTGTGTGTGTGTGTGTGTGTGTGTGTGTGTGTGTGTGTGTGTGTGTGTGTGTGTGTGTGTGTGTGTGTGTGTGTGTGTGTGTGTGTGTGTGTGTGTGTGTGTGTGTGCGTGCGTGTGCGTGCATGTGTGTGTGCATGTGTGTGTGTGCATGTGGGTCTACCTGCAGACCTGTCAGACAGCCACAGGCCTGTGCAGTTTGTGATACATTCAGAGTGACACAGATGGGTGGGCTCCGCTCGGCCCACAGACAACTGACCAACACATGTCACACTAAACTGTTGGGCACCTTTCAGCACGCTAGCATTATGGCCTCCCTGGACACTGCCCAGAGCCTCGGCAGCACCAACAGAGGACGGGCGGAGAGGTGGGAGAAAGACACACGTGCACGTACTGTACCACACACGCCCGTACACTCGCACACACGACTAAAATGTTAGGGAGGGACTGGTGCAGAAGAGATCCCGTAGAACTAGAAGACAAGTCGTTTCATGTTTGGTTGCGCTTGGGTCTTGTGCTCAGTCTGAAAATAGCAGATCTACAACGCAGTGCGCTGTGAGCTTGTAGTTCGGCTGACCGAAAGTATAAATCAGGCGTAACACCAATAAAGACTGCACCAACATGCAAGTTTTAGCCGCAACTCCTTGCAACAAAACAGTTTTAAGGCCGATCCACACCAAAGCAACTCCTTGCAACAAAACAGTTTTAAGGCCGATCCACACCAATGCAACTCCTTGCAACAAAACAGTTTTAAGGCCGATCCACACCAATGCAACTCCTTGCAACAAAACAGTTTTAAGGCCGATCCACACCAATGCAACTCCTTGCAACTGCTTGGGGATAATGGTTATAGGTAGTTGCAAGGAGTTGCAATTAGTTGGATTGGTGTGGACTGACCTTAAGTCCTAAACCTAGGCTGTACATTTTTAACAACCATTTATTTTGTGTGAACCAGTATAATTGTCTATTTCTCACATTATACAATATACAACAATACATCAGTAGCGGCTCTTGGTGATTTTGGGTGGTAGGGCTAATGTAACGCCCGGGATTCGAACTTGGGTATCCCGCGTGTGGAAGTCCAATATCTTAACCATTGATCCAAAGGGACTGAGGGAAATACTAGACTTTTGAGGCTATCAGGCTGAGGCAGTGAGCCACTCTGCTACATCAATAAATCCATCACACTATATACTATTACTAGCCATAGTTCACTCTGCAGCAACAGCATCATATTATACTATATGCTAGCCATAGTTCACCCTGCAGCAAAATCACATTCCAGATGCCAAGTTACAGCAATGACACTACTGTACTTTGTTATAGCAAGAGATGCACATGAACAGAAGTGCCCACAACAAACAGGGGTTCCACTGCTCCAGTGAACATTATGTTTGTATGTGCAGATAACTATCATCATTATTGGTGGAGTTGACAATACTCATCATTTTAAGCATAGGAATAACACAATCCTAAATTAAGGGTCACACAAGAACATCATGTACTTTTTAAACAAAATATAAGACCAGAACCAGACAACTAATGAAAAGGTTTGATTATTACAGCTTGAGGTGGACCTTATATTGCCAAAGCATTACATTATGATACAAAATAATCTCTGTCTCCCTTTCCATATAACTGCTTTTAAAGTGCCACAGTGCCACTCTCTCTCTCTCTCTCTCTCTCTCTCTCTCTCTCTCTCTCTCTCTCTCTCTCTCTCTCTTCACCGTGCCACGCCACTGACACAAACCGAAGCACCAAAACACACGCACGAATGCGCGCAATACCGACGCGAACCCACGCGGTACAGACACGAATCAAAACAAACAGACACACACACACTGTGTGACACACTAACGCGCGTGCGAGCGGTACCAACGCAAACGCACGCGGTACAGACACGAATCAAAACAAACACACACACACACACACACACACACACACACACACACACACACACACAGGCACGCAGTCACGTTGACAACAGCATCTAAAGACAGGCAGCTTAATCCACAGCACATTTCCAATGTTATTAAAGCAGCGACCATTCTTAACTTTGTCAGATAAATGAAATTCACGATACCTTTAGAATGACTGGGTCCACTGTGCACTCTCCTCCAAAAGGCAAGCATTTCACACCAAATGTATGATTTTGTGGTCTTTCCTTTTGTATTTGCACCACCAGTCTCTTGACTTCTATTTTTTCTCCCACGAACATGACAGAAAATCGATTAAAAAGTAAATAATAAGTCCATTTGAATTGTCCCGCGACATTGTATTTCTCTTCCTCAAACACAGACATCAGACATTGGTTAAAAGCCAGTCACATGGTGGAAGTGCAGTGGGCACGTCCTACGGGCTGAATGAAATTAGCCCAAACAGGGACTAAATGAAGCAGGCGTGGCATGCCAGCTGTCAATCACCCAGCTCAACGATAATCACACAGTGATGTCACAGAACTGGGCGTGTTCTTTGGGCTGACAGAAACTAGCCCCACAATGTTAAGAATATGAAGCAGGCGTGGCATGTAAGCTCACTAAGCTGTCAATCATTCTTCAATGATAGTCAATGAAAGCTGGCTTGGGCTAAAAGAACTCAGCCCATTTGGACATATTTGGTGTTTTTTTGTAACTTTTTGATGCTGTTACTGCTTTAGGTTCCACCAGCATATAAAAATAATATTTCTTCTAAAAAAAAAAAAAAAAAAAAACTTTTGATTTTTGATTTTTTAAGGGATATTTCCCCCATAAGATAGGAGGGGCTAAGCCCCTCTAGCCCATATAGAGGAGCCGCCCCTGCAATACATAGGTATAGTAATACAAGTTCAGACACTCACACACACACTCTACTCACGTATCTCTTGCATAACCCTTGCGAGTTATGGAGATTTTATGGTTAATTGCATGTGTGTTCGATAGAGCAATATATCATCACATAGCACTGAGTGCTTTTCGTGTGCCGTACAATCACGACGTGTTAGTTGTTCCTATACGGTAAATGCTGGGGAAATGGACTGTAAAAGTGTGAATCTTTTTCCATGCAGGATTCTAATGTCTTTCTTAGCCAATTAAGTCCTAGTTCACAGCTAGTTCACAGCTAGTTCACAACGCATCGCAGTGCGATGTGTTGTGAGCTTTTAGACTGGCTATTTATTATTATTATTAATAGCTATTTTACTCAGTATAGCTAAGACTGCTGCTGATGTTCTTTGATGGATCTTACTGAATTGCACAAACCTTGACAACCTAATCTAATCTTAACCACACGATTCAATTATTTCAAATATTGTACACAAAATACAGTTCTCATCAGGAATACCTGCAGTGTTAGCCTCAATGGGGACAGAAAAAGAAAAACACTCCACAGAATTAGGCTGCCAATATCTGCTGTTGTTTGTAATGGTGCTCAGCCAATCTGTCTCTAAAAATACATCCACCCTAATGGCAACCCCACAGCTATTCTTAATGCTGGCGGCCGGGCTTGAAACGTAATAGTGCCTTTGAGATACAATCCCGCGGCCACTGCTAAATTGGGTGGCCGGTGAGGGAAAATCATTTTTCCTTGTGATCTAATGTCTTTGGATGTAATGGCCTGTTACGTGAGCTGTTGACGCAGGGACATTGTGGTGCCTCCCTACACTGTGGGTTACCCTCAGTGGTGTAAAGTAACTGTACTTAAGTACTGTACTTGAGGTATTTTGACTTTACCGGAGTATCCAATTTCCAATATTTTTACTGCTACTCCAATACTTCTCGGATCCAAATATTGTACTTTTACTCCACTACATTTATTTGAAAACTTTAGTTACTAATTTAGGCCTACTAGACATAGGCCTACATTAACCACTTCAACCCTATATACATTTTGGCCATAGACAATCTAGTAATCCTGGTATGCCTCCCCCTGGCCAGCCGGGGCACCTGATGGATGGGAAAGGAACTGGTTGGAATGCATAATAGTGAATCGTAGCGACATTCGGGCAAGAGCCGCCCTCCCTGCGTTCTCATTGGCTGAATGCAAGACTGAGAAAACATGGAGACCGACATTACTTTTCCAACAAAAGCGACGGAGGCGCGCCGTCTCAGGCCACCTTGATCCACGTGTGACACCGCCGAGCGAGCAGTAGCGAGTGAGTCGCCGCGTCGAGCCTTTGCGAAGGTCGCATGAGCTGACTCACCGCCGTTAGCAGTTGTAAACCAGGGGTCCAGAATAGTAAATAATGTTTGGGCCAATTGGGGGTGAGCTGTCATTCAAAGTACCTCTGACCAATCACAGCGCGTCTTTTCTGGGATTGCCTGATTGTCGCTATCGTTCACTATCACACGGTTGGTATAACGTGTTCCTTGGTGACTAAATATCATAAGATTTTATTCGACTAAATCTACAGTTGATTTTGTTGACTAAAGTGGATTTTGGCGGGCCTTGGTGGCATCCTAATGGCAGATTTTGCACTGCATGCTGAAAATAGCCGATCTACAAGCTCACATGAGCTTGTAGATCTGCTATTTTTAGAGCGCTCCGCGAGGCAGAGGACTTGTGTCTGCATTTTCGAGCACTTCCTGATTACGTTACTTCAGCACAGTTCTCGGCAGAGCCGTTAAGCTGGGTTTCACCAACCCAGCTAAAAAGGTGGATGGATGCTCATGTCTCCCTCTCTACCTCTGTCTCTCTCAGCACCTCTGTCTTTAAGTCATTTCTCCCTTTTTCTTATTTCTTATCTTGTTTGTTATTCTACCCTCCCCCTTGTTTAATCATGCTTTCAACTCTCTCTCTCTCTCTCTCTCTCTCTCTCTCTCTCTCTCTCTCTCTCTCTCTCTCTCTCTCTCTCTCTCTCTCTGTCTGTCTCTCTCTCCTCTTGCTCACTCCCCTACACAACTCATGTCTTTCAGCCATCTCTTTTTATCTCGGTCTCTCTGTTCTCTGCCTGTTAGCTGTGTCACTCTTTCTCTCTGACGCTCTCTCTCTCACTGTGCATTTCCCTCTTAACCCCACTCTCATTACCTCTGTTACCTCTGGCTGTCTCCCCTTTCTCTCTCTCTCCCCCCCCCCCCTTCTCTCTCTCTCTCTCAGCCATATTCCGTCGGGCACGGCACAGGCATCCCATCCTAAATACAATTACAGTCCAACAGCTGAGTGGAGAGGCAGGGGTCCTTAGGGATCCCTAGGAAACAGGAAGTGGTCAGGAGGGTCGGTGCGAGGAGGGAAAAAAAGCAAATCCCTAATTCAATCGTCTGAACCTTGGCAACAAGCCCCCGGCGACTCATACTGTGGAATCAGTGGAATCAAACAATATGTGGCTTCAAACCACAGGAGAGGCTTCCTTTCAACACCACACACACACACGCACGCATGCACGCACGCACGCACGCACGCACGCACGCACGCACGCACACACACACACACACATATAGAAGCATGCATAAAAAGACATGCATACACAGAGATACACTCAGCAGGTGTCTACACACAAATGTACACACGTAGACAGACAAACACTCAAGCACAATACTGGCACCCGTCTCATTTAGGCTCTGTAGGTTTTCTCCTTTCTCTTTACACTTCCATTTCCTTGTGTCGGGCAGAAACCTTGTTGTATGCAGTGCTGGAAAAAGTACTAGGTACATATCTTTACTTGAGTAAAAGTATCAATACTGTTACAAGTAGGAGTCCCATATTCAAAATGTACCGGCATCGAAATAATCGTTAAAGTACCAAAAGTAAAGTACCGTAGGCCTACATGTTATGCAGCATGTCCCGTTTCACACTTTATGTCTAAAATGTATAAAAAAATCTTTGAACATAGCAAATCTTCAAGCTCACAGTGTTAGTTTTGACCGCAAAGTTTTATTCAGTCTTAGTCATAGTCTTTTGAATAAAATGAAAGAACACTGCTTAGCAGCCCTGTGGGCTGATGGGGCGAAATGTTTGCAGAGATTGATCAATCGATCGAACAGTGTGTCTGTCATTGTTCACCTTTGACCCAGGACAGACCAAATGAGTTTGACCTGCTTGCTAAGTAGCAATGTGGCATCCTGAACACACCGTGCACACACCGTGCACACACCGTGCACACACAGTGCACACACAGTGCACACACACACACCAGCACAAAGGTACAACAAACATGAGCATGCTAGTGTATAAATTATCGGGTAACAGGAGAGCAATAAAATAATTCTGTCAATAACGGCCACGACAATCCTTTTAATCTGCACTGTAAGGAGCCCGGTGGTAAATCGGAGAAAAGGCTTACCGTGTGTGGGTGGGTGCGTGTGTGTGTGCATAGCCAATGACTCATAGAAGCAGTGTATGTACAGTAGAAAAAAAAAAGGAGCACTATCTATAATGCAGTTTGCCGGGTGCACGGCTTTCCAAGATTCACAGTGAGAAAGAAATAGCCAGCACTCCCTCAAGTCCTGAGGAAGGCTTGATGCTGTAACATGTCCGTGTTTGCTGTTTGTCAGTGCGCTTATGAATTAAAAGTACCAGAAGGACTTCACAGTGCTAGTTATTTATTTTCTTGCTTGTTACTGTATGTACAACCAGGGTTTATTTGGTTATTTTTTAAACAGAGGGTGGACATTTTCTTAAGCACATAAAGGAGTAGTTCACCTCCAAAATGACTTTTTTCCCTATTACTCACTTTTTCCATGGCGTTATTTTTTTCTTTTCTTTTCTTTCGCAAAACGGCTCCACAAAACTATGGTTTAGTGATGAGTCATCACTTTTCACAATTTTGTGGGAGCTGTTTAAAAAAATGCTTGCAATGGATTCAGAGTCATGAAAAACACCTACGGTAGTTTGATCCCTCACAGGCTACTTAAAGCAGCTATCACAGATTCCCCTAGGGAAACTGAATTCCAGTCTTTGTGAGATGTGTTTCTAGTCATCTTTATAAACACATTGGTAAAGAAATCTTTTGGTAAGGAATTTATTCCAAGACTTTTTAAGATATCCCCTGACTAGTGTTGTCTGAAGACACAGTCCACATTCCTGCTCCTACACTCTCAACTGATTATTTGTTGAGTGACTCACTGTCACTGCATGGGTCGAAGAATGACATTTCGTCAGGTGGATTGAATGAACAGGTTGCCACCAATTAAAAGTTGCAGGCTGGCTGAATTCCTGACTGTTGTTTTCCTATTAGCGCACTGTGAAATGATTCATCTCTGCCTCTGACAGCAGTCATGTGTGGAAGCCAACATAATCTTGAGTACCTTTGCGCTTTGTTTTGTTGCTTGCCACTCATTAAGCGACAGTGTCGTTAGCCGGATCTTCCAAAAACTGTCCTGTGGGAATTGTTGAAAGTCTGTCGAGTGCTTGTATGGTTTTGATTATTAGCTTGCGTCCCATCAAATCCATTGATTGTCCTGGGTACAAGGATTCACTGCAGACCCCCCATGAATGTTCTTCATAGGGCGAGGGGGTTTAACCCATTTAGACTGGCAACGCATTATTATGCATTATCTATAAGCTCACATCGTGCGAGCTTGTAGATCTGCTATTTTTTAATCGTGAAAATTCTTGCAAGTCTGCACATATTTTTGACTCGATTCTATAAATGTCTTCTAAATCCTTCTAAGGTTTTTAAAACGTATGTTTCTATGGTGCTCAAACCTTTTCATGTGAAGGACCCCGAAAATGATATGTATATGCCTTTACAAATGTTCGCTTAAAAATACATACCGTATATTCAAAGATTTGCACACATTTTCACAACTTTTTCACGACTTTCAAAAATAGCAGATCTACAAGCTTGCAGCGCGGCAGTCGGTGCCACGCTGCCCCCACCCCCTTTGTGACGCCCCTGATGCCCATATATGGAGATCTCCGTTCTCTCTCTGTCTGTCTGCTGTGAATGTGAAAGCCTTTTGGTTAAATACACAACATGTCACATCACAATTGTGACATTAATTATAACACAATTTTCTCTGCTAAATAAACAAAGCAAAAGAAACTACTAGTATCTATTTGTGACACATTTGTCAGGAAAAATACATCCTATTTCTTGCAAAACAAATAAACAACATTCAGCCAAAACCAGAACGTGATTCCCTACAGTATAATTAACAGAAATGTGTGTTGGATCCCAAAAAACATTATTGGACAGACATGACTCGAATTGTGCACAAATACAATGTGTTCCCACTGATAGCCCCCTTCCCCGTCAACTGCCTGCCCAGGTGTGTGTGTGTGTGTGTGTGTGTGTGTGTGTGTGTGTGTGTGTGTGTGTGTGTGTGTGTGTGTGTGTGTGTGTGTGTGTGTGTGTGTGTGTGTGTGTGTGTGTGTGTGTGTGTGTGTGTGTAAGCGCGCGTGCGTGCGTGTGCGTGTAGAACATATTGAGGGTACTGCGCCTAATCATACAAAATAGGAATTGTACGAGTGACCTGATTCTGAAGTATAGAATCACATTCATATACTGAACACGAATGCACACACCTACAGTATGTACAGTATGCACACACAATTCATCTTATCTCACCTTCTTTGCTCCCCTCTCTTTCTTTTTGACTTCTCTTTCTGTTCTTTTCAGTCCTTACCTGTCATAAGCTGAAATTAGCCTCTGCTTGCATCATTGATGTCTTGTTTCCACCCAATGGCATGATGTAGTGAATGGGAAAGCAACTCAGTAGCCATACCCTTGACCAATGTCACAACATTTAATTAGACTAATGACATTATAGAGAGATCAGTCTTTGTTTAGTTGTTTTAGTTTTGTTTTACACAAACCACAATGCCCAACAGCTACTGTATACTCTCTGGTTATATATCGTAGAAGTAGAATGTTTAGTCTATCCTTTTCGTTTCAAGGACCCCCAAATTAATGTGTTTTTCCCATCTGAAAATCTTTTGTGTCAGTGTCCATGCAAGATTTGCATTTGTTTCCCAAGATATGTTTTTTTCTTTTTTGTAGATCTACAAGTTTGCATAGCTTCCCCTGATTAAGCTAGCGTGCCATGCTGCTTGGCTAAAATTAGGGAACATCTGAAGAGCGGCGCCATCAATGCCACATTGTTATATGCATTCATGATGTGAGTGTTCCTGAGGTGTCCTTTATTGATAGGTCAGTCGTTTGACAGGAAATGGGGAGAGAGATGGGGAGTGACATGCAGCAAAGTCTTGTCGGGATCTGGATTCGAACCTGCAACGTGCAGTCAGGCTACCTTCAGCCTATAGGTGCCCGGACTGCTACGCCAGCCATCCGGGCCTGCAATGCATTCTTAAAGGACCTACATGAATTTTCACTTTTTCTATTTTAAAACCTTTTTTTGGGGTCCCACTGGCACCTTCTATCCTCACAAAGTCCTATTTCTGACCATTGTGTCTTTCTCTGGTTTTGGGAAGACAGAGATGAAAAGCTTTCCACGGGTTCTCAGAACAGTGCTGTTCTGAGAGTTGATCCGTGTGACGTCACACGGATTCCCGTTTTTTTTTTTTTCAAAAAACCTTTTTTTTCAAAAACTTTTTTTTCAAAAAACTTTTCAAAAAACTTTTTTCAAAAAACTTTTTTTTTCAAAAACTTTTTTTTTCAAAAAACTTTTTTTTTTTTCAAAAAACTTCTTTTTTTTTCTCAAACATTTTTTTTTCAAAACATTTTCTTTTTTTTTTACTTTTTTTTTTATACATAAATACAATGCAGGTGGGGTTGATTGTCTAATGTAGATTAACTTTCTGTAATGTCTGGTCTAGCAACGGTTGCCCGGTGTCATTTGACAGTAGGCCTATAACATACAACATAGGCCTACAGTAGGCTATAATCAGAGCTGCAACATTATCCTATTTTTGTATTGGCCCAATATTAACATTATTTGTTGTCAACGTGGGGTCCGGGGAGGAGTGAAGAGGAGGGGAGGGGGGAGGGGTGGAAAAACCCCACTAGATGCGCCCCTGAGCAAACAGAGGCCGTTTTGGTATTGCAGCTGGAGAGCCTCATTATAGTAGAGCTAGAACAAACAAAAAGAATGGTCAGAGTGTTTGTTGAGGGTTAAAACCTGTCTAAGACTCAATTTTGAGCATATATTTATACAAAAAATATAGTTTTAAAAGCATGGTGTAGGCCCTTTAATGTAACTGGCTGCAAGGCAAAATGACGTCATGATGACGTTATGATAACGTCCTCCGGTGACTCCGGTGACGTTCAGAACTATAGGCCAGATCACAGCCCATATGGGGATGATCTTGACGCCATATGGACACTGATTGGTCCAGGTCCTGACTGTGCTTGCTGGGAACCTAAACACTTTTATGAGACAACTGCTGTAAAAAGTGTTAAAACCACTGAATGGCCAAATTATATCGTTTTATGTAAGCAATTTACCCCGAGTGAGAGGACATTATGCTCTGATAATGTCCTGTGTTAGGGGGTGATCGGACGAGGCGAAGCCGAGTCCGATAACCCCCTAACACAGGACATTATCAGAGCATAATGTCCGACCCCGAGTGGTAAATAGCTTTTCTACCACTTTTTCCCATATACATGAAAGAAAACACATAGTTGTAACTTGCAAGGATCTTAAGTTACAATCATTATTGCCTATAAAACTTCCGCCATAACAACAAATAGTGCCACAAACAACATCTTCTACTCACCACCAGATGGCGCCAACTCCATGCTGAGACAGATGTCTAGCTTACGCGACCGAGTATTTCCCGGTGAATCTGTGCGCAAAGGTGGGGGCCGATGGGCAAGGAGGGTTGCGAGCTTATGAGAAACAACTAAAATAAGACCTTAAAACCTGGCGAAAACAGTTGCGTGCATTAGCGCAAATGGAAAACATTCAATTAACTTCTGAAAAGCCTACACGGCCTTTAAACAGCGTGCATACGGTGCATTAGATGAGGATAAATGAAATCATTAAATGGAAATCATTAAATTAACTTCTGAAAAGGCTTCTTCTAAGCCTACACTATATAGCCTACTAAAAACGAGTGAATCTTGCCACACGTGAATAATTGTGGTTCAGTGGTTGTAAACAATAACACAGACAATATAAAATCCTTAGTCTAGTTGTGGGAAGAAAAGGATATCATCATCATCATGGCCCCAAATAACTTTTAAATATCTTGCAATTGGAGACGAGTCTCTTACTAAATCGGCAAGAGTGCCTCTCATTTTCAATACATAAAGGCTAAGCTATAGAACCTCTCCATCATCAGCAATAGTCAGTGGTGGTGCGTGTCCCCCAGACCCCCACACTCCCAAGCCCCCACCTTTGCGCACAGATTCACCGGGAAATACTCGGTCGCCTAGCTTACAGCTAAGCTAACGTCAGTTAAAAGCACCGTTCCGGCCGTAAATAGAGGCTGTTCGCTTCCAGAAAGGCATAGGTTCAGAGAAAAGGGGCTTTAAAGTTGGCGGATTGCATTGGATCCAAATAAATCGGCGACGATAGTACGCACGTTAGTAAACAAAGGACCGCTGCGACCGTCATTTGTTGGTGGGGGGAAAGGTGTTCCGACCATAGGGTTCCGACTCCCTCCTGAAGTCCCCGGATGCGTTCATCGCGTATTGATCTCGGAAATGTGCCTCATTTGCATGTACATCCGGGCATTTCACACATTCCGGCTATTGTGGCCTCATTTACTACTGTTTTAAGCCAATCACAATCCAGTATTTGAACACGTGACTAGAAAAAGTGGTAGAATTATTTATTTATACCTTTTTATTTATCTAGGAATAATAATCTCTTTTACGTGATTTTGGTCTTATTACCTCTATCTAGGGATGGGACGATATGAACATTTCATATCACGATTATTGTGACAAAAGTAATCACGATTTACGATATTATCACGATAATCAAAATCCATTATCCTGGGGCGGAACATTTGCCAAAAAATAGCAGATCTACAAGCTCACAACGTTGTGACGCGTTGTGAGCTTGCAGATCAGCTATTTTTTGGCAAAGGCATTTGATAGAGAGGGAAAAAAAGACTGTATCAAGTACGTATACTTATACAGTAATATACGTACTTGATACAGTCTTGATACCAATTATAGAGGGTTTAAGTGGTACTGGATACGCAGCTCTACAAATAAAAGGTGAATTGCTTCCAGTGCATGACGGAGGACGATATCACGATATATTAAATCTCCCCGATACGATTATTGTGAGTGTTTTTTAACACGATAAACGATAATATTGCGTATCGTCCCATCCCTACCTCCATCTACGACAGGATGATTTAGGATTCCACCATCCTGACTGTCCTCTCCTCTCCTCCCCATGTTGTCTGAGCTGTGTAGCCACTGCTACTTTAATGCTTGTGTGAATAGTGCTATTAGTACCATAGCCAGACTGATAATTGGAACAATTGGAAAGTGTGAGATCGATGCACAGGGCATGCACACGCCCCAAGGCACGTAGACACAAACGCACTCATTATGTACAGCGCACACACACACACACACACACACACACACACACACACACACACACACACACACCACGCACGGACGGACCCACGCATACACACAGTGCAATCAATAGACTTAACAGGAAAGGTTTTTGTCTCTGCATTTGCATTACGTATCAAAGAGAATTGTGCATCACACAGACACAACCTTGCTTGTTTAACCGTGTCTGTGTGAAATAGATTCACTGAAAGGTTGTTTGAGGTTTTCTATCAACAGCATGACTGTAGGCCATGCCATCTAGAACAGCGTGTGCGTGTGTATGCGCTTGTGCATGCGCGTGTGTGTACAGGCCTGTTTGTGTGCGTGCCCACAAAAGTCTAGTTTTAGCAGTAGACTTTTGTAGTCTAACTAGACCACTATACATGATAGAAGAGAAGCAGAATTCACCGGCAGATATATAATGTTGAAGAGGTCAACCTCAAGGATTGCAGTGAACTAACAGTCACTTTTGCAGTTGAAAGCTGTGTTCACAATGTCAGTAAGGTTTCACAAGCTGTTGGTGTTCACTAAATCTTTCTGTCAATGAGAAACTGTCTTTGTCCTAATGTCCTTACGCTCTCCATGCAGATGTGGCCTCTACAGTGTGTGTGTGTGTGTGTGTGTGTGTGTGTGTGTGTGTGTGTGTGTGCGTGCGTGTGCGTGTGTGTGTGTGTGTGTGTGTGTGTGTGTGTGTGTGTGTGTGTGTGTGTGTGTGTGTGTGTGCACGCGTACAGTAAATGCGTTTATGTGTTATTGGCTTTGCACCCTGCTACAGTAAATCTGTGCACGTGCTTGGGACACGCATGGTTGCCTGCGTGCGCGCGCGTGTGTGTGTGTGTGTGTGTGTGTGTGCACTTCTAAATGAATGTCCTTGTCTTCTGTGGAGAGCTTCTCCCAAGGAGCGCAGAGAGCAGTCATCTGAGTCTAACAGGCACCTCTAAAGTGGAAGCCTAGCTCATGTAAGAGAAGCCACAACAAGCTTCCTCGCTGCAACTAGACCGTACTGTATTTTTCTTAGACATTATTCTAATGTTGGTAACTTTTTACTGACCAGTGGGGAGATCCTCTGTAAAAAAACGAGTTCTTTGGTTTCTTTTTTTGATTACCTTAGTAGTCATTATGTCACTGGAAAGATTTGCCTTCAGGATGCAACCCAAGTAGGTCATTTCCTCTTTTTTTTGTGATAACATTAGTTGCGTTTCTATAAAGCTTTTTCGAAAATAGGAAGCGAATTGTCAGAAATAAAAAAAAAGAAAAAGCAGATTTAGCCTGTTGAAATGCGATTCTTGGGAGACCTCTGGAAGGTGGCCGATGTGTAAGCTCACAACGCGTTGCGGATGTGAGTAGTAGGGAACATGGCGCCAACAAGTTAGTTGCTCCCTTCAGCTCCTTTCAGCCAAATCGATATCATGCAAGTTCAATATATTTTAATTGAAAACATATTCGTTTAGTGTTTCCATTTCCCTTAACCCTGCTCTGAGCCTGTGATGTCACAGTGATGTTTTCAGGGGAACCACAGTGCCAGGCGTGACAGACAGACAGACAGACAGAGATACGTGGACAAGATGTGCCGGATTCCATAGTTAACTGGGACCTGCGGTCGCAATTATTGATTAGTTTATGCAGCATATTTAGAGTAATGACTTCACTCCCTCTATGGGTTCTTGAGGTGGTCGTGGAAAGTGGCAGGGTTACTAATAACCTGTGTGTGTGTGTGTGTGTGTGTGTGTGTGTGTGTGTGGGTGTGGGTGTGGGTGGGTGTGTGTGTGTGTGTGTGTGTGTGTGTGTGTGTGTGTGTGTGTTGTTTATGTATGTGAGCTTGCCTGTGGCGTGTACTGTATTTGTGTGGCGCTTGTAATAAATATCAAAGATTTGCATTTATATCCTCTTCGAGTCTGTCTGCTAATACAGATTTAGCCTAGTTTCATTTGCATATTCCCACATATAAATCACATCCTTACATATAAATACTCCACATTACTGTAGTGTACTTGAAATTAATTATTCAGCAATTATCTTCTGACAGTTTCTTGATTGGTGCCAATTTCCAGAGGACCTATACTTGAACCGCACTGAACAAAGTCATGTGGTCGAGGGGGCCGCCAAATCCTTTTTAATCCCGGGCAGCAGATGTGTAAACAAACAGAATCTTGTCGCCTTCCTTCTTGGCCATAATTAATAAGCTTGCGAAAGCTTCATTAAATGTGTGTTTCTCTGGCTGGATTTGATGCTTTTGGCCCATGCTCACATAGAGGCATTTCCAGCAAGCTAGGCTCAACTTGGGATCCAGCCTGGGCGGGGTTTGTGGAACCAGTGGTGGAAAAAGTAATCACTCTTTTTTTACTTTAAGTAATACAGCAGTATCAATACTGCAATGTAGGGGGGAAAACATTCATAATTTACTTGAGTAAAAATACAAAAGTATTGGTATCAAAATGTACCAAAAGTAGGAAGTACTTATTATGCAGAATGTCCCATTTCACAAGTTTGTCTGCGACGGGTTGTGAGCATGTAGATCGGCTGTTTTCAACATGCAACCAAGTGTAAAATCAGCCATTACGACGCCATCAAGGCCTGCCAAAATATTCTTTTGTTGACAAAATCAACTGTATTTGGTCTACTAAAACTACACTAAAAATAACATTTTCAAATGACTAAAATATGTTAGTTTTTTTCAAAAAACGTCAAAATTAACACTGCAGTACAGGACCCACATTAGGTTTTGAGAACCTCAAATGAAACTATGAAACCGAGCTGTAGTAAGGAAACAAATGGAGAACCTGTGAAACATTTCACGGTACGGTTTTGTTCATTTCGTTCTCATGGTTGAAAGGCTGATGAGCAGGTTGATGCCTCGCAGGGTTGCGCGAATGTGTTTGTGGCTGAATGGCTGAATGCAACGCACAATGAAAAGCTCTGTGAAAGAAGCCACTATAGAAAGGCAGACCATTCACCTTCATCTTTCAGGGAAATGCAAACGATTTGCCTCCTGACATTGATTTCAGCCGCATATAGCAAGGCCAGCTTTAAAGAATGCGCTGTGAATTTACTGTATATTTCTGAATGTGCTGCGCGTTACCAATACGAATGAATAAAACACCATGCGTAGACTGTGACACACAAAGCAAGGTGATCCAATAAAGTGAACTTGGACAGAAAGCATTGGAGGGAGGAGACGTAGTGGTCAGATCCTTGGTGTTAATTTAACTCTGGAGTGTACAGAAATGAAATCTGCACACTCTTTAATTAACTGTGTATTTTATAGTGTGATGAACTGGTACACCTGCTGCCCAATTTTCATCCATGCCTTACCCCATATCCCTAAACTTCTTTGCCTTTTTTTACTATTTTTCTTTTTTTTTATATAAATATAGTTCAAATAGCTGATCTACAAGCTCACAATGTGTCAATGTAGATCGTCTATTTGAAGTATCTTAGAAATAGTAAAAAAAGGCAAAGAAGTTTAGGGATAAGGGGTAAGGCATGGCCGAAAATACAGCTGCAGTACAGTAGGAAGCACAGCAGGATGTCAGGTAAGTGTTAATGGAGTGATTAAACGTGTGATCATGCTCAAGCTGCTCGGCCGCCTTCGGCCCCCGCTAACTTTTCACACATCCACAGTCAAGCATTCTTGTCTCTTTTCGACTAGAGGAACTTAGTGAACCATGTGGTGACGTATAACATATTTCACAGGTTCTGGATCTGATTCCAGTCTGCTGCTTCTCCGGTTCACATAAGGTTCTCAGAACCTAGAATTTGGAACTTGCACATTCTAAATTTAAAAAATAAAAAAAGCCGATCTACACACTCACAGCTCATCACATTGTGACGCGTTGGGAACTTGTAGATTGGCCATCTCCATTTTTAAATTAAGTACCATCCCTGGTTCTTCACGGATTCTGTAAAGTTTCTATTATGGAAGGTTCGGGGTTACACTACCCTTCATCGTCAAAAGGAGCTATCTGAGACACAGGCTGGCCCAGAGCTTCAGTGATCTGTGGAAATCCAATCCAGAGACCTTCTCCTGGAAGGATGGGCACAAGGGGAAACGCCCATTTAGTACGCCTGCTAGTTCCTGTTGCATGGTGGGAGTCTGGGAGATCATATCATCCTCTTTGGATACAATCTGTACAGTCCGTCACTTAGCCACTTATTCTGGGGGGAACGTTCGACCAAAAATAGCAGATCTACAAGCTCAAAATGCTTTGCAAATGTGACGCGTTTTCAGCTTGTAGGTGAGCAACGCCTTGTGCGTGTTGTGAGCTTGTAGATCGGCTATCTTTGGCAAAAAGGTCTGGTGTAGAGGGGAAAAAAGCAGGTCACGTTTACAAAGTATTGATTGGTTTAATTGGTAAAATGTACTGAAAACACACATTTAACATGAATACAACATGTTGTGGGGGGTCCCTGCTTCATCTCTCTCTCTCTCTCAGCTAGGGGGTTGTTGAAGACGCTTAGACTAGAGGGTTTAAGTGCTTCATCTGAAGACATTATGCAAGCTGGCAACTATTCAGTATACAGACGCAGGTGTGACCTACTATCAACTAGGGCTAGGTCAGTAGCCTCTTTACCATTTTGATTGATTGATTATTCTATTAACAGTTTGCAAATAGTGCAGAGGTATGATTATACAAATATACATTGATTGTTAACTCATTGACTGCCAGGATGCAAAGCGGGCCTCTTTCAAAACGGGCCTCATTCATATGGATGATCATATTTGACAGTAATGTGCTCATGCGAGTGAATGATGATACAGCCTGGATAACATCTTTGTCCATTCCTGATATAAGACATAGTTAACATTGTTAAATTACATTACTCCCCGGTGATCAATAAAGCTCTGATCCATATTGGATAGCAGCTTCAGAGTGTCGTTACACTCCTTTCTTCATAGCAAACCATTTTTTTTAGAACGCTCTCTCTCTTTATCTCTCTCCCTCTCTCTCTATCTCTCTCTCTCTCTCTCTCTGTCTGTCTGTCTCACTGCTGACTATGTGGGTTGCGCCCATGAAAACATGTGACAGCTGATTCTGCTGTTGCTTATTGACTCACATACTCCCAAATAACTGTGGTGACTTTCTGTTCAACCATATTCTCCATATATAGGACAAAACAAACCAAAAAAAAACTTTGCAGAACAATTTCTGAGCCTGGCTCTATAATAAAACATCAGTTGGGAAGGAAAACAAACACGTCCAGGTCTATGATAGGTGCCGCCTTGCCAGGCTTTGACACATAGGACTTGACAGGTGCAATGGGGCCCGATAAAACACCTGCCTTAGACAATGAAAATATATTCATAGAGTTTTGTGAGTTCCTCCTCTTGGGACCTGTGTGTATGCTGTGGTGTGTGCAGGGGTGTCGCACCAAATTCTGGGCCCTGGGTACAAGAATTCACTGCGGGCCCCCCATGAATGTTCTTCAGAGGGGGAGGGCGCTTAACCCATTTAGACTGGGAACACATTATTTTGTGCTTTAACTATTGAAAAATAGCAGATATACAAGATCACAGCGCGGCACCGAGTGCATGCCGCGCTGTGAGCTTGTAGATCTGCTATTTTTGAAATATTTCAAATCCTTCTAAGGT
This sequence comes from Nannobrachium achirus, assembly GCF_963921795.1. Taxonomy (NCBI): domain Eukaryota; kingdom Metazoa; phylum Chordata; class Actinopteri; order Myctophiformes; family Myctophidae; genus Nannobrachium; species Nannobrachium achirus. Next base: position 19,917,076 of record NC_137826.1, read on the forward strand.
TTCTCGAAAAACCTATGTTTCTATGTCAGTGGTGCTCAAACTTTTTCATGTGAAGGACCCCCAAAATGATTTGTATTTGGCCACGGACCCCCCATCTCAAAATATTTAGTTCCAGGGACCCCCCCCCCCCCCCCCCCAGAAGCAAAATTTGAGTTACAAATGTTCTCTTAAAAAATACATATAGCTTACTCAAAGATTTGCACACATTTTCACGACTTTTCAAAAATAGCAGATCTACAAGCTCGTATATCTGCTATTTTTCAATAGCTTAAGTATAACATAATTCCAGGCCCCTCCACCTTGGGCCCTAGTAACTCAGTCCCACTTCCCCCCCCTCCAGCTTGTGACGCCCCTGCTGGTGTGTGCTATGGCCGCTCTCCCCCGAGCGACCGCCTGACAAGCAGCAGTTAAGCACTCGCCTATGAGTCCATTGCCCTGTGTCAGGTGACTGACACCTGAATGGCCTCCACACTCACTGCCTGGTGTTAGAGTATCGCCACCTTTTGTCTGCCACTGACAAGATGGCATCTCTCTGCCATTAGGAAGCCTTAAGCTGGATTTATATTTATTTCCGCGTAGGTGCCGCGCACCAAAGAAGCAGTGTAAATATGGTGCACGACACCGGGTGCAACGAAGTACTGTATATCGTCGTTGTCGAGTCAAAACCTTGTATGTCCAAGATCATTCGTTTTCCATTTATCATTCTAGAAATGATTTACACTAGTGAAAACAGGCGATCTATAAGCACACAACGCCTCGCACCGCGAGGCGTTGTGTGCTTGTAGATCTGCTGTTTTCACTACTTTTGTGTGACAGCCTTGTATGATGAAGCAGGGCTTTACTTTGTGAAAGAACGTACAAATGTAAAACTTGGAGATACGAGGTTTCCACCCGACAACGACGATATCAAGCCCTTAAAGGTATGTGTGCCTACAGGCTCTGTGTTTGTGCGCATGTGCGTGTGTAAGCGCACATGCATGCCATCTGCGTGAACTTGTGCCTATGCTGCGGGTCACTCACTCCCACCCTCCCTCTCTCTCTCTCTCTCTCTCTCTCTCTCTCTCTCTCTCTCTCTCTTGCACGCACAAAGTTACAGCCCGGTGAGGTGGACTTAAGGCACAAAGCCAGATGGCGTAATCCTTCACTGATCCATCAAGTGTTGGAAGCGGCCATTGTGTCACGGCCATTAGCCGGGCGAGCCGAGCATCTTTGAGATGCTAATGTTGCCTCTCTCATTTAGCACGCGGCCAAGACAAAACGCCAACTGTGCACGAGCCAAGTGGGTATTGTGTGCGGCAGAGAGATAGAGGGAGAGAGAGGGACACGGAAGGGGAAACGGATTGTGTATAAAAGAGAAAGAGAGAGAGAAGGGCCATTAAGGCCTCTTAAGCACGTCACGCAGTGAATCGGCCTAATTATTTGTGTGGATAGCCCATCATATTCAAGGATAATCACTGGCTAACTTGTCTGAGAGGCTGTGTAGCGTGGTGGACATGTTTCTGCAATTTCCTCAACAGAAATCTGAATAATACCAACAAGTAGACAACTGTATATTAATGACGTGTAGCAATTAGTGACAACACCAGGTCCAATTTTCCATGGCTGGAATATTATTTAATTAATCATTCATATATTCATATTAAACTGCCAAAAGTGTGACAATTTTTCAAACCATGGTCCAAATCGTTACTCCAAGAGCCGTATTTCTTTTTACCTGTGTTAAAGTGGTGCAATTATTAATGCTGTTGTCTTTTTCACGCCCGGCACGTTTTATAATTACCAACCGTATTGGCTTATCTGTGCATGGGCATTGTTGGTCTTAAAATGAGGTGTGGTTCTGTTGTGTTATAGTACATACAGTGAGAAAACTAAAAAAGAGAAATCCAGCACAATGACAGCTCAAATTATGTCCTTACTATTTAGAGAGTGCATTGGGATTAAGGCAGTAAAGACCTGTACATCACAGAGCTTTATTTCATCTTGGTAGAGAGATCACAGGGTCGTTTTCTTGTTTCTAATGAGCATGGGTTTCAACTGAGTGGGACTTTATCCCCTGCTGCAATAAAAAATGTATGACGGTAAAGAATGATGAATGTAAACTTGTCTGTCAGAATAATTACGTTCTTAAAGCAAGTTGTTAGGAACTGGCTGACTGGCAGCCATGTTGTAAATCCACCGTACCACGGCAAAGTGTCCTCTTTACACTATCTTCTACTGTAAGTGATGGTAGGCTGTCAATGGAAAGCAATACTTCACGTGTGCTGCAAAGTCTGATGCTTAATTTATACTCCGATCTGCAAGCTCACATCTCTCTATCGATCTGCATGTTGTGAGCCTGTACTGTACAGTATGACTACTATGTTCACTTTGTATGACAGCATGAGTATAAATGAAGCAAGAAGTCGACATTGTGTTGACACCATAGGAAATAGATGTCGACACCAACTTGTATCATGAACCTTTAATCATTTTCCCAGACTAATATTATTTGGAAAAGAACATGGTCAGTTCCTTGCAGGTGTCCATTTTCATTATATGATGTAGTAGTTCACCCCGAAAATGACTTATTTTCTATCAGTTACACACGCCACGAAGCCTTGAATTCATGGGGGTAAAAAAAAGATTTGCATTCCTAAGACAATAAATGATGACCGACGGAGTCTTAACCGTTAGGCCATCGGTGCCCCGTTAAACTGATTTTGACTTAAGATGCAATTGAAATTGCAAGTGTGGTTGCCTACTATATATAATCAGATGGCCAAATTGTCGTGTGAAGCTCGACCAATCCTCGAGCTAGCATCACTCTTTGTCATTTGTCATTCACATATAAAGTTTATCTAGAATAAGGTTCATCTGGAAAAAATAAAGTTTTCCCCAGGACTACAGTGTGTTGCCCTGTCGGGCAACCACACTAATTAACTGATTATTATTAAAGGGGTAGTGTCACCTAAAGGGGTACTGTCACCTTAGGAAGTCATTTTAAAATATAATTTAATATTTTCATGATGTCATTGTGGGAATGCGCAATTATAAGTCAATCAAATTAATTGACTGTACTTAGATTAGTACTTTCTTTTGCTGGGGACCCTCTGGAACCCCGCAAGGATTCCTGGGGGTCCCTGAACCCCACATTGAGAACCACTGACTTCCAGGATCTCCTGATGTCACTAAGCAAGTGAAAAGCTGTGCAGCTGGAAGGAAAAGTTTGGCGGCTATTAATATCTGGTGTTTTGTAAGGACCCTTGGCACAGCAAGCCCCTGTTCTATAACACATTTACATAATCACGCCCACAGGTGCAGAAGCATAGAAAAACACACGCACGCACACACGCACGCACACACGCGCACGCGCGCACACACACACACCCCAACACCAACACAACGGGGGCACAACAGATACACACACAAACACGTGGACTATGTGATGAGGCTGGCATTGTGATGTTGGGGGCGGACAATTAACAGATGGTAGCAGCTTCCTCCCAGGATAGTAATGCTCAATTATCTGTGTCCAATTTACACCTTTGTAATGAGTGAGAAAGAGAGGAAGAGGGAGATGGAGAGAATGAGAGAGAGAGAGAGAGAGAGAGAGAGAGAGAGAGAGAGAGAGAGAGAGAGAGAGAGAGAGAGAGAGAGAGAGAGAGATGGTCCTCCTCGGTAGACTGTAGTCACATGTAAACCCCTGTCCCAACTTTCACACACATACGCACACACAGGCGTGCTACACACACGCACACACACAGCTCCCTCAGGGCCTGTATAACCTGTGGATAGCTATAATTGGAGCATGTTGAGGTCAACCTTAATTTGATACAAACCTGGGCAAACATGTTGTAGACGGCAATGGCGTATTTATTCATTTAGTTCTCTGTTCCAACACAGCACGTGAATTAGTTCCAGTTCAATTCGTATAAGATGACCTTAGCTCTGTTCCGATTTGTCACCGGTTTTTGAAGCAGTTCCTTTTTCTTCTTCAGTTTTTTTTCTCCACCTGTGTTAATAAGTTATGTTGGCATGGAATTTCAGTGAAGCAGAAGGTCAAAAGCCTGCTTGCCTTGAAGTAGACTGTCGGTATGAATGCAGACCTCACGTTCCTCATGGCTTTCATGGTTTTCAACGACATTCAACATGTCAGGGACAGAAGACAGTACTCCAACCAGCAGCATTTCTCAGACCAGATACTGTAAGGGTCATTGTAAGGTAAGAGAAGATAAGGGCCATTGTTTTCCAGCTATGGTAGTCACTAGGGGTGTAACGATATAGTAACTGTATCGAAATATCGTTTTTAACTTAAAAAATCGAAGTATATCGAAATGAAAACAGCTAAAATCGAATCGAATCGTTTTATTTTGTATCGAATCGAATCGGCAGTGCAAAGAATCGATTGTATCGATTCTACCTACTTGTGCATTGTATTTAGCATTTTTAAGAAGAAAACATTAAAAGGAGTGGTTTAATTACTTTTCCTTTCCATATAGCTACTCTGGTCTATCGATAAATGTGTGTAATCTCAAGGTGCAGGTTTGTCAATATACAATGACCATGTATTTGGCGGATAATCACTGTGTTTACTTATTTATAACCATAATAGTACATGTTTCCCTTAAAAACCTGCACTATCCACACCTTTCACACATATTTAATTTCTTTGCTAAATAGTTACTATATCGATTTTAAATCATTGAATCGAATCGTATCGTATCGCCATGAATTAACCAATATCATCCATGTATCGTATCGTCAACCATGTATCGTGATATGTATCGAATCGCTAATAAAATGTATCGTTACACCCCTAGTAGTCACTGGTAACAAACATTTCCGTGTTCACCAGGAGTTAACATTTCGCACATCAAAGTGTTGGTGGGGAGTCCTGTAGTATCACTCACCAATGGCATAGAGCAGTGGTTCTCAAACCCTTTAATTTCAAGGACCCCCCAATTTGGTATGCATTAGGCCAAGTGCCTCTATAACTGAGAATCATTTAGCTGGGGACCCCCTGGAAACCCCTCAAGGACCCCTAGGGTTCTCCAGACCATACTTTGAGAACCACTGGCTTAGTGGAATAGACCTAAAGCCAAGATCACAATAAAATAATAAAAACATAATGAATTATTATTTAATTAATTTTTAACACAAGTTGCGCAAAATCATGGGTATAGGCCAGCCTTCTGTATAGCTGGGCCAAGACCAACCCCATGACGAGGTTTGAAAAATGAAAGTGCAGAATCAAAATATCACATTGATTTGGGTTCTAATTAGTGTACCTAAAACCTTTTAGTTGAACCAAAATGTGTGTGGTCTGAGTGTTCTATACAGCACAGCAAAGGACAACAGTAAATGGACCAAACAGTGAGCTTATTGAAAAGACCTTAACAAACAAAACAATGTCTCAACAATGTCTCAACAATGTCTAGCTACAGGGCTTCTCACATCACTAAAAAGCTGGCACATGCATAGCAATTTGCAATTCATGCAGCCTGCTTGTGAAGAGAGAACCATTGTGTGTGTGAGAGTGTATGAAAGGGAGAGAGTGAGTACAGAACACAAAGTTTAATTACAACGACCACCAATGTCGACCAAAGTCCTGTACGAGGACAGTTAAAAGCAAACAAACACTAACAAGAGAATGGTTTAAAACAAGAATAATTAGCCTAAAAATAAACAAACAAAGCATTTCACAACTGGAATGTAAAACGAGGGCTAAAAACACAACTCAAATAGAGTTGAAGGTCAGGTCTTTATGGAGGATTTAAAAAGCTCTGGTGACTGAGCAGAATGAATGTGTAGTAGGGGAAAGGCCTGCCACGGCAAAGGCTCATCCACTTCTTCTGCCTAGTCCTATAGCCCAGTGGCTCTCAACCAGTGGTCCGGGACCACCAGTGGTCCTTGAGGAGGTTCCAGGTGGTCCCCAGCTAAATGATGGAGAGTTGGTAACCAAAATGACCCTTATACTGTAGTGTAGATCATTAACTCTTGAGAGTATAAAACACTCTCAATAGTTAAATTAATGTTCATCTGCATTACTTAACTTACAAGACGTCTACACAATTAAAGAACACTAGAAGCTGGGCCGCCCTTCGGGCGGCCCAGCGTCTAGTCGGCGACCTGGCCAACTCGGGAACGATGTAAATAGAGAATGAATGCCCCGCCCTTTAATGCAAACCCCATTATACCTGTTGTCATAGGACCTGTTTTGACCATCTGTTTGCCTGTGTCCATTTATGCCCATATATGGAGATATCTGTATCTGTCTGTCTGTCGGCGTCCATTTTATGTCCATATATGGAGATCACTGCAGATATAGTTCTGGGTCCATTTTATGCCCATATGCCCATATATGGAGATATTTGTCTATTTGCGTCCATTTTATGCCTGCCCCACCCTTTAATGCAAACCCCAATATACCTGTTGTCATAGGACCCGTTTTGACCATCTGTTAGCCTTTGTCCCCACCCTTTAATGCAAACCCCAATATACCTGTTGTCATAGGACCCGTTTTGACCATCTGTTTGCCTTCTGTTAGCCTTTGTCCCCACCCTTTAATGCAAACCCCAATATACCTGTTGTCATGTTGTCATAGGACCCGTTTTGACCATCTGTTTGCCTTCTGTTAGCCTTTGTCCCCACCCTTTAATGCAAACCCCAATATATGGAGATCTCTGCACACACAGTACCGGTTGCGGAAAACTCTGATGTCAGACATCAGCTCCGCATTCGGGGATTCATTTTATGCCCATATCTGGAGAACGCGCGTGCCGGTGGGAAGAACGGTTCTCGAGATTCACATACATACATACACATTCACAGAGATTTTTTGTTGACTCCTGGCGTACGTGATGTCAGAGCCTTTTATGAAGTGATGTCACAATGAGTCAGCGATTGTGCCGATTTCCTCAGGAACAGCCTGATGTTAACAATCAGCTCCGCGTAAGGAGATTCCGAACGTTTCGCGCCGCTTCGGGAAAACCGCATGCCGAGTCGGGCCGAGGAGCTATTTGCGTCCATTTTATGCCTGCCCCACCCTTTAATGCAAACCCCAATATACCTGTTGTCATAGGACCCGTTTTGACCATCTGTTAGCCTTTGTCCCCACCCTTTAATGCAAACCCCAATATACCTGTTGTCATAGGACCCGTTTTGACCATCTGTTTGCCTTCTGTTAGCCTTTGTCCCCACCCTTTAATGCAAACCCCAATATACCTGTTGTCATGTTGGCGACCTGGCCAACTCGGGAACGATGTAAATAGAGAATGAATGCCCCGCCCTTTAATGCAAACCCCATTATACCTGTTGTCATAGGACCTGTTTTGACCATCTGTTTGCCTGTGTCCATTTATGCCCATATATGGAGATATCTGTATCTGTCTGTCTGTCGGCGTCCATTTTATGTCCATATATGGAGATCACTGCAGATATAGTTCTGGGTCCATTTTATGCCCATATGCCCATATATGGAGATATATGTCTATTTGCGTCCATTTTATGCCTGCCCCACCCTTTAATGCAAACCCCAATATACCTGTTGTCATAGGACCCGTTTTGACCATCTGTTAGCCTTTGTCCCCACCCTTTAATGCAAACCCCAATATACCTGTTGTCATAGGACCCGTTTTGACCATCTGTTTGCCTTCTGTTAGCCTTTGTCCCCACCCTTTAATGCAAACCCCAATATACCTGTTGTCATGTTGTCATAGGACCCGTTTTGACCATCTGTTTGCCTTCTGTTAGCCTTTGTCCCCACCCTTTAATGCAAACCCCAATATATGGAGATCTCTGCACACACAGTACCGGTTGCGGAAAACTCTGATGTCAGACATCAGCTCCGCATTCGGGGATTCATTTTATGCCCATATCTGGAGAACGCGCGTGCCGGTGGGAAGAACGGTTCTCGAGATTCACATACATACATACACATTCACAGAGATTTTTTGTTGACTCCTGGCGTACGTGATGTCAGAGCCTTTTATGAAGTGATGTCACAATGAGTCAGCGATTGTGCCGATTTCCTCAGGAACAGCCTGATGTTAACAATCAGCTCCGCGTAAGGAGATTCCGAACGTTTCGCGCCGCTTCGGGAAAACCGCATGCCGAGTCGGGCCGAGGCCCGGCACTGCACTCCGCGCCGCAGCGGGGAACGCGCGTGCCGAATCTGAAGCCGGTGGGACGAACGGTTCTCGAGATACGCGGATTACAAACAAACAAACAAACAAACAAACAGACAGAGATTTGTCGCATTTATAGATAGATAGAAGAACTGGTCGTGGTTGGCTTACCTCAGGACTCTGGCTGGTGAGTGAGGCTGTATAGGTTTGTGTAAATACTGGAGGTCGGCCCATTAAGGGTGTTTAAGAACAAACATTAACATCTTAGAATCAATTCTAAAATGGACAGGGAGCCAGTGGAGTGGCAAGGAACCGGGTGATGATGTGGTCATGCTTTTTCTTTCCAGTGAGAAGGCGAGCAGCAGCATTCTGCGCATGATCCTGAGTTTCTCATCGCCACGACAACGCCTGTACCTTGTTTAGTTTTGGTAGGTGCTTTCATAACTTGGTTCACTGGTGGGAGTGAGACGAACAGCAAAACTGTACTGTATGTCGCCAATCAGTCTGTATCACCCCCATTTTGGTAAGGCTCACTATGGTTTTAAATAGTACCATGATGATGCATCAGCAGTTCCTGGATGAGTAGACAGTCACTGATAGTAATGGCATAAAGCATCAAGTTTGCAGTGCTCATTGATCGTGCTGCAGCGCCCCTTCCAAACAGCTTTTAGGAAGCATGAGTCTGCTGCCAATTGATCTGCAGAAGAGGCGGAAATGACAACAAGATTCAACACAGCCCGTCACATCATCACATTACTAAAGAAGAGGAGCTGCACTGCTCATCAGTAACCTCCAACCCTTTCTTCACTTTTCATGCCAGCAAACAAGAGAAGGTGTTCTTTTTCCACACCCTGTGGTGGGAGCCTTTGTTGGAAAGCTCTTAATACAAGATAGTTCTGCTGAATCACAGACTCCACAGAAGAGCGGTTCGGCTGCAGCCTTGACTCTAGTTATTACTGGGAGATAGCTTAGCTACACAGTCAAATCCCAAGTGTTTATTACTTGCACCAACAGAGCGCACAAGTACTGTGTTCGGCTGCGTATCTAGGTATGTACTGTATGTAGGTAGGTAGGTAGGTAGGTGGGTATCAGGGACCAGCATTTCTGGCAATGGTATTATTAACAGCCAATGAGGGACCAACATTCCTGGTGATGCCAGTGTTGATGTCACTGGCATCACCAGTGGTGATGCCAGTGGGGATGCCAGTGGTGAGCGCACCCCATTGCACGCTCTGCTGGCGCACAAGTAGGCCATGTATGGCCTATGGCCTACTTCTGCACACGGCGCAAGTTGGCACCTCGACAGAGTGCAGTTCTAGTTTACGTCAGTGACTGTCTACTCATCCAGGAACTGCTGAAGCATCATCATGGTACTATTTAAAACCATAGCGAGCCTAACCAAAATGCCAATATTGTCATAGGTTCGAGTCCTGCCCATTTTCTGGACTGCATGCCACTATTTCTACCTTCTCCTTTCCTGTAAGTCGGTACTGCCCTCTATAAATAAATAACAATAATCCCAAACTCAATATCTCTATGTGGAACTGTGAGGCTGTTATCATATAAATTATATCCTCACAAAACATCCAGCACTCGTGTAGCTGATCATAGATATGCATTCACATAGATTACATTTAGATAAACTAAATCAAACTAAAACAAATCCTTGTGGCTTAGATCTTATCTACATTTTACCAATCATCCTCTTTTTTTCCCCTATTCTTCCCTTCAGGGGTAAATTAAAGAAAGAACATGAAATGAGCTTGGAGTGTGTGCTTTAGTCTTTGCATGGCTCCCAACCACTGAAATCATAATGCGAGATCCGAAATTGTGTCAGCCTCGTATATTGTGCTAATTTACACAGGCATTAACACTACGAGTGGCATAAAATGCCTCAGAAAACCCCTGCAGTTGCAGAGAAGAGCAAAGGCATTTATGGACTCAGCCTGGTCCTCTTATACAAGTGCAGCGGCGGAGGATGTAATTGCTGTATATAACGGTGTGCCCTGCCAGAGTAAAAGCTTTTCATGGGGGTAGGAGAGGACAATGAGAAAGTGTCCTGTATTGATCTGTGTTGCTGGCTGTGCCTGCAATGCTATTAGCGCCGTGTGGCTCTGGCCATCCCATACAGGGGCTGGATTGATGGGCAGGTAAAGAGGGCTCGCTACTTTCAAAACACCATCTAAAGGAAGAAATTAACCACGTTCTGCCCCGTTTCCCTCATCATAATGACGAATAGCTAAAATAGACGGTCTACATAGTGTATAGGGATGCCAGGGGTGGACGGCAATAATAGGTATGCCATGGCTAATGTAGTTAAACTGAAAATATTGTGGTGGTAGAAAATGGCCAAAACGGGTCAGGGTTTGTAAAGGGTATGTGTAGCTGGATGGCTATTGGCTAGTCAGTGAACGTCCTCGGAAAGGCTACATTTCGTCGCTGTCGGGCAGAACCCTCATATCTCCAAGTTTCAAATTTGCATGTCTTTTTTCGTCCGCAAATTAAAGCCCTTCTTCATCATACAAAAGTGTCACGCAAAAGTTGTGAAAATAGCAGATCTACAAGTACACCGCAAGGCGTTGTGTGCTTATAGATCAGCTATTTTCACAATTCTAAATCGTTTCTTCAGACATACAGGATTCCACCCGACAACGACGATTTGGACTTTGGAGCTTTATTCACATACTGTAGCTAACTTCAATAGAAGCTTATAGCTGAATATCTGGTCGCCCCCTCTCTCGTTCTCTCCTGCTTTTTTTGTGTGCACTTGTTGTATTGTGCACACTTGTTTTATTGTGTGCACTTGTTGTATTGTGCACACTTGTTTTATTGTGTGTACTTGTTGTATTGTGTGTGCTTGTGTGTGTATACAGTTTGTGCAAATGCACCTCACTCACTCAATAGATTGAATGTTATGTATATGAATAATGCAAGCTACAGTAGGGCTACCGAATGAATTGATTAAGATTACACCTACAGTACCCCCCCCACCGCCCCCCAGCACATAAAGACAAAAGCTGAAGGTTAGCCGATCCCTTGTGTATGTCAAACCTCTCCTCCCTCTCCACATGCTCTCTCTCTCTCTCTCTCTCTCTCTCTCTCTCTCTCTCTCTCTCGCTCTCTCTCACTCGCTCTCTCTCATCAGTAACCTAACTGTTTCTTCACTTTCCATAACCAGCAAACAAGAGTAGGTATCTTTTTTTCACCCTGTGGTGTTTGGTGGGGGCCTTTGTTGAAAAGCTCTTAATACTCTCTCTCTCTCTCTCTCTGTGTCTCTCTCTCTTGCTTACTGTAGACTCCATGGTACATCAGTGTTGTGTGCCAATCTGCTATTTTTTGGAAACGACATCGCCACGCAACAAAGTATATGTATCAGGTTTTCTCTTTCTCTGCTGTCCAGGCCCAGCAATACAATAGCAGGCTCATTAAAATGTAAATATGGTATGGCAGACAAATCAAAGTAAAATGAGGACCAGAATTGAAAAAACAAGATGAATCCACACACATTTCTTGGAGGCTTCTGTTGTCTTCTTCACACACTGTGTAGCTGTGATGATGCTGACATGGTACACCTCCAATGCACACAGGCGCTGTTAAAAACACAAAATCACCACTGTAATTAAATCAACAATGGCGGACAGACTTCCTGTCCTTTTTTCACCTACGCGAAGTAGAATTAATTTGCGAAATGTTCGTCACGGCAACAAATTGCATCTTTCTAGTTTATGTAATTCAGTCACGATACCGAGCCAAAGATGAGGGTCTATCTTATTTCTTATTTCAGTTTAGACCTTTAGATAGATATATACAGATAAGCTCAAAATAAGATCAGACCTAATATGTGAGTGTGACGTGGCACCGTGATGGACCTAATATTTCTTGCACTGGTTCACAAATGCTTTCACCATTCACATGTTGGTATGGACTGTGCGTGTGTGCAGGCATGCATGCATACAATATTAATTGTCCAACAAGCTTGGCTACTGTAACACACACACATACACACACACACACATACACACACACACACACACACACACACACACACACACACACACACACACACACACACACACACACACACACACACACACACACGCATGCACACGCACACATACACACATGCACACAACAGACCAATCACAGTTCGCTGCAACACCAATATCCATAGAGAGTGCAGAGTTCCCCTGAGCTTTTTTAAAATCCCTTGGCTCGCAAGTCTTCATCTGCTGTACTGTTCTACTGACAACACAAACCCCTAGACAGAAAGAGACAGAAAAGACGATAGCTTGAAAAAAGTATGGAGGTTAACTGTTTCTGGTGGATGATTGAAGCAGTAACAAAAGCAATGGGGATCATGTGGCGTGCTCCCTCAGGGGTTGGCGGGGGGGGTGGCCTCCTCCCTGCAGAGTCACCATGGACTTTTTTTTGCCAATTTGCCACCATTTTAGCCTCTATCACACGCCACAATCCCCCGAACACAACTTTGTTCGTTGACCTTTGAATAATTCACACTGGGGTAAAACGCCCCGCAAACATCAAAGCTGGGGATGGGGATGTCAAGGGTTCGGTGGATATTTTTCCGCGGACGCCGCATGTTGCCTCATTGCCCAGCACGGATAAAAGCTGCAAGCTTTCACACACAAATCCCTTCCCAAATATTCCCTAAGCGTACGCTTGAACAGAATACGCTGAGATCCCCCGGCCGAGAATAACATCCAAGTCCAGGGTAACTCCCGCATCCCCTTAGGGATCCTGACCTCAAACACGAGGCCCCGGCAAAGCAAAACAAACAACCACATCGATAAATACATAAGAATGAAGGTTGTATCAACCTGGGAAGTTTTTTCTATTTTCATTTTTCCACGGGAAAATCGCCTGTGCGCCTTCAGCCGGTGACGAATGGGTGGAGATTACAGGTGGTGACCAGGCGCGCACAGCCACTTCAAAGCTTTGTCCGCGGGAGGCCATTTGTTACCTCGGCGATATCCATCACAATACAGCAGCAGCCTGCAAACTATTCATTTGAAGAAGCTGTGGAAACAGAAAACGCATCCTCTGAGTTATGGGCTGACCCAGGCTGTCTGTCATCCTGCTGCAATACCTTTCTGACAGTACAGTAGGAGCATACGCCTGTGTGCGTGCGCGCACACGCTTGTGTGTGTGTGTGTGTGTGCGTGTGTGTGTGTGTAGGCTTGTGTTTGTACTTGTGGCTTAAAACTGTTACCTGTGGACATTCTGTTCAGTCCTCACATTTTTAACGCTTGTCACTGATTCTTTTTTTCTTCAAATATTTTCAAAATCGTTCAAAAACAGCAAAAGAAAGCTTCTGTACAGCACAAAACAAAGTATATGGCTTAAGTGCTTTTAAGATGCTCATTGTCGACGGAAATCAATGAAGGATGCTCACAAATATAGGAATCAAACATACTGTATCTGTGCGCACGCCGCACGTGAATTCATGCCTGTTTGCGCGCATGTGTGTGCGTGCGCGTGCATGCGTGCGTTTACTTGAGCCTGTAATACAAACGTATGTGTGCGTGGCGGACAGAGTGAGAGAGAATGACTGTTTGTGTGTACGTCTTTGCGTGTCAGTGTGTGTCCATCATCCCTGTGCAATTCCTGTTTGACTTTTCCCTTTGAGGAGATTCATGAGCCTCATCTCCCCAAGGGTGCTTTGTGGAAATTGAAATGTGCTCCTGGAGCCCGGAGGGAATTTCTTTAAGGCCTTAAATGGCCAGGTTTTATGGTCTGTGTGTGTGTGTGTGTGTGTGTGTGTGTGTGTGTGTGTGTGTGTGTGTGTGTGTGTGTGTGTGTGTGTGCGTGTGCGTGTGTGGTGTGCACACACGCATGTATACAGTACAGCATACCGGTACCTGCATGCATGTGTGTGTGTGTGTGTGTGTGTGTGTGTGAGTGTGTGAGCGCGCGCGGTTGTACACACATGCATGCCTGCATGCGTGTGCATTATGTCCTCATACTGTACTTGTACTGTGTATAGAATTGTGTATTTGTGCATGCGTGCTTCTTAAACGTTTATGAGCTGGCACGTGACATGGAGTTTTACAGATATCAAGTCATTAGTTGTATTTGTGAAAAAGCGAAATCAATCCGCTCCCCACTTTTCTTGCACGCACAGCAGCACTCACGCTGTGCTCTCAGCTCTTCTAAAGCGCAAAGGATAATAGCATTTCATTCCTGTACCGTGTGAAGAATCACAGGAACAAAGCCGGCTCATAACTGCAGAAATGAGAGGGAGTACAATATGGAACGTGTGTTATAGGGATTTAGATGGTCCCAAGAACTGTGGTAACTTTCAGCCAACCAACTGAGACCTCTCTATCCTCTGCAGCCTATTGAACCGAAGCAATAAAGCTCCAAAATGTGTGTTACATGTAATACCTTGAAAAAAGATCGGTAGTTTTGGGGATAGAAATACGTGTTGTAGAACTAAACAACCTGTCCAAATGAGAATTTCATAAAGCCTTTTTTCCCCTTGTTTAATTTAACCCTTAAGTTCTGTTCGGGTCATTTTGACCCGTTTTACATTTTCATTTGAAAAAAAAAGTTAGAAGTTTACATTTTTTCCACCTGAAACTCACTGGCCTTAAAGATTCTTCTGAGATGAACGTGTAAAAAAAATATTTTTGCACTGCACCCATGCTACACCCCCTTCATATTTTTTGAACCTTAAGTGCTGTTCGGGTCATTTTGACCCGGAAGCACATAATTATGCACAGAAATACACAGTATTGTGCCAAAACACAGACACACAGCCCCCCCCCCCTTCTAACACCCCCTTCCGAAGCCCCCCTGTCTGATTTTCATTTTTTCCTATAAGCATGAGCAATATTGCCCAGTATTAAATAAAGTAGTTTTTTACATGAATTCCAGCTAAATCAGTAAAAACGCCTAGCTCGTTCAGTGTTTAATGTGATATAGCAAAGCAGAAATGCAAACATTTACCATATATATCATATGAATTGTTTGGTATTGAGTCAAAGTCAATGTATCATGATGATTTGTTAAGTTAAAATTTATATTAGTGTTGTTTTTTGGAGCGGTGTGTGAAACACAGCAGCTCCGCTATAAGCAGAAATATGTGTCCAGTCTCACAAGTGAGAACTGTCCCGTTGAGTTTGAACAGGATCTGCGCATGTGCGCACAGCAGTTACACAACATTTCGGTACCTATAGATAGGCAGAAATGTGTGTCCAGTCTCACAAGTGAGAAGTGTCCCGTTGAGTTTGAACAGGATCTGCGCATGTGCGCACAGCAGTTACACAACATTTCGGTACCTATCGAATTGAGTTCCCCTCCGCCCTGATGCATGGAGAATGATGGGATTTTTTTGTTTCGTTCAGTTCGAACAGGATCTACGCATGCGCGCGCGCGCCACGCACGCACGCACGCACGCACGCACACACACACACACACACACACACACACACACACACACCACGTCGCGATAAAAACAAAGGTTAACGGCAGCGAGAGGGAGACGGGGGGAGAGGAGGGAGAGAGAGAGAGAGAGAGAATCGTATTTCAGAGAGAGAGAGAGAGAGAGAGAGAGAGAGAGAGAGAGAGAGAGAGAGAGCTGCAAGCTCACAACGCCTCGCGCAAGACGCACATCGAGGTGTTGTCTGCGTGAAGATCAGCTGTTGTGTGTGTGTGTGTAGTCCGTTAATAACAACTAACAAGCATGGTATGTTGGCGTATCTCGAGTCGACCCCCTCTGCTGTCTGCGTCTGCCCGTGATAGCCGTTAGAGTGGAGGCTCACGAAGCATGCAGCCACCGTAGCGAGCCACGGGCAATCAAGAATTGACACATGTCAATATATAAAATAGGTGAAAAAAGTCAGGGACTTTGAACAGTCTATCCAAAATATCTCTGTTCCATCTATTCAGCATGCAGCCACCGTAGCGAGCCACGGGCAATCAAGAATTGACACATGTCAATATATAAATAGGTGAATATATTTATATATTTTATATATTTACCTGGAACTGCTCAAATTCACCGCTCCACTTCGAACCGAGGTTTGATTTTTTAAAACCAAATATCCCCCGGGTCAAAATGACCCGAACAGAACGAAGGTGTAGTGAATCTGAACAGAACTTAAGGGTTAACTTCTAGACAGACAGAGAGAGAGAGAAAGAAAGACACAGAGAGAGAGAGAGAGAGAGAGAGAGAGAGAGAGAGAGAGAGAGAGAGAGAGAGAGAGAGAGAGAGAGAGAGAGAGAGAGAGTCAAACAGAATGGAACAGCGTGGGAATGAGTGATTGCGAGGGAGAGCTAGAGTAAAAAGTTGTGGACTAGAATGAGTGGGTGTTTAAGCTTATAGACCACAGATTCAATCAGACTTGAAATTAGATACAGATGGAAATGGCACACGTTCAACATCTAAATTGGACGTTTGAACATTATCGATTAAACAATGTTTTGAGAATAGTTTTCATATTAGACAAAGGCTGATTCGGTCACTCTGCTTAACACAAGCACATGCACACGCAAGCGCGCGCCCACACACACACACGCACGCACGCACGCACGCACTCACGCACGCACGCACGCACGCACGCACGCACGCACGCACGCACGCACGCACACACACACACACACACACACACACACACACACACACACACACACACACACACACACACACACACACACACACACACACACACACACACACACACACTTTTCTTGATGCTGTCCTTGCCTGTAGCATTGCATGTACGTATATAATGGAATTCCCAGTACAGAGACACACTGCAAAACGCTTGAATACTGCAATTGCTGTAGCTCAGCCACACATTCCAATATTGCCTTCATGCTTCTTTATATTGACTCATCATCTCGCATCGAGTTTTTGCCAGTGGGGGAAAGTACAGTATAAGTACATTTACTCAAATACTGTACTGTACTTTATTAGAGTAAATTATAAACCGTATGTGAAATCTATGTTATTAAATGGTGACCCATGCATGTAAATGACTGTTTTCATGTGCAATTAAAACATAGCCTGATTTCAGATGCTGGAGCTTGCGTCTGACATTGTCCCATTGACAAGAGATTTCAAAGGGGAGGGGATTTGAAATTTGAAATTCCCAATCACAAGAGATCTGATGGGAGGGGTTGTGTTTGACTTATGTGTACACAAAAACAAACTCTATGACAGGCATCAATCAGGTCGTTGTCATTGATTAGAGAGATCACTAACGAGGTGTGCACAACCCCCTTTGAAGTTCAAAGGGAGCAATTAAGAGCTGTGGCTGAGCTCCCCCTCCCTCCACTGTTTCTGTTGATTTTCAAAAGTTAGACCGACCCCCTCCTCCGAGGCTCCGACTCTCATTGGCCTGGTTTGCCTCAGACCAGAGAAACTATAGGTTCATTAAGCAACACCAGACCAAGAGAACCAGTCCACTCAGAGAGTGGGCGGGTCTATGGGCTGGAACCAGTCAAACTAAAACATCTTATTTCGACAAAAATGGTCATGACAGAATTGTATTAAGGGTTTGCCGGTCATATATAATTAATTATTAATTAAATAATGAAAATTAAACATGAATAATGCACAGATAAGAACCGGTTACTTCGGGACAAGAGAGGAGAGGAGCTCAATTGTGTAACCAACCATAAAATGGCTTGTCTTCTCCATGGGGACAAAGAAAGGCTATGAAATAACTACATTACAGATAGTCTAAGAAAGCAAACGTGCCGTGTTCTTTTGGAGCTCCTTGTCTTTGTGTTTTGTTTATTTGGTGCCTACTTTACTTTACCTGGCAGCATTTTTCCCTGCCAGTGTTTATGTTGGCAACCACATTTTGTGTTACCATTATTTTGACCCTCATTTATTTCCCTCTTATTTGTTTACTTTGATATGATTGGAGAGCCGGGCCGAAAAACAAATTGGGGGCCCATTTTACGTTGAGAGTTCCGGCAGGGCTATTTGTTAAAGCTTTGATTCTGTTTTTTTCTTTTTCGGGACATTGGGACTGGATGATGTGGGAGCAGGATTCCCAAAGTAGTGATGTCGGCCCTGGGGATTTCCTTTGTAGCATGATACGAGCACGAGCACAATGGTTTCACAGGATTGTGACTGCATTGTGGGGGTAAAAGCCCCCCACACCACCCACAGATCACAGCCAATCACGGGTTCACGAATACTTGAGTATGGTACAATTCGGGTATATATACCGAGCAGGATACGTGTAGTTAATGGGCTGATTATCTAATGTTCCGGTATACGCAAGTTTATATTTCCTGAATATACATCTCATATACATTTAGTATACACAACCGTAAACCTTGTTTTTTTTTCTCACCTACAGTAAAATGTATTATTAGAGGCCACCAAGTCACATCAATTGCTTTCTATCTGAGAAGACCTCAATGTACACATACACACCCCCATGGAGATCGCACCTAGGGCACCAGAATGGACAGAAACACACCCAGGAGTTAAAAGCGATATTTAAGGAAAATCTGCAGGATATGAAATGAAAATTCTTCTCAAACGTTTGTTCTCTTGGTTTGCTCCCTGAATTGGCTTTGAATTTTGAACGGCAGAAAGAATTATTGATGCTCCAAATGTAATTGAAAGGGAAGGATTTTGGACTGGAAAGGATACGACAGCAGGCAGAAATTGAAAGGCGGGAAGAAAACGAGACGGAAAGGGCTAAATTGGACACTGGATGTTAGAGATAAGTTTAATTAAACAAGGTACATTGCGTGACATGGAAAAAAGTGAGAGTCTGATTGTGGAAGTGGCAGTTCACATGATGTTTTAAACCGTTTGTATTTGCCTACATTTAACGAGACAAATTGAACGTTTTCTCACTTTGTTTGAACACATAGCAGCGTATCTGGTACGGACTGTACAGTTCTGCTGCAGTGTGTGTTGACTGGACGCATGCAAATCAAATCAAATCAACCTTTATTTGTATAGCACATTTACAACAGCGGAGCTGACCAAAGTGCTGAACATGATAAAATCAATAATACAGAAACAATAAAAGGCCTACCTAAAATGCAATGGTATAAAATCAAAATACAAGAGTAAAAACAACAGAAAAAATATTGCCCAGTATTAAATAAAGTAGTTTTTTACATGAATTCCAGCTAAATCAGTAAAAACGCCTAGCTCGTTCAGTGTTTAATGTGATATAGCAAAGCAGAAATGCAAACATTTACCATATATATCATATGAATTGTTTGGTATTGAGTCAAAGTCAATGTATCATGATGATTTGTTAAGTTAAAATTTATATTAGTGTTGTTTTTTGGAGCGGTGTGTGAAACACAGCAGCTCCGCTATAAGCAGAAATATGTGTCCAGTCTCACAAGTGAGAACTGTCCCGTTGAGTTTGAACAGGATCTGCGCATGTGCGCACAGCAGTTACACAACATTTCGGTACCTATAGATAGGCAGAAATGTGTGTCCAGTCTCACAAGTGAGAAGTGTCCCGTTGAGTTTGAACAGGATCTGCGCATGTGCGCACAGCAGTTACACAACATTTCGGTACCTATCGAATTGAGTTCCCCTCCGCCCTGATGCATGGAGAATGATGGGATTTTTTTGTTTCGTTCAGTTCGAACAGGATCTACGCATGCGCGCGCGCGCCACGCACGCACGCACGCACGCACGCACACACACACACACACACACACACACACACACACACCACGTCGCGATAAAAACAAAGGTTAACGGCAGCGAGAGGGAGACGGGGGGAGAGGAGGGAGAGAGAGAGAATCGTATTTCAGAGAGAGAGAGAGAGAGAGAGAGAGAGAGAGAGAGAGAGAGAGAGAGAGCTGCAAGCTCACAACGCCTCGCGCAAGACGCACATCGAGGTGTTGTCTGCGTGAAGATCAGCTGTTGTGTGTGTGTGTGTAGTCCGTTAATAACAACTAACAAGCATGGTATGTTGGCGTATCTCGAGTCGACCCCCTCTGCTGTCTGCGTCTGCCCGTGATAGCCGTTAGAGTGGAGGCTCACGAAGCATGCAGCCACCGTAGCGAGCCACGGGCAATCAAGAATTGACACATGTCAATATATAAAATAGGTGAAAAAAGTCAGGGACTTTGAACAGTCTATCCAAAATATCTCTGTTCCATCTATTCAGCATGCAGCCACCGTAGCGAGCCACGGGCAATCAAGAATTGACACATGTCAATATATAAATAGGTGAATATATTTATATATTTTATATATTTACCTGGAACTGCTCAAATTCACCGCTCCACTTCGAACCGAGGTTTGATTTTTTAAAACCAAATATCCCCCGGGTCAAAATGACCCGAACAGAACGAAGGTGTAGTGAATCTGAACAGAACTTAAGGGTTAACTTCTAGACAGACAGAGAGAGAGAGAAAGAAAGACACAGAGAGAGAGAGAGAGAGAGAGAGAGAGAGAGAGAGAGAGAGAGAGAGAGAGAGAGAGAGAGAGAGAGAGAGAGAGAGAGAGTCAAACAGAATGGAACAGCGTGGGAATGAGTGATTGCGAGGGAGAGCTAGAGTAAAAAGTTGTGGACTAGAATGAGTGGGTGTTTAAGCTTATAGACCACAGATTCAATCAGACTTGAAATTAGATACAGATGGAAATGGCACACGTTCAACATCTAAATTGGACGTTTGAACATTATCGATTAAACAATGTTTTGAGAATAGTTTTCATATTAGACAAAGGCTGATTCGGTCACTCTGCTTAACACAAGCACATGCACACGCAAGCGCGCGCCCACACACACACACGCACGCACGCACGCACGCACTCACGCACGCACGCACGCACGCACGCACGCACGCACGCACGCACGCACGCACGCACACACACACACACACACACACACACACACACACACACACACACACACACACACACACACACACACACACACACACACACACACACACACACACACACACACACACTTTTCTTGATGCTGTCCTTGCCTGTAGCATTGCATGTACGTATATAATGGAATTCCCAGTACAGAGACACACTGCAAAACGCTTGAATACTGCAATTGCTGTAGCTCAGCCACACATTCCAATATTGCCTTCATGCTTCTTTATATTGACTCATCATCTCGCATCGAGTTTTTGCCAGTGGGGGAAAGTACAGTATAAGTACATTTACTCAAATACTGTACTGTACTTTATTAGAGTAAATTATAAACCGTATGTGAAATCTATGTTATTAAATGGTGACCCATGCATGTAAATGACTGTTTTCATGTGCAATTAAAACATAGCCTGATTTCAGATGCTGGAGCTTGCGTCTGACATTGTCCCATTGACAAGAGATTTCAAAGGGGAGGGGATTTGAAATTTGAAATTCCCAATCACAAGAGATCTGATGGGAGGGGTTGTGTTTGACTTATGTGTACACAAAAACAAACTCTATGACAGGCATCAATCAGGTCGTTGTCATTGATTAGAGAGATCACTAACGAGGTGTGCACAACCCCCTTTGAAGTTCAAAGGGAGCAATTAAGAGCTGTGGCTGAGCTCCCCCTCCCTCCACTGTTTCTGTTGATTTTCAAAAGTTAGACCGACCCCCTCCTCCGAGGCTCCGACTCTCATTGGCCTGGTTTGCCTCAGACCAGAGAAACTATAGGTTCATTAAGCAACACCAGACCAAGAGAACCAGTCCACTCAGAGAGTGGGCGGGTCTATGGGCTGGAACCAGTCAAACTAAAACATCTTATTTCGACAAAAATGGTCATGACAGAATTGTATTAAGGGTTTGCCGGTCATATATAATTAATTATTAATTAAATAATGAAAATTAAACATGAATAATGCACAGATAAGAACCGGTTACTTCGGGACAAGAGAGGAGAGGAGCTCAATTGTGTAACCAACCATAAAATGGCTTGTCTTCTCCATGGGGACAAAGAAAGGCTATGAAATAACTACATTACAGATAGTCTAAGAAAGCAAACGTGCCAGAAATGAGTTCTGTGGGTTCATAAGAACCTTTCTTATCATGTGTTGGTCCCAATCTGGTAGTGAAGCATTGAGACGTCTGGAGCTCCTTTGAGCTAACCGATCTACACGCTCACAACACGTTGCATCTCGACACGTTATGAACTTGTAAATCGGCCATATTTAGCTACTTTTGTCTGACGCAGTAGTATGGCGAAGTAGAGCATTAAGTTGCGAAGAAACATAAGAAATGGTTGAAATATTAAGGTTTCTGCCCAACTGGCTGACAGCAAAGATAGACTATATAGCCTATATGGCCTATAGATAGCATGGCATGTGTTGTGTGAATAAGACCCTATTTGTCTGGTGGTGAGGAGTGTTTGTGTAGTTCTTTTCTTAGCACTTTCACAGGAACAGCACATTAAGGTGCAAGCTGCACGTCTGTCTGTGTATGCATGTGTGTCTGTTCCTGACTGTACACATGTAGGCTTTTGTTTCAGGCCTCGCTCGCTGTGACCTTTCTGGTAGGACAGCTGCATAGTAAGTCAGTAGAATGACTGAAACTGAAAATGTCCTGACATTAAAAACAGACCACCATTGCTGACAACATATTACACACACACACACACACACACACACACACACACACACACACACACACACACACACACACACGCATGCGCACGCACGCACGCACGCACGCACGCACACACACACACACACACACAAAGTAACCTTTTTTCTTTCGTAAACATGTTATTGTCCCTGGGCCTCTGCCATGTGCGTGTTTGTGCTTATGTGTGCGTGTGTGTGTGCGTGTTTAGAGGCAGCTAGCCACTGTCTTCAAGGTGCATTAAACCTGTCCAATCCGTGTGGTTCTCTGGCTTTCTTCCTGGACCCTTGTCGTGTTCTTTTGGAGCTCCTTGTCTTTGTGTTTTGTTTATTTGGTGCCTACTTTACTTTACCTGGCAGCATTTTTCCCTGCCAGTGTTTATGTTGGCAACCACATTTTGTGTTACCATTATTTTGACCCTCATTTATTTCCCTCTTATTTGTTTACTTTGATATGATTGGAGAGCCGGGCCGAAAAACAAATTGGGGGCCCATTTTACGTTGAGAGTTCCGGCAGGGCTATTTGTTAAAGCTTTGATTCTGTTTTTTTCTTTTTCGGGACATTGGGACTGGATGATGTGGGAGCAGGATTCCCAAAGTAGTGATGTCGGCCCTGGGGATTTCCTTTGTAGCATGATACGAGCACGAGCACAATGGTTTCACAGGATTGTGACTGCATTGTGGGGGTAAAAGCCCCCCACACCACCCACAGATCACAGCCAATCACGGGTTCACGAATACTTGAGTATGGTACAATTCGGGTATATATACCGAGCAGGATACGTGTAGTTAATGGGCTGATTATCTAATGTTCCGGTATACGCAAGTTTATATTTCCTGAATATACATCTCATATACATTTAGTATACACAACCGTAAACCTTGTTTTTTTTTCTCACCTACAGTAAAATGTATTATTAGAGGCCACCAAGTCACATCAATTGCTTTCTATCTGAGAAGACCTCAATGTACACATACACACCCCCATGGAGATCGCACCTAGGGCACCAGAATGGACAGAAACACACCCAGGAGTTAAAAGCGATATTTAAGGAAAATCTGCAGGATATGAAATGAAAATTCTTCTCAAACGTTTGTTCTCTTGGTTTGCTCCCTGAATTGGCTTTGAATTTTGAACGGCAGAAAGAATTATTGATGCTCCAAATGTAATTGAAAGGGAAGGATTTTGGACTGGAAAGGATACGACAGCAGGCAGAAATTGAAAGGCGGGAAGAAAACGAGACGGAAAGGGCTAAATTGGACACTGGATGTTAGAGATAAGTTTAATTAAACAAGGTACATTGCGTGACATGGAAAAAAGTGAGAGTCTGATTGTGGAAGTGGCAGTTCACATGATGTTTTAAACCGTTTGTATTTGCCTACATTTAACGAGACAAATTGAACGTTTTCTCACTTTGTTTGAACACATAGCAGCGTATCTGGTACGGACTGTACAGTTCTGCTGCAGTGTGTGTTGACTGGACGCATGCAAATCAAATCAAATCAACCTTTATTTGTATAGCACATTTACAACAGCGGAGCTGACCAAAGTGCTGAACATGATAAAATCAATAATACAGAAACAATAAAAGGCCTACCTAAAATGCAATGGTATAAAATCAAAATACAAGAGTAAAAACAACAGAAAAAAGAGCTATATACAACTAAAGGCAGTGGAGAACAGGTGAGTTTTTAGCAAAGATTTAAAAGCACCAATTGACTGGGCGGATCTAATGGGAAGGGGCAACATATTCCAGAGCCTTGGGCCCGCGGCGGCAAAAGCGCGGTCACCTCTACTCCTCTTGTTGGTATTGAGGGTGTCCTCCAGCAGCATTTTGTCCGCGGACCTCAAGGCTCTGGTGGGGACATAGGGTTTTATTAAATCAGAAAGATAAGAGGGTGACAGGCCATGAAGGGATTTAAAAACAAATAAAAGAACCTTAAAATCTATTCTTAATTTTACAGGGAGCCAGTGAAGGCTGGCCAGGACTGGAGTAATGTGTTCACGTTTTTTTGTGCCAGTAAGGAGGCGCGCGGCTGCGTTCTGCACCAGCTGTAGGCGCCTAAGTGATGCCTGATCAAGGCCGACATATAAAGAATTACAATAATCTAATCTGGACGTAATAAAAGCATGAATAACCATCTCAAGTTGTTTTTTTGGGAGGAAGTATTTTACCTTGGCAATCAGTCTGAGCTGGAAGAAACTAGTTTTTACAACAGTGCTAATGTGCTTATCTAATTTAAAATCACTATCTAAAATAAAACCTAGATTTCTGGCGGAGGAGCGAACATTGGAACTGAGGGTGCCCAGGGAGTTAGATGGTAGGGTGGGATGATGATCGAATAATAGGATTTCAGTTTTGTTTTCATTAAGCGTGAGAAAATTGGATGCCATCCAGGCCTTGATATCGTTTAAACAGTTGAGAAGTGGTTGGAATGGGTCATTTGATTTGAGGGGAAGATAAATTTGTACATCGTCTGCATAACAGTGAAAAGACATATTGTGTTTTGTTAAAATTGGTCCTAGTGGCAACATATAAAGAAGAAATAAGATGGGGCCTAGTATAGAGCCTTGTGGAACTCCGCATGAGAGGGGGGCGGGGGGTGATGTAAATTCCCCAATATGTACGGAGAAAGTTCTGTCTGATAGATATGACTGTAGCCATGAGAGAACGGTGCCTGAGATGCCGACGTGGTGTTCTAAGCGTGATAATAAAATTGAGTGGTCGACGGTGTCAAAGGCCGAAGAGAGGTCCAGAAGCACAAGTGCGGCAGGGGTACCATCATCGACTGTTAAAATTAAATCATTAAAAACTCTAAGGAGCGCGGATTCAGTGCTGTGACCGGGTTTAAAGCCTGACTGGAATTTTTCGTGAATGCCATGTGATAGGAGGAATGACTGTAATTGGGAATATACAACTTTTTCAAGGACTTTGGATAAGAACGGGAGCTGGGAGATGGGCCTGAAGTTGGAGAGGATAGAAACATCAAGATTTTTCTTTTTTATTAACGGGGTTACAATGGCATGTTTAAAAGCACGGGGGACACAACCGGAGGTGAGGCAGGAATTAATCAATGAGAGGACACTAGGGCCAACCGTACCAAAAACCTCTTTTAGAAGGCGGGGGGGGATGCAGTCAGAGGGACAGTTAGATGGGCGAAGGAGCATGACCACATCTGTGAGAGCAGAGAGAGTTATTGGCTCGAAGTGAGAGAGAGTGGCGGTGCATGGGGACGGAGTGTGGTCTAGGGCCGAGGGAGAGTGTGCTGCTCTGAGGTTAGAAATTTTTGAAGTAAAAAATGATTGAAATTTGAGTTCCGACAAGATGGCGACCGAGTAGGACGCGTTTGTTGAGCTCTGTGGAGGTGCATAGTTTTCACATTTTTTAAGCCCATTTTTTACTGCCTTTATAGTTCTTTTGAGACTTTAAACGCCCAAAACACTGGTGAGCGTCTGTTTTTGCAGTTGTTTCGTGTTTCATGCCGAATACGATTAACACGAGGTCGAGGAGTACCAGGTCTCCGACCGCAAACGCCGACAACATGGCCGGCGCAATGCAGGGCGACGCTGACGCTCCGGTTACAAAGAGCATGCTGCGTGAGGTCCTCAAGGAATCACTGAAAGAGTTTATGGATGGTTTTATTCAACCCATGATGCTTGGCTTGGAGAAGAAATTACTGAAGAAGATTGATGACTTCGGAAAGGAGCTGCGTCCTGCAGTCGCCACGCTGAACACGACCGTGGCTGAACAGGGGGAGGCCATTGAGAACTTTGGTTCCTCCATGGACAGTTTGCAGATGTGTATCACTGAATTGGAGAGAAGATGTGCTAATCTGGAGGAGAAGCTCGTCATAGCAGAAGACCGGAGTCGTAGGAACAACATAAGAGTGATTGGGATCTCTCCTGGGCTAGAAAAGGCTGACCCAGTGGCCTTTATCCAGTCTTTTTTGCAGAAAACATTCCCCGACGAGTTTCCCGACTCCCCCCCGGAGGTGGATCGTGCTCATCGGACCGGCAATCCACGTTCTGATAAGCCAAGGGCTTTCCTGGCAAGGATCCATTTTTTCCGGGTAAAGGAACGCATACTCCAGCTCTCCAGGAAAGCAGGCCAACTGACATACAATGGCAAAAAGGTGTATATTTTCCCCGACTGGTCTGCTGAAACATCAAAGAGAAGGGCAGCTTTCGGGCCAGTAAAGGAATTCCTACGTTCCATCACCGCGGAAGGGGTTAAATACGGAATAAGGCACCCGAGCAAATTCTGGATAACCGTGGATGAGGCGACTTCTACTTTCAACTCACCCAAGGAAGCTCTGGCCTTTTGCAAGGATAAGTTCAAGACTCCAGGTGCTGCGGACGAGACTCTAGCTACGCAGGATGATGAGACGACAGTTACAGAGAACTAACTTTTACCAGGGACACTTTTGCTTTCGTGATCGCGTGCTTTCAAACACATTCTGCCGATGTGATATCCTTTTGCCTTTAATGGACTGTTGGTAAGCTGGCTGGGACTTTGGAGATGACTTTTACGCAGCGTCTTTCTTTCCTCACTCTCTCCTCCTCCTCCTCCCCAAAGGGTGAGTTGTTAATGTAAGCCTACTTATTGTTTTGGACTCATCATCTGACTTGACGTTGTGTTTTCAAGTGTTTCGTTTCATAATACCTATTTTATTTGTTTTATTTTTTAACAAGATCTGTAAGCAGATGGGTGTTACTCGTTTTAATTTAGGTTACCGCAAGGAGAGAGGATTTAGGGCTGCTAAAGCTATAAGCATAATTCACTGTCTTTTTTGTTTGAATATAATGGACATTGTTCTTGTTATTATTGTATTCCTTTTCTTTGCTCTTATTGAGCGTTGTGCTGCTTACTATATAGGTCTAGAGGGTTTTATCTCTCTCTGTTAGGCTTTGTCTAACGTGTTCCGTGTCGCGGTTCGGACGGAGCCTGCTCTCTCTATCGTCTTCCCTCTATGTCTCTCTATCTATCTCGGCTTTCCCTCTCTCTCTCTCTCTCTCTCTCTCTCTCTCTCTCTCTCTCTCTGGCTCTCTCTCTCGCTGTGTGTGTGTGTGTGTGTGTGTGTGTGTGTGTGTGTGTGTCTTTCTCTCTCTCTCTCTCTCTCTCTCTCTCTCTCTCTTTCTGTTAGGTAATGGCGGCTATGTTGGTTGTTAGTTTATGGTTCGTTTATGCCGCCTAAAACGCTACTTTTTCGGGTAGGAGGGCGAGACTGGGCTTTGGCCTTTGTATTGAGTAATGTAGCCTACTGTTTAAGGTGAAACAGATATAAATAATATGGTCTAAATTGTGAAGGCTCCGCGGTTCCAGAGACCACTCGCTCTCCCGCCCTTTCTCTATGTCTCTCTACCTATCTCTGCTTCTCCTCTCTCTCTCTCTCTCTCTCTCTCTCTCTCTCTCTCTCCCTGGCTCATTGACTCGTTCTTTTTTTTCCTTTTTTTTCTAATCTCAATAGCTGGCGGATGTACGATCTCGTGGCGCGTTGGCTCTACGTGCTTGTGGATCCG
Source organism: Nannobrachium achirus (assembly GCF_963921795.1). Lineage (NCBI taxonomy): Eukaryota > Metazoa > Chordata > Actinopteri > Myctophiformes > Myctophidae > Nannobrachium > Nannobrachium achirus. The sequence goes on from NC_137826.1 coordinate 19,945,252, forward strand.
CTGTCTGGGGGGGGGGGGGGGGGGGGGTAGTTATTTACCTACTTTACTTGTTAAAATGTTAATTTACTTGTTAAAATGTTAATTTCTTGATGGGGGGAGAGGGGAGCTCTGTATTGGGATATTTATTTTGTAGTCGTGATTGGGTAGGTTCACTGTTTGAAGTATGGTAGTTTACTGTTTAAGACGGAAACAGACTTAACTAATATGATTGACATTTATCTAAGTTTGCACTGGCCTTTTGGGCATGTACAGGGAGCTGTATATGGCGCAGTATGCATTATGTGTGCTGTGTTGTATATGGTTTCCTGATCATACATAACTGTGTTTTATGTAAATACTTATGTATACAGACTTTTCTTTTCTTTCCTTTTTTTCCCCCTTCTAATTAGTAATTGTGGTTTGTATGCATGGATGCATGGGGGGGCTGTATGTGGCGCAGTATGCATTAACACTGTGTGTGCTTTGCTGCATATGGCCCCCCGGATGTGCTTTTAATTTCTATTTCTAACTACATATGTAAGTGCATATATTTTTATATCATATACACTGATTTCCTTTTTTATTTATTTTTATTATTAATATTATATTAGTGCCTTGTCGTGGTGACAGCCTTATTTCCACTTATCTGTCACAAGTGTTTGGTTATTTGCATTAGCGTGGCTTATAGGGCTTTATCACATTCTAAGTGGGCCTAATGCTGGACTGATTATTATTATTACAGTTGTTATAGTCCCCTCAATTTTTTTTTTTTTTCTCCCTTTATTCTTTTCTTTTTTCTCTCCCCCTTCTTTACTAGAAATGTTAACATACCATTCTCATTTATTTAAGTGATATGAAGTGGGGAGATTGATCATAATTTGAGCTGATGGAATGTTTGAGAGCTATTCAGCCACAAGAAGGCACTTTTTTGTTGTTGTTGTTTTTACTTTGGTGATCTGTTATATATTTACATAACCACCAGAGGGCAATGTATGGTTACTTTTGGGCAGTTACTTGTTTGCACTCTCTGACAGAGTGAAATGAAGGTTGACTAATAGGTTGATGGGGTGGGGAACTGTTTTTGTGCACTCTGATGCTAATGGGGTTTTCCCCCTCAAGCTTCAATGTTATGTGTTTTTTTATGTTCGTTTGATGTTGCTTTTTCCTTTCTGTTCCTTTTGGGGTTGTTTTGTTTTTCTGTTGGGAAGGTTTGTTGTGAGGGACCAACTAGGAAATTCTAAAATGTTCTACTGTGCTTGCTGTGCGTATGGTTTGAACCACAATTATGACAGAATATAAATTTCTAAGTTTCAATGTAAGGGGAGCGAATATACCGCATAAGCGAACCAGCATTTTGGGGGTTTTGCGATCTAAATCAATTGACTTTGCATTTATACAGGAGTCTCATCTTTTAAAAGAGCATTCCAACCGATTGGCTAATAAACATTATCGTGTTTTAGCCTTTTCAGCTGCTTCTTCCAAAACCAAGGGAGTAGCCATATTGGCTAGACGTAACCTTAGGTTGGATTCTTTGGGTGATTGGTCTGACAGTGACGGGAGGATAGCTGTTGCTAAAATCCGCTTGGAGGGTAAAATGCTAGCACTAGTCTCTGTGTATGCTCCAAATGTTTTAGACAAAGAGTTTTACAAATTACTAACTAAAACCTTATTGGAACTGACGGATTTCAAAATCATTGTTGGTGCTGACTTCAATGCAACATGGCAACATAACCTAGATAGATCCACTGGGGTAGAAAGCAGAGAACAAGCACTAGCGTCTGCAGAACTACGTGCTTGGGCAAACTCAACTGGCTTACTCGACATCTGGCGTTTAATGAACCCAACGGTTAGAGATTTTTCTTTTCTGTCGGGTAGGCATGCTTCATTCTCTAGGATCGATTACGTTTTTGCCCCTGTTAGCTTGTTTCATAAAATTGCCAAGGTAGAGTTGCTCCCAATGTCACTCTCGGATCACAAGGCGGTGCTGTGTGTTGCTTCACTGAAACAGGTTATAGATAGAGCTCCTAGATGGCGGTTTAACACCACACTGCTGCGCGATGCGGCATTTGTAGCTCAGTTTCAAACTGGTTTGCGTGAATTTATAAATATCAATACAGGCTCAGTTGAGGATCCCAGAATTCTTTGGGATGCAATTAAAGGCTTTATCAGGAGTAATACAACCCTCTATGCGTCCACTCAGAGAAAATTAAGGTCAGCCAAACTGGTGGAATTGGAATCTCGGTTTTCTACTTTGGATAATTCTCTCCAAAATAACTTTGATGTTAGTACAGCAACTCAGAGGGAGCTAGTTAAGAAAGAAATTAACTCCATTCTCAAGCGCCGCTCAGAATTTCAAATGAAACGCACAAGGCAAAACTACTATTTTAATAGTGCAAGACCCAGTCACTTACTGGCTTTACGTCTTAGATCCAATGAGCATTTTGCTGATATTGTTAGTGTCAAATCAACAACGGGAGCCATGGTTACAGAACCCAAAGAGGTCAATGCCACGTTTCGTGCTTTTTATGATGAGCTCTACACCTCCGAGGTCATTCACGATGATGCAGTATGCAATAATTTTTTATCCAACATACAGTTACCAACCCTTAGCGAGGCGGATGCGGAAGCCTTAGATAGACCGCTCCATCTGGCGGAATTACAGGAAGCTGTGCTCGCAATGCGTAGGGGCAAGTCGCCTGGTTTGGATGGGATACCCCCTGAACTTTATGCCATCTTTTGGGAAGATCTAGGTCAGCTGATGCTAGACATGTTTCGATATGCAATTGAAAGTGGCTCTTTCTCCAGGGATGTGAATGTAGCTATTATATCATTATTGTTGAAGAAGAACAAGGATCCCACAGATTGCGCAAGCTATAGACCGCTTTCACTTTTGAATTCTGATCTAAAAGTTTTTGCTAAGGTGCTTGCGCGTCGCTTGCAGGGTTTTATGACCACCTTAGTACACTGTGATCAGACAGGTTTCATAGGAACTAGACTAGCCTCTGATAATGCTAGACGACTATTGCATATCATCGATAGGGCTAAGGAGCTGAGGACCCCCGCCGCAGTGTTGTCGCTCGATGCGTTGAAGGCATTTGATCGTCTGGAATGGTCTTACCTGTGGGCTGTACTAGATAAAATGGGATTTGGTGCTTCATTCATACATTTTGTTAAAGTACTTTATTCTAATCCGTCAGCGATGGTCCTAACCGGTAAGATCTGTTCGCCGCTATTCACGATTGGCAGATCTTCGAGGCAGGGTTGTCCCCTTAGTCCTCTCCTTTTCGCACTTTCACTCGAACCCTTGGCTCAGACAGTGCGTCAGTCTGCAGATATTACTCCTGTTTCGATTAACAACACACAGCATCGCATTTCCCTATATGCTGACGATATTCTACTGTTCATTGAGAATGCACCACAGTCAATTACTCATGTCCTTCAAATCTTTGATCAGTTCAGTTCCATTTCCGGCTACAAAATTAATTGGACGAAGTCAGCCCTTCTACCTCTAAATGATCAGATGAGATCTGCTATCCTGCCGCCCATAATCCCAGTAGTAAGCCAATTCAAATATCTTGGCATAGATATTTTCCCCTCTCTTCAGGCTATTGTTAAGAACAACTATGGTGACACTCTAAATAAGATTTGTCTTGATTTAGATAGATGGTCATCTTTGCCCAACTCTCTCCAAGCTCGAGTTTCAATCATAAAGATGAATGTTCTTCCTAGGGTTAACTTTGTAAGCTCTATGCTCCCTTTGCCACCACCGCCGCAATACTGGAATAAGCTTCACTCTTCGATATCTAAGTTTGTGTGGAAAGGGAAACGCCCTCGTCTTAAACTTTCTCTATTACAGCGTGCTAGAGATGATGGCGGCCTTTCATTGCCCAACTTTAAATTTTATTATTGGGCCTTCACGCTCCGCCCCCTTTTAAATTGGTTTAACCCAGCAAATAAGGTTTCTTGGAGAGAGCTTGAGGAGAGTTTAGTGCAGCCTGTTGAATTGAGAGATCTTATCTATTCAAACATAACTACACATCAATGCAAAGTTCGCTTTGGACCTATCATTTCTCATTTAGTGGCAGTATGGAGAGCAGCTGAAAAGATGTGTAAGATTGATTGTAAATGGAACTTATTTTCCCCAGTGTTCAATAATCAAAGACTTTTAATCGAGGATCGCCCCATTCGCTTTCCAAGGTGGAGGGCTAAGGGGATTCGTACATTAGGGGACTTATTTGATAGAAATGGTTTACGACCTTTTCGAGATTTGTGTGACATCTTCAATCTGCCTGGAAATACCCTTTTTTTCTACTTCCAACTGAGATTGTCCATGAGGACCTATGGGGTCCCATGGCAAGCTCCCCTTAGATTGCACCCCTTCCATGAGTTTATCTGTGATGGTAACAGAACAAGAGGTTTGGTTTCCACCCTCTATGGTTTTTTATTAGACTGTAGTTATGGGCCCCTATCTGTTGATACTGTTTGGAGGAATGATGTACCAAATTTGGACCCTGACTTTTGTTGGGACACAGTGTGGTCTAACATTAGGCTATCTTCTAGAAATCCAGACCATCAACAAATTCATTTAAATTTTGTTCATCGGACTTATTTAACTCCCCGCAGACTATGTGCTATGAGGATTTTGAATAATCCCAACTGCACTCTCTGCGCCTCAAATAGTATTGGTACCTTCCTTCACATGGTTTGGGAATGCCCAAATGTGTCGTCATTCTGGAATATGGTTGCCTCAAAACTTTCAACTATTTTTAGTATTAATATCATATCTTCTCCTTCTTTATTTTTATTAAATGACGTCTCACAGTTGCAACTAAACAATATACGCAAGCGCATCTTCTTTGCTGGATTAACGGCGGCGAAGAAGATGGTAGCTACGCGGTGGAAACCTCCTCATACGTTAACGTTTCGCCAGTGGGCCTTAACCTTTCTAGATATAGTATATTTAGAGCAGTCGATAGCAAGGTTACACGGAGCAAAAGAAGAAAACATTAATATGTGGTCGGACATTGCAGATAAGCTTAAGGCTATGATTCAAGAAATCACTATATAGTGGTAACAGCCTAGCACAGGCATGCACTATTGTACATTCCGTGTTGGTCCGGGGAAAGGGGGTGGGTGGGTTTTCTTTTCCTTTTCTTGTTTTGCTATTGTTTGTGTTTGTCTGTTAATTGCATTTTTCTTTTGATTAATGTTTTACTTTTTCTTGTTCTATTCATATGTATGTCTCTAATTTTATGTTATGGAAAATAAAAATAATTGATAACAAAAAAAAAAAAAAAATGATTGAAATTTAACACAGAGGGCAAGGGATGGGACAATGGGAGGGGCATCACGTGGGTTAGTGAGGGAGTTGAAAATGTTGAATAAAACTTGAGGTTTATGGTTGTTTAAGGTGACGAGATTAGAGATGTAGGAGGATTTGGCGGCTTTTACTGCTTGCTGATAATCCCGGTGGCAGCCCCGTAATATTTCCAGTGATACATGTAACTTGTCTTTGCGCCACTTGCGCTCAGCACGCCTGCTGAGGCATCTGAGGGCACGGGTTGAAGCATTTAGCCATGGCTCGTTAAGTGCTTTATTGCGTCTATTTTGGCCAAAGGGAGCAATAGAGTCCAAAATATCGGTACAGGTGGAGTTGAAAAAGGCAAGAATGGCTTCAGCACTAAGAGCGGATGGAGAGTCCAAGGTGTTGAGTACAGACTGAGTGAATATCTGGGAGAAAAGTGGTGCAGTCAAGGGGTTAATAGAGCGTGTGAGACGTGCAGGAGGACCAGTAGTATTAACCATAGAGCAGGGGATGGAGGTGGTAAATAATATAGGGAAATGGTCGGAAATGTGTGGGATTGGGAAAATGTCAAAAACAGAGGTAGAGAGGCCAAATGAGAGAAGCAGGTCCAGTGTGTGACCTTTATCATGGGTGGGGCCGGTAATGGATCTGGTGAGGTTAAATGCTTCAAGGAGATTAAGAAAGTCTTTTACCAAGGGGTGTGATTCACAGCAAACATGGATATTCATATCACCACAGATCAATACATGGTCATATTTTAGCATAATCCCAGAAAGAAAATCTCCAAATTCACTAATGAAGTCCTTCGATTTTGGGGGGCGGTAGACCAGAGCGACGAGCACAGGGGAGGACAGATTAAGCTCAAATAATTGAATTTCAAAGCTGGAGTACTTTGTGGTAGGAGTTAATCGACATGAAAAATTAGATTTGTAGACTGTGGCTACACCGCCACCTGATCGTTGGGGTCTTGGGGAATTAAAAAAGGAGCAGTCGGGTGGGAGGAGATCAACAAACTGTGAGCAGTCGCCAGGCGAGATCCAAGTTTCAGTGAGAAGTAAAAAATCAAGCTGGCGGGAAGTGAAAAAGTCCCTCAACCAGCTAGTTTTAAGATTGAGGGCTCTGGTATTGAGGAGGGCCATTCTAAGAGTGGTAGAGGTGGCCGGTCTAGGGGGTGAAGAAGACCGTCTCAATGATCTAAGATTTGTATGCTCCACAAAGCGTGTAGTTCTCTGAGTGGGTTGTCTAAAACTTACTCTAATTGGGATATTTGATGGAAGGGAAAGTGGGTTGACAGAACAGGACATTGAATTTAAAATGAGGGATGAGATTGGGGGTCCAGACCTAGTGTAAAGTGGACAATGGTGAAGGGCGGAACTGAAATGGTTAAGGGCGGAACTAAAGTGCTGGAGGCTAGTGGCAGGGGGGGGACGTCAATAGGTGCCGGACTGGTCAGTCAGCATGGAGCGGACAGTGTTGCTGTACTGCCGTACACCGAGAGCTAGATTAGCGGCTAACATTATGCATCCAGCTTCATTTGGATGGAGACCATCATTATTGAAAAAGGAGGTGCGGCCCCAGAACAAATTAAAATTGTCAATGAAATTAAGTGGGAGAGTGCGACACAGCCTGTTTAGCCAGGAATTCATACTGGCTATGCGGCTAAAACGCTCGTCGCTGCCTTTGATGGCAGGAATAGGACCGGAGATAAAAAATGTAAATCGACTGGCAGTTAAAAAATCAATGAGGCGTAAAAAGTAGTTTTTAGTCGCCTCGGAAGTTTGGAGGGAAGTATCGTTCGTCCCGATGTGAACGAGGACCTTTGTGATTGACTGAGGACATGAATTAAAAACACCTGGGAGTTTCTCTAGCAGGATTGGAATAGTTGCACCCGGGAAGCAGCGTGTTATTGCGTTTGGATAATGGATGTGTCTAACAATACTATCGCCGACTATCAGTGAAGACGGGGGAATAAGTGGAGGAATAGTGGATGGACTGTTTGTGGCGACATTTTTGGCTATGGGGGGATTCTCAGCGATCAGCGGCGAGGCGGACGGGACCGGGACGGGTGAGGACGTTGTCCACGGCTGAGTTGCAGTGGGCATCGACAGTTCTTCTCCAAGCCGAGGAGGAGAAGACAGCCGAGTAGATCCATTGGGATTCGAGTTCGAAGCTGGTGCACCAGGCTGGACCTGGTTCTGCTGGAGAGAGGGCATCCTGGACTGACTTTTTACAGCAGACAGCAGCATCTTTTTCCGAGCAGTGGACTTATCCCTCGGCATGCAGGGGGTGTTTTCACAATAACAAAAGCCATAACCAACATGACACTTTAAAACGATCTGAGAGTAAAACGCATGAAATCCACCACTGAACAGATGGTAATTCAACTGTTATTGTCTTTGAGAATGCTACTATAGCTGATGCTTGGTGCTGTTGGTGATGTAACGCCAATATAAGGGAGTGAATGGTTGACGTGAGGATATTGTGTCACAGTGTATATTCTGTTCTCTGGGCATCCCGGTGATTGGCATTTTCCAATATTCCAATCCTATTCTGCAAGACAAGACATGTTTGCATCCATCTATTACCTGCATGCTGGGCAAAGCCAGTCCACGAAAAGAAGTTGATTATTATGTATTTATTTGTTTGTTTGTTTATTGTTATCTCATACCTTACCTTACCTTACACTTTTAATCTCACCTTATCTTATCTCTTATGTTGGATCTCTTCCCCATTCCTGTGTTTGCAGTTCCATTGTGTACCGTATGGTGGTAGTCTATAGTGAGTCTACCACAGGGGTCTGCAACAGGGGGTCCGGGAACCCTAGGGGGTCCTCAGAACTACTACAGGGGGTCCTCCAAATCGTTGTGTGATAGAAACTTTTTTCCTACTTTTTTATATTAAGCACTTGTCTTGAACCCTAACGTCCATATTCTGAGAACTTTGGCCAAAAATAGCAGATCTACAAGCTCACAACGCCTCATGCTGCGAGGCATTGTGAGCTTGTAGATCGTCTATTTTTTCAGCAAAGCAGTTTGGTGTAGAGGGGGAAAAGAGCAGACTAAGTACCGAGTGAAAGGTCAAGTTTATTAAGTATTGACGGTTCAAGTGGTTAAATATCTGAAAACACAAATTGACATGAATCCAAAATACACTGATGATTGTGCTGTCAAAACATCAAAATCACAGTTTAGGTGATAACGTTTCCACCCTAAAAGGTGATAACCTTATCACCTAAAAGTGACCAGGTTGGTGCCTTGCATGGCTGCCGTGCGTGCGTCCATTCGTTCGTTCATTCGTGCGTCCGTGCATGCATGCATGCGTGTGATTTAACACACACTGTAAAGTGCTTTGGAAAAAGGCACTATAGAACTGCAAACTATTTATTTACCATTTACCCTAGCCACTGCGTTATTAGCTGAAGGCCATTAACCGCCTACATTGAAGCTAACATTCCCATGAGGGGGATGTTTGTCGACTGCCACATGGGCTGCTGTCTTCATGCCTGCAACCTCCACTAAACAGAGGACACACATGGTGAAACACTTGATGTTCCCATGAAATCTTCCCGCAGTTTTGAATATATTAAACACATAAAAAGAAGCACCTCTGCCTCACTCCCCAGCTCTTCTCCTTTCCCTGTTTATTATTCCAGTAACTCTCGCGGCTGTGCGATTGTTCTCCGATCACAAGCATACTTTTCTAGCCGCTGTGGCTCTGACAGTGTGCACTCCTCACAACTGGATCGTAATGTTGTTCATCTATGAAATGAAGCACATTCCACTGTTAAGCACGTTGTGAGTCACCGCAGATAATGGAGTGCCTTAAATCTGGAGCTGTGTAACACATAAACTTCCACATTCCTGCTCCTTTGTTGGTCTCTCCATCCTTATATAGCTTCAAGTGTTTAAATGTGGAGTAGAATGAATCTATGAACTGAAGCCATACACCAGGGGTCTTCAACGTTTTCAGGCCAAGGACCCCTTAGTTTAGAAATAGATGAAGCAGGGACTCCCACAACCTGTTCATAGATTCCATATAGTTTCATTGTTTGACAACACAATTATCAGTGTATGTTGGATTCTGGTTTGTGTTTTCAGATATTTAACCACTTGAGTTTTCTGGGTCAAAGAGAGAACACCAAGTCGTGTTTCTGCATGTGGTTTCTGTCACAATACTGAGTCCTGATTAATGGAATGACAGTGTGTGTGTGTGTGTGTGTGTGTGTGTGTGTGTGTGTATGCATGCGCTCACGCACACACAGAAAAGCAGGAAAAGCAGAAAAGTCTACACGCACATAATCTTGTCAAGTGGTATAAATCAAATATGCTTGATTGGGAAACAAAAACAAACAGCAGAGAGTCTCTGCACAACGAGAGACAAACAAAGGATTTAAAGTAAATAATGCACACAGTATGGTGGCAATAGGCTCCATTGAGTAACCTCAATTTCATTTCATTAACACTGTTTACCACCTCATTTATTGGCCCAAGATGAATTGCAGCCTTTAGAAAAAACAGCGCTAAATCAAATTTAAATAGATTTGTTTTCAATGTTCAGGACTCATGGCGGTATCTATTCATTGTTTGTTTATTTATTCATTCATTAATTTGGGGGAAAATAACATACAGGCTGTGTCATTGAATTGTGAATAGCAAACCACACGCTCAATTAGCATTAGTGCTAGCATGTGTGTGATATAGATGCTATGTTTTTTTAAGGTGCTTGTGAACGCATAATGATAGTGATTACTCACTCAGCACTTTCCCACCCGCCCACCAGGTGACAACGAGTGTGTAAAGACTTCATTGCAGTACTCTGCACATAGGAACAATCTTTGGTGGGTCTCCAACAGCCAGAGTATTACAGCACAGCACAGCACAGCACAGCACAGCACAGCACAGCACAGCACAGCACAGCAATGATACAGCACAGCAATGGTGCAGCAAACACATTACTTTTCCAAAATGAACGAATCCTATATTATAATTGAGACTGGGTAGACCAACGGTTGGACACCAAACCTGGCTCAAACACTAATCAGGGGCCTGGCCACCTTACACATAGAAGAACCATATCATTCACCAGAACCAAGGGCGTGTTTTTAAATATAACCTGGTCAAAATGGAGTTTATATAGGAGGGCGCGTGTCTGATAAAATGAATATCAAATATCTAAAATGTTGAATCAAGCAACAATTGTCTGGGGTCCACACTTTACGTGTTCTCAGATGTAACTTTCTGGATAGTTTTAGTATACAAACATTCACTTGTACACTGGCTTAGCTGACAACAATCTTGAGACCAGCTAACAAAGCGATTATGTCCCCTGTACGTGCATGCAGGTTTGTGCATCAACTAATGATTGTAAACAAGACACCGGGCCCCTGAATGACCTTTTAGAGTGTGTGAAAGAGAGCAGTATACGATGAGGGAGGGGTGGATTTAACGAGGGAGATTGTTTATGGATGTACAGTATTGAGAGAGTCAGTGGAAGTGAGCTTGTAGATCGTCTATTGTCTGTGCACAACAACATTCATACTGAATGTTTACTGCTTATCTGTTCTGTTATTGGATGGAGCGTCTCCTCGGGCTATGGGATGGAAAGAGACTTCAAAGGGATGTGTAGCCATGTAATAAGCGGCACAATTGATGGCGAGCCGGTCATTGTTGAGAAATAAACCCGTTCAGGGGTGTCAGGGCTTATTTACAATGACCGACTCGCCGCCAATTATCCCTTGCTTATCAGTTTGTCACATCACAGAATAATGTGTTGTTAACCAAACCAACCAGCCACATTTGAATCATTAAACATTTTGTTTCAAACATTGTGTTTGAAGAAAAAAGTCCTTTTGCACACCTACGAGATGGCCAGGTGCGTCGGAATAATGAACTTCAATAGTAGAAGAAAGGGACTGGATGCCCGACCGAAACATTAATAAAAGTCAATAAAAGTCTTGTAAGTGTGCGGTACTCCCTGTTTCAAATATTGTGAAAATACAACAGTATTTTCTCTGCCCTCGCTGCATTGAATGGTTAAGCTACGTTGATTTCCCAATATGCATTTCGGCTTGTGTTTTTTTTTTATTGTATGGTATATGTCGTTATTTGAATATGGAAATGCGATGATGAAGTGTTATGTCATGGTGTTAATTTGGTGATTTATGTTCGTTTAGTTTTTAGTTTTTTACACTGTTGCTGATTGCTTAATCATAGGCCTACGTTGGTGTTGCTCGGAAAATAGCGAGCTACTGTACAAGCACGTCGTGAGCTTGTAGATCGTCTTGTTTTGCTGGCCAACACCGTAGAATGAGCAGAAACAAAGCTCAGTTGACTGTCATACAATGACAAAACTATATAAACACGGAGGGCGGGCCAATATGTAACTTGTCTCCTGTATATTATTGCACTGTACAGTAGTTATTTGGCATAATTATGGTTACAGTTCATCAGGTCTGATTTGAACCCTGGCTAAAATAAATCATAACTCTGATATGATTAAAATGTAGGCCTAGAAATATTTAATTATTTAGCTATTGAAAAATAGCCGATATACAAGCTCACAGTGAGGCACCGAGTGCCACGCTGCGAGCTTGTAGATCTGCTATTTTTGAAAAAGTCGTGAAAATGTGTGATCTTTGAATAGATGTATTTTCAAAGCAAACGTTTGTAACTCAAATTTTGCTTCTGGGGGTAAATGATACACAATAATGTGTACCCGTTCTAAATGGGTTAAAACAATTTCGAGTTGTCTAATTCCACAATTCTGTAAAACATAGTTTCCAGAATTTTTCCAGAAGGAAACAATACATTTTAATCAAATTTGTGAAGTCTAGGTTGTAAATACATTGTTGGCCAATTCTGAAACATACAGTACTTAAAAAGAAAAAACATGGTGGTCAATTTATTAAAACCAGTATCTCTAAATATATTCTTTACCAATTTGAATATATTTTCTCCCATACAGTAGCAGCAGTGTTCTATGTCTTGCCAACAAAGATGCCAGGAACACTTGTGTCAGAATGTGTGCGTGCGACGTGCGTGCATGTGTTCTCAACCCGGCGGTGGGGGGGCATGAACTCTCACACAGTTTATTTATGACAGCTCCCTACTGACATCCACAGAGACAGAACACAACCTGTTCACAACTCAGTGCCCCAGGCTTTCTGTTACAACCACTACACTACACTGTATTGTAGGCTGACTGACTGACTGACTGACTGACTGACTGACTGACTGACTGACTGACTGACTGACTGACTGACTGATTTAATAAATGACTGACTGACTGATTTAATAAATGACTGATTTAATAAATGACTGACTGACTGATTTAATAAATGACTGACTGACTGACTGACTGACTGACTGACTGACTGACTGACTGGATTTTTATCTTCCCTCATACTGCAGTGCATTTAAATGTACATGTACGGCTGTCACAATATGACATTTTACATGACGATTAATTGTCACTCAAATAATTGCGATTAACAATTTAATTGTGTATTTGTCGTTGACAATTACATTTCTGTATGGCCTTTAGGCTTTGAAGTTGCACCTGGTAATTATGACACATAACTTAAATATACAAAGAATTTACTGACATATTTTACAACTTTATACTTAAAAAAGAACATTGATAGTGGAAATAGCCGATCTACAAGCTCACAACGCGTCGCATCGCATTACTTTAAAAATATGTATATGAACATTTTTCAATATGGAAACGATTATGACGATTATGAAAAATAATTAGACGATTATGTAACAATCGTGACAGCCCTATGTACATGTCTAATTTATACAGTGTACACTGTATTATCTTGTGGTGTTTTACAGTTTTCTATCCTTATGTGCTACAATATATTATCATAATAACATCATATTTTACATGCATGGAAATGCACTCAACCGTAGAAATGTGGTGCCTCATTCCCACGTTTAGTGCCGTGAGTAATCTGAGCTATGCGCTTGTGTTTGAGCCCTCTGGGATTTACTGTACATCTTGAACCATGATCTTATGTCACTACATCAGTCTCTGATCATCTTCCTGTGGTAAATAACATTTCCTTATGTAATGCATCTGTGTGATAATGGGTCTAAATCCATCAGTCATAGCAGCCATGATAGATTAGCCCACTGCGTTGCCTTGTGACGTGTTGTAGATTGGCTATTTTTGGCGGTAGTATAAATCTGACCGAAGCTACAGTCTAACACTGGATCTGATGGAAGCTACAGTCTAACACTGGATCCCTGGTGAGTTGTGTTGGCTTATTCCTGGCAGGGAGGGAAATAGCCGATCCGCGCCAGAAATAGCTGATCAACAACAAGACCAAGACAGTACAGAGCCAACTCAGGTCCGTCGAGAGGGCTTAAGTGGCTCTTCAACGTTTTCAGGCCAAGGACCCCTTAGTTGAGAGAGAGATGAAGCAGGGACCCCCACTACCTTATCATAGATTCCATATAGTTTCATTGTTTGACAGCGCAATCATCAGTGTATTTTGGATTCATGTCAATTTGTGTTTTCAGATATTTAACCACTTGAACCGACCTACTTAATAAACTTTACCTTTCACTCTGTGCTTAGTTTGCTATTGTTACCCTCTACACACCAAAGCTGTTTGCCAAAAATAGCCGATCTACAAGCTCACAACGCCTCGCAGTGCTTGTAGATCTGCTATTTGTGGCTAAAGTCCTCAGAATATGGACGCTAGGGTTCAAGTGATTAATATAAAAAATGAAGGAAAAAAAGTTTCTATCACACAAAGATTTGGAGGACCCCCTGTAGTAACTCTGAGGACCCCCTAGGGGTCCCGGACCCCCTGTTGCAGACCCATGGGCTAAAGAAATGCTTCACAAACCTAGTCCTGGACACCAATACGGATATACTCCTATTCCAAATGTTGAAGATAAATAAACAGACAGACAAACAGGCAGGCAGACAGACACAGTGATACACATGACAAGCAATACAATAAAATTGAAATACTGAAATACCAATTAATTGCATTTGCCTAGTCACTTCATGTCTAATAGTCCTTGATGATACGGCTGGACGAAAAAAAAAACGTTGTTACTCTTCAAGTTGAGCATTGGTGATCTAACGTGTCTCTTATACTGTACTGTATGCTGAAGACCCAGGTGAGATCCGGCCTGCAAGTCAGACACAATCTCCCAGGTGGCTCTGAAAAGAAATTCTCTCATCGACTTGTAAATGTCAGTGAGTTTTCACCTTCAGAGAACACATTTAAAAAAATAAGAGTAACACGGTGCTCGCCAGTGACATTCATTTTCTTTTGCAAGCTTCAGTAAATGATGGATTTGCAAGAACTCACATCACAAGACCAGTGGCTCCACCGACTTTTGTTGCTTGTTCCAAGCCAGCGATGTTGGCGCCAAAGTCCTACTTTGATGAAGTAGGGCACAATTGTGAATTGCCATGACAAATTACACAAACCTTTATCTTTGATGCTGAGGAGAATGGTTTTTTTTCCTCTTTTTTTTTTGCTAACCAGGTATTTCCAAGTAGTTTCATTTTTGAATCTAATGCATAATTCAGTAGTTCTCGATGTGGGTTCTCAATTATTTTGGGGGGTCCCCAGATGATTAGCTTAATGTGAAACATTGTTTTCTCACTCAACAATAAACAAACCAACATAAGAGTATAGAGGGTATCTGCACATTTCTAAAGTGACAATTTAAGGACTTTTAAGACTCTTTTATACCTCTAAAATAAAAATGTAAACATTTGCAATATTGTCAAATATTAGATTTACATGCTCACAACGCCTCGCAACGCCTCGCATTTTCACAATAGAACCGTGTTGTACAAAATGTAATTCCTCAAGTCTTACAACACCAAGTGCTTGTAGGGTGGGGGGTCCCCAGTTAAAAGTTGAGAACCACTGGCATAATTAGCCAATATTATATAATGTTTTGTTGTTGTTTTAAGTCATGATAGGTGGTGTGGTGATGGTTTGCCTCACAGCACAGGTTGGATTAAGGCTCTGGCTCTAAAATGAGGTGTGTGTTTTTTTCCCCCCCAGGGAGCCTGGATTTTAACCACTACAGCGCCGACAAGCACATGAAAGGGTTTCCGTACCGCTGGTGTGATAAATACGTGCTGTATGCACCCCAGGCACAAACTGTGTCCTAATGTGTCTTTAGTGTGTCCCATCGAGTCGGCGGAGTGGCCGCTTTGAGCACTCGCTGTCGTGTAATGGATTGGGAATACTCTGCTCATAGCATGGTAAGATGAAGGAACCGAGTGAGTCGAGTGAAAAGTGTTTTATTCAATTTCAGCTCGCCAGGACCTGCTGAACTGTTGTTCTGGTTGCCTGGTAACTGTAACGCTCCCAGATACAAGTGCAGAGATTTAGAGAATGTACTGAATCAGAGTCGACTCCTACTGCTTCTCTCTCTCGCCCCCCCTCGCTCGTTGTGTTTGGCAGCCACCTCTCTCTCTCTCTCTCTCTCTCTCTGTCTCTCTCTCTCTCTCTCTCTCTCTCTCTCTCTATCTATCTATCTACAGTATCTATCGCTCAAACTATCTCTTAAGATCCCTTTTCTACTTTTTTGGGACACACCGGTACATGGTGTACCTTTGAGGTGGCACTCATACATATACATATACATATACATATACATATACATATACATATACATATACATATACATATACATGCATGCATACAGAACAAATTATCTTTTCCTCTCTCACCCTCTATCTTCTGTCTCTCTTCTCACATCTCTCTCTCTCTCAGTGCTCCATGTCTTTCCACTGCCTTCATTTATGATTCTCTTTCCACCCCCCCCCCCCCCCCCCCCCCCCCCTTTTTTTTGGACGGGCGGGTGGGGTGTGAGTAGCTGTAGTGTAGATCGATTCTGCCCCCGCCATCTCCCCAGGCTGTACAGATTTTTTGGATATGACTTTCTGCTACGAGATCACATGTGGACCAAGGTTCTGACAGGGAAGTCATATCTAGACAGCATGCAGGAGAATGCAGGAGTGAGGAGCAGACCTATGTGAATATTTCACCAGCCAGGTCTTTGGTCTGCAGGAGGTAAAGAGGAGATGAGAGATGATGTGACATTTGCTATTCCACTCACCTGTCTGTCTGTCTGTCTGTCTGTCTGTATGTAACATACGTTATATATGGTCACTGTCGGGCAGAAACCTTGTATCTCCAAGTTCAAAATGTGCAAGTCTTTTTGCAAAGTAAAGCCCTGCTTCATCATATAGGCCGTCGCACAAAGGTAGTGAAAATAGCAGATCTACAAGCACACAACGCCTCGCGGTGCGAGGCGTTGTGTACTTGTAGATCGGCTGTTTTCACTAGTTTAAATCCTTTTTAAAATGATGAATGCAAAACGAACGGTTTTGGACATACAAGGTTTTCACCCGACAACGACGATATACTGTGTGTGTGTGTGTGTGTGTGTGTGTGTGTGTGTGTGTGTGTGTGCGTGCGTGCGTGCGTGCGTGCGTGCGTGCGTGCGTGCGTGCGTGCGTGCGTGCGTGCGTGCGTGCGTGCGTGCGTGCGTGCGTGCGTGTATGTGTGCAGATACCGATATCGTCAAAAAAGTCATACATGCACACACATACATTAAACGTGCACATCCATGAGCTTGCACAAGCACACGTGCATTCAAGCGCAGGCATGCACTTGCCAATTTGTGCCTACATGCAAGCTCTCACATACAAACAGTTTCATGCATCCGCAGACTCGATGAGTCAAAGTCAAACAGCGTATAGCTTCTAGCAAACAGAGCAGAGCATCGTGTGACCGTGCAGGCATTTGCATACCGCCCTGATAACGGTTATGCACACAAACACATCCAATATGTGGACAAAATAAGTGTTTGTTAAGCTGGCTCTTTAAACTCTTCTCCAGGAAGAGTTATTATCAGTATTCAACTTGACCTTTGAGGTCAAGAATAATTATTCTTAGAAGTTAGAAAGGAGCAATGTGAGCCACTGCTCTGTCAGCATTCCTGCTGCGAGGATTTCAAACCATCCTCGGTGTTGTTGTGGCGTCTTAGCATGGGGCTGATATCTGTGACTGACAGGGAATAAAGAGACATTCCCCTGGGTTTAATTATCCAAACAGCTCAACAGTGTCCTACCAATACTGTTTGTTTGTGCATACAAAGGCATGTACGTGTGTCTGCGTGTGTCTGCGTGTGTGTCTGCGTGTGTGTCTGCGTGTGTGTGTGTGTGTGTGTGTGTGTGTGTGTGTGTGTGTGTGTGTGTGTGTGTGTGTGTGTGTGTGTGTGTGTGTGTGTGTGTGTGTGTGTGCGCGTGCGTGCGTGCGTGTGTGTGTGTATCGTTGCCTGTGTGCAGAGTGCATTTGGGCATCCATGCGTATAAACTGCAGGACTCAGCTATAAAAACCACTCCACCACTTGTTGTC
This sequence comes from Nannobrachium achirus, assembly GCF_963921795.1. Taxonomy (NCBI): domain Eukaryota; kingdom Metazoa; phylum Chordata; class Actinopteri; order Myctophiformes; family Myctophidae; genus Nannobrachium; species Nannobrachium achirus. Next base: position 19,962,948 of record NC_137826.1, read on the forward strand.
TTGTTTCAGACGATGCTGTCTGTACTGTACAGCAGTCAACAGCCTAATGTAGAAATAGCCCCATCCATTTGTGTCCCCGAGAGCTCCATTATCAGACAAAGCATGTGCAGCGCAAGGATGGCGTTTTAAACGGGGGCTAATTGAAAGGTGCCCATAAGGTCTCTGCCCATAATTCTGCCGCTGATAGCATGCAGCCGGCAGCATTGACAGAGAGTAGAAGAGAGCAGCGGTGGAAAAAGTACTCACATTTTCTACTTAAGTAAAAGTATCAATACTGCATTGTAGAAGTACTCTGTTACAACTAGAAGTCCAGAATTCAAAATTTACTTGAGTAAAAGTACAAAAGTATTGGCATCAAAATGTACTTAAAGTACAAAAAGTAAGAGTACAAAATGTTTGAAAATAGCAGATCTACAAGCTCACAACGCGTTGCGATGCGACGCGTTGTGAGCTTGTAGATCGGCTTAGCCAAGATATAAAACAGGGCTAAAGTGGTTTATGTATGTTTTAACATATTATAATTTATATCAGCAAAGTAACTAGTAACTATAGTTTTCAAATACATGTAGTGGAGTAAAAGTACAACATTTGGATCCCAGATGTAGTGGAAGTAAAGTATTAATACCTCAAAACTGTACTTAAGTATTGTATTATATTCAGACGGCTAACCATGCTTCCTAAAGAAATGTTGTCTCTGTGACACTTCCTGGGGCCACAATCTGCCTCCAAAACTATTATTTTTATCTGTGAGAAGTTCTGTCATTGGTCGATAGACAGATAGCCTGCCCTGTCAGGGTCCAATCTGGACCGCCTCTTGTTCTTGTTCGGATTGGTTAGACCTTCTGTCAATCCTTTTAGCCCCAGGTCGGCTGGTTCATGCACCAATGAGCTGCTAGTGACAGAGCTTCTTACAGATAAAATAATAGTTTTGGAGGCAGACTGTGGCTCCTAGAAGCGCCACAGAGACTAGATTCTTTAGGGAGCATTGTTAGCCGCCTGAATATAATAAAATAAAAATATAAAATAAAAATAAGCAATTGCATGTTTCCTGCTTATGTCAGCAGAAAACTGCATATAGCAACTTTAAGTAAAAGTACTTAGTTACTTTACACCACTGGAATAGAGCGATCAGTATCGTTTGGGGGCAGCACTCGCACCAGAGTGACTGACGGCGGAGATAAAGACGCCGCCGCTGCACTTCAGAAAATCGGCACAGTGACCTTTTCCCGGGCATTGATCTAATCACTTGTTCTCTCTCTTTTCTCTCCCTGTGCTTTTCTGCCCCTCCTCTCTATTTTCCACCACTCTTTTCTTCTCTCCTGTCCGTCTTCTTCGTTGGGGATTCCAGGAATGGCTTCAAAGAGTAAAGCTAGAGGTGAGTCGTGCTGCCTCTTCCCTGCTGTTCTTCTCTGGAAGCTTTCAGGATGTCTTTTGTTGCTAGGAGACCTAAAAAACCTCTTTGTCAACATCCGCTCAGAGAAGAATAAGGGTTGAAAGGACTGTACGGTCACTGTAGTTTATGTGTCATCTCAGTGCACTGTGGTTAGCCTGCCAGCCAGATGTTCACAAAGGTTGAAGTGTCCAGGGCCATGCTGTGTTATTGTTTACAGCCTGGAGGCAGTACAGTAGCTGCTACAGTAGCAGATATGATCCAAAACCAAGATAAAAAACGTTTTCTCTTTCATCACTGAACATCATCATCATCATATTTATGTTCATTCAACACAATGTTGAATGACCTTGGTCTTTGGATTCCTTTGTTTGCCTGATTTTCACGTTTGTCCGTTTATTTTCTATTTTTTATTTTGCCTTATATTGTAGGCTTGTGTGGCGGTGCATGTTACGTCATTGGTATGACCAGCTAACTATACTGTAAATGAATCCCCCCCAAGTATACATCAATATACTTGCGAAAAATATTGGAAACTCATTCATTTACCTACATATCCATATAGCCAGAAAACCCCAAAAGGCCTGTCAGTGGTAACTATAGTCTGGAACTCCAGTGTCCATATTCTGGGGGGAACATTAGCCAAAAACGTGCAACACATTGTGTGATTCTAGGGGTCTTCAGCAGGGGGTCCGGGACCCTCAGAGGGTCCTCAGAGTTACCACAGGGGGCCGCCAAATCTTGAAAATTATCCGAAAATTGCAGATCTACAAGCTTAATTGTGAGCAATTTTCGGCAAAGAAGTTTGGTGTAGTGGGAATAAAGATGTGCAAGTTTTCTAAGTATCCAGGGTTTAAGTGGTGAACAGTCCGATACACATGAATCTAACGCTATGCAAGTCTATGCTACCATATTGTCTTTGCCGGGGTGGAAACCTTGTCCATGTCCGATCTAAGCCGATCTATAAGCACACAACGCCTTGCATCGAGAGGCGTTGTGTTCTTGTAGATCTGCTGTTTTCACTCTGACAGTCTTGTATGGTGAAGCAGGACTTTAATTTAACAAGGTTTCTGCCTGACAGTGACCATATGAAAACTATTAAAAAGTTTAATCTGCAACATAAATAATTTTATAGAATATGTGGAGGGTCCCTGCTTCATCTCTCTCTCAGCTGGAGGCTCTGTGGCCTGAAAAAACATTGAAGACCCCTGGTGTAGACGTGGAAGAAGTGGTCAAAGTACAGTGTGTAACTCAAGTCCAGTTCTCTGGGACTACAGGGGTTTAAGTGGCTCAGAGTGTAAAGATCAGACCAGACCCAGACAGAGTTCCTGCACAGCACAATATGGGTCCATTTCAGAGTTAAACCCACGCTGGGTGTTTTACTACGTTAAAGGCTTTCTCCTTTGTTTCTCCTCTGCTGTCCTCTTCTTCACCGCTTCTGCTTTAATGTTATTAAATCTGGAGAGAGCAAGCTCTTTTCTAACACATCCAAGCGAAAGGAATCGCAGTAATAAGCCGCAATGACCCAAATAGCACAAGATCAAACACCACAAGACACAACATCACATAGCAGAGCTCCCAGCATGTATGTCTACATCTACAAACTAAAGTGCAGATCTAGATCAAAGATTGGTGGAAAGAAAAACAAAAAAAAGGAGGGGGGTTATATTAAAATGTCCCTTAGGTATTATGGTATAAAATAAGAGACATCTTGAACACCACATTTGTGTTGCTGGCATTCCATAGCGCGTCCCAGATGGCAGCTTATCAAATTAATTAAAAATGGGATGAAAGTAATAGCCTTGAATTTGCTGAAGCTGTTTCCTTGTCTGAGCCTCATAAATCTGACAGTTGTGTTTCATTGGTATTATTTTAGTGGTCATAATCGCACAATTTGGCAAGTAAACCACAATTCTGTGCCCCAAAAAAAGTTGTTTGGAGTTGTTTGAATGTTTTTGGAGTTTATATTCTGTGTTGTTTAAAAAAAAGAAAGCCTTGGTTAGCATGGGCATTTGCTTGCTTTTGAGAATCGGGGCCAAAGATGCGACGATAAACCAATGTAATAATAGTCATCAAATGCACACATACATTTATTAAAGGAATGACAGAAAGAATGTTATGTCCATCTTGTCCATGCGCTTTAAGAGACCTTCTATGGCAGTGGATTTCAGGGACTCTCTAGGTTCCTTTATAGGGGTCTACATTGACCCTTACAAGTCTTAACTTTTGACAGTGTACAAATGGAACCAAATGGACCCTAATGGGTCCATTTGGTTCCATTTGTACACTGTCAAAGTTAAGGGGAGACCTTCAAATGTCAAAGTTTGAGAACCACTAAGTAGAATATGGGTAGCAGTGGCTGCAGAGGTACAGTAGATTTCTGGAAACAGGAAAGTTCCCGGTTTGATTCCCAGCTCTTGCTGTGTCCTCCCGCCTACGGCCTACAGTATGTCCTCCTTGTCTCCTTGAGCAAGACACTGAACCCCTAACTCCTCCCGATGCGTGGTACAGTACCCTGCATGGTGGTTGCCTCTGCTGTCAGTGTGTGTAAATGGGCGAATGTAATGCACATTGAAAAGCACTTTGGATAAAGGCGCTTGAGAATATACAGACTATTTACCAAATTGTGGTGCCACCACAATTTGTATTTAACATCAGTAGCCTCTTGGAAATCCATTAAACTAATTCCACCTCACAGAGGCATGGGTACAGTATCATCACTCTGAATTATACTGTTAGCAGCTCCTGTTTAATTTTAACCCCCATCAACTTTACATTATTTGCGTTGCTAGCTTTCTATCAGTCTGTCTGTCTCTGCCTCTGTTTCTCTTTCTAATGCTCTCATACACACACACACACACACTCACACTCACGTGCTAGATAAGAGAAGTATATATATCCTAGCTGTGCTGCATCTGTGCTTCTCTGTGTCTATTTGTCTGTCAATCTGTCCACCTTCTCATTATCACAGAGCCGTCCACCTCCACTTTCTCTGCCTCATTATCAGTGACAGCGCCGATATCACTTATTTTAACAGCTATATTCAATGACAGGCTCTCTCTTTTTTCCCCCTTTATAATCCACCCCCTCGCGTCTGCTATACTTATAGTTGTGGCTACCCAATTTGAACCGTCGGTTGCTGAGCTAACATCCATATTGCCCTGTGTGTTGCTGAGCTAACGTCCATATTGTCTCCACTGCTTGAATCATCCTTAGAGTCAACTTCTCATTCACCCACCTCTTAAAGCCACGCTACTACACTGGGGATGGGACGATAAGCAAATATTCCGCCACAGGATAATGGATTTTGGGGATATATTGATTATTGCGATAATATCGTAAATCGCGATTTCTTTGGTCACAATAATCGTGATATGAAATGTTCATATCGTCCCATCCCTATACTACGCTGCATTCACCCTTCATCCCTCTCTCTCTCCCTCTCTCTCTCCCTCCCTGTCGGTCTGACCCTCTTGCAACGGTATAGGAAATCCATTACATCCTTAATGGGGGAACAGTGTCTACTCTGTACATCAAAGTCAAACACATGTCTCCACTGCTATTTTGGACATGTTACCGGTATATTGTCCAAAAACAAAAGAGTTTTCAAATACATTTCCACTGCCCAAAAAATGTAAACAAACCCTTAGAACGTACATGGGCAACTGGCGGCCCGGGGGCCACATGCGGCCCCCACCTTCACTTAATGTGGCCCGCTGGTGATATATTATTGATTTCAGCTGTTACAATTCCAACCATGCAAACATGACTCACTTGAATTACTTCAGTCTATATTAGTAGCTTAATCACTTAACACAAGTCTTTTTTATGTCCAATGTATTTGATTTGTATAAAAATTTTACTTTTCAGGATTCCAATTAAAATAGCTAAAAATAATTCCGGATTCCAATTCAAAATGAGCAAAAATAGCAGATCTACAAGCTCAAAACACGTCGCACTGCGGCGCGCTTTGTGCTTGTAGATCGGCTATTTTTTGGTAATTTTGACTGTGTCTGCATTGTGGCCCTCTGGGTTGAATGTGGAAATATAGTGGCCCTCTACATCATCAAAGTTGCCCACCCCTGCCTTAGAATGTAACAACGTGTCCGTTCCGTAATACAATTGCAATGGTGAAAGCTGTGTTGTTTCACAGTGAAGGAATGGCGGATTCGGCCAAGCCCCGAAATTGACGTATGTGTGTCTCAAAGAACACGGCAAAGCATACAACAGGGCTACAGTGGTTAAAGGCCACCTTGCTACCTTACCTTCCTTCACTCCTCTCTCTTTCTCTCTCTCTGTCTCTCTCCCTCTCTCTCGTTCTCCTTGCGACAGTATAGGAAATCCATTGCATCCTTAATGGGGGGAACAGAGGCTCTGTACATCAGAGAGTCAAGCACATGTCTCCTCCGCTTGCCTGGCTGGCCTCTATAATGAGCCTATTGGCAGCAACACACACAAGGCAGATAAGATTCATGCTGATCTTTGGGCAGATAAAGGCTTGGCTCAGCTAACAGCACCAGTTCATCAATCTCTCTCTCTCTCTCTCTCTCTCTCTCTCTCTCTCTCTCTCTCTCTCTCTCTCTCTCTCTCTCTCTCTCTCTCTCTGTGCGTGTGAGTGTGCGTGTGTGTGTGTGTGTGTTCTCACAAGGATAGAAAGAAGGGGACCGTGGGGAGAAGTGAGGACATGGTACTCACAACTGAAAGGGGCAGAATCCTTTCAAGTTTTCTTTTTGTTGATTTTTTGTTGCATTTTTCACACATATTTTGTATCTATGCCAACCTGTTATTTCATGCATTTACACCTGAGGCACCCTGGAGGAGTTTCATGAGTGCATTTTGAGTGCAAACAACAATTTAAACTCTTACTGACATTTAGGCAAACATTCTGCGAAAATAGGAGGACTTTTACTTGTAAGGGTGCCCTCACACCAAAATACCTAGAGTGGAATCCGCCAATGCATTTCAATGAGAATGGAGTGTTTTTTGCCAGTAGAGGATTTCTGCAAAAAAACGCTCCATTCTCATTGAAATGCATTGGCGGATTCCACTCTAGGTATTTTGGTGTGAGGGCACCCTAACGGAGTATTTCTACATTGCTGTATTGATACTTTTACTTAAGTATAAAAAGTGAGTACTTTTTACAACACTGTGTAGTAAGGATTACGTTTAGGCTTGAGCAAGCAAGTGACTGACAGAAAGGTGAGGTTGTCTTGTACCACGCCAACTACGGTATATGTGTGGGCTTGTACCGTACATACATAATGCAGTCCTCCTCCAAATGCGGCCCATTGTTCAACAGCAGAGATGAATGTTCCTGTCCATACTTTGTGCTGGTGGAGAAATGAAACCGGGTTTATTTTTAGAGACTGTGTGCGTGTGATGACGTGACATCATAGCTGTCAGGGATGCAAATGAGAAGTGAAAAAGTACCTCATTAAACACTCCCAAACAGGTGCCTGCACACACACACACACACACACACACACACACACACACACACACACACACACACACACACACACACACACACACACACACACACACACACACACACACACACACACACACACACACACACACACACAGATTCCAGGTCATTGAGAGCACATAATCTCTTTTCGTACGCATCATCTCAGGTCACTTTCACAATGAGTGAGTAAAAGCGCTCTATCAGGTCTTAATCTCGTCTATCTATCAAGGAGATACGTCTGAAATCAAATTCTTCTTGCAAAAATGTCTTGGCCCCATTCTTCTGCTGTATTTGCACCCTAGTATGTAACGTTATTATAACGCTACCCTCTCAGGAGTGTTGCCTGTGGATCTGGATCTCTATCTCTCTATTGTAACTACGAACTTTGTTCCTTTTCAACCTAAACCGTAATCACTTAGTTCAGTGTTTCTCAAACTTTTATATGTGAAGGTCTTTGACAGTGCGGGTCCATTTGGTTTCATTTGTACACTGTCAGAGTTACAGACCTGTATGGGTCAATTTAGACCACTATAAAGGAACCCACATAGTCCCTGGAATCCACTTTGAGAACCACTGACTTAGGTGCCCTCCACACTAGGCGCAGTTGCCGTCGGGGCTGCCGCTAGGATCAGCGGTGGACGCACCTCGGTGAGACACAAACACACTTGCTCAGTGAGTAAACGCTGCGCGGTATTTCACAAAGATGAACACAATCCATTTCTCACCGCCCGCGTACGCATGCACAAACAAGCACGGGGGATTTCACGGGACCACGCCCGCTCGCCTCGCCGCCCCAAAACTTCGCTGCGTGGCCGAAAAAGCCGCCCGCCTCTCATTGCCTCTAGTGTGGAGGGCACCTTAGGGTGCATTCGGATAATAGGCACTGAGCGCACTGGCCAATACAAACTAATACGTGAGTGCGCTCCCGGCGCGAATATCTGAACGCACCATTAGCAGCCTATTCTTCTTCATCAGAATCCAGCCATCCGTTTTCAAGTTATTGTTTTGATATTGATTGTGGCCTTGACCTTCAATCTTTCCAACCCAAAAGTGAATCTTCTCTTTCATGAAAGTTTCATGAAAGTTTCATTCTCAAACACGCACACGCACGCACACACGCGCGCGCACACACACACACACACACACACACACACACACACACACACACACACACACACACACACACACACACACACACACACACACACACACACACACACACACACACACACACTAACAAGAGTCGATTACAGTACACTACATTTACACCACAATCAAAACACTTGAGATTCAAGATGCATTTTAAGTCACTCAATCCATTGTTCAGCTACAGTATTATGTTCTATAAACGTCTCTTATCCCAAATGGAAATGTGAGCTGCATCATTGCATCGCAGTGAAAAACACATGCTCGTTCTTCGAGCGGCGTGACTAGTTGTAAAAAAAATCCCTACACATTATATTTAAATGCCTTCAAGCCGACACAGACCAGTCTAGGTTTAGAATTCAAGACGAGATCTCCAGCGGCCGAGCAGAATGATGAGCTTTTTAGAATCAGACTCGACACACTCTCTGCCCTTTAAAATCTCGCAGAACCCCCTGCAGGGATAAGCGCTTTCCCCAGGCCCCTCCTGCGACTGCTAACACATCACCCAACGTTAGAGAAATTACACTATGTAATTTTGATTAGGGTCAGTCTGGAAGTGCTGGTGTCAAGCACGATTATTCTGATTTCTGTACCGAAAGCCCACGCTGGCCCTGATATCCTCTCCCTCTTGCCAGCTCAAAGTGTGTGAAATGCATTGCTTTTCCCCCACCAAAGACAAACACAAGTCAAGCATATTTCTTCTCCCCATGGATTCTAGGGGCATTCGAGTCTCAATGGCTGTGGTAAGCCAGATTCCCCCGTTTTCCCTGCGAGGAATGTTGGAGGCAACGACAGAGAGTGCTGAATCTGTGCTTTGCAGGATGCATGGAGCAAGGGAATAAACAACAGGGGGCACAGGCAGGGCTTTGTTTGTGTTACTGGCTGCATATGAAAAGAACAGGAATTAATGCTACAATTTATAACATTAACACCACGCATTATTGGCCAGGCCTTCTCAGCTAACAAAGACAATGTATTGCATTCACATGCGTTTGCAACATGCACATAGAAGCTCATGTATTTGTATATGTGTGTACAGATGTGCCATTTAAAGATTTAAAGATTTTCAGGGGATTTGCAGAACATTGAGCTTTTAGATCAGGTATTTTTGCTATTTTTATGACCTTCTCTGACTTCGAAGTTTAAATCTACCTATGAAGGTGGATTCTGCTTTTCAATGGGAATGGAGTTTCTTGACATTTGCGAGTTTCAGCAAAAATACGCTCCATTCTCCATAAACATTTGAAAGACAAAACAGGGAAAGAAACCTGTGGAAAAAGAGCAATAAATACCGAAGAGTTAAAACGGCACATCGTTATGTACTCTGTCTGTGCGTGCCTGCAAACACGAAAAAATGCAGTGTTATGGAAATGACACGCACGCGCACACGCACACGCAGATGTCACGAACGCACACATGCACACTCCTTGTCTGTCCTTCACAAAAGGTCAGCCTAATTTCACTGCTTCTTTGCTGCTTTGTCGCCTGTCATCTCAGAAAAGCCCTTTTTACTTTCCGTCTTCAGGAAAGAATAAAGATTTTGCTCTTTGCTTCGTTTTTCAAACTCGCTGCCTCTACTGAAGCATGTCCCTATGAAGCCCTTTGTGAAATCCAGTCAATTCTTCGGTGTATTATATGTGTATTATTATACTGTATATTTTTTGTGCGTAAAAGTACTCATTATGCTGAATATCCCAAGTTTTCATAAGTTATCAAAGAAATCTTTTGAAAATAGCAGATCTACAAGCTCACATTGTGAGCTCATATTGTGAACTTGTAGACCGGCTATTTTCAAATGGTCAAAATGTATAGGGTTGAAGTAATGTATGTTTTGTAATAATAATTGAAATCTACAAAGTAACTTACGTTTTCAAATAATTGAGTAGTTGAGTAAAAGTACTATAGTTGCCTCTGATATGTAGTGGAGTAGAAGTAATATTGAACATTTTAAATAATCCAGTAAAAAGGTTTTTAAAAAAAATTACCGTACATTAAGTACAGTACTTGAGTACATGTACTTAGTTACTTTACACCAGTGGTTCTCAACTTGTGGGTCGGGACCCCATGGGGGGTCGCCAAATTATTTTGGTGGGTCCTCAGATGATTAGCAAATGTGCAACATGGTTTTCTCACTCAACAGTAAACAAACCAACATAAAGTTTAAGTGTACTGAGGGTATCTGCACATTTCTAAAGAGACAATTTAAAGGAGTAGTTCACCACTTTTCAACCTGTCTTCATATAATAGGTCCTCACTAATGTTCATAATAAAATAGCACAATTTTTTTCTATTCAGTCTGGATCTCATAGGAGAGCTGTCAAATCCTTCTACCGGTGACATCATCGTTTGACAAAAAAATAATTAAATAATATTTTTGAAAAGAAATATTTAGATTTTTTTTTATCACAAGAACAATGGCTTCCACTTTAACATTGCAACTTTTTCAGGAATAGAAAGCCTGCAGTTTCTATTAGCTTGCATTTTCCATTGATGATGTCACCGGTAGAAGGATTTGACCCACCCACAGCTCTCCTATGAGACCCAAACTGAGTAGAAAAAAATTGTGATATTTTATCATGAACATTAGTGAGGACCTATTATATGAAGATAGGTTGAAAAGTGGTGGAGTGCCCCTTTAAGGACTTTTAATACCTCTACAATGACAAATTAAACATTGGCCAAATTGTCAAATATTAGAGGCTGAAATTGTGAAAATAGCCGATCTACATGCTCACAACGCCTCGCAACGCGAGGCGTTGTGAGCATGTAAATCTGCTATTTTCACAATAGAACCGTGTTATACAAAATGTAATGCCTCAACTCTTAATGCTCGTCAGGGGTCCCCAGTTAAAATATGATTATTTGGGGGGTCGCGGCCTGAAAAGGTCGAGGACCACTGCTTTACACCACTGCTGAACACTCCCCTTGAACTCCTTTCCCACCTTCGTCTCACCACTGCTGCATGTGTGTCTGTGTGTGCATGTGTGTGTCTGTGTGTGCATGTGTGCGTGCATGAGTGAGTGCGTATGAGAGAGAGAGAGAGAGAGAGAGAGAGAGAGAGAGAGAGAGCAGGAATCATGAAGTATTTATAGGTTTGCCCGCAGTGAGCTTAACTCCACCAGCTTACTAACTCACTCAGTGCAAGTGGGTAGAGGGTCAACAGGCAACAATGTCAAAGCACGCTGCCACCCGATTTTTCGGTCCTTTAACTTTTGTACTGTTTTATTGAGCCATGTGAAGCGAACTGCAAGACTATTGTTATGAGGCTGTCGCTGTGTGTTAACTCTCCTACTGCCAGATTATTTATTTATTTATTGGGTCTGGTGCCATCAAAAAGCGGCTTACCTTTGCGACGTTATAGTAGATAGATAGACATTTTTTTTTTTTTTTTTTTTTTTGATTGTGCAATAGTGCACTTTGGTCTGCCAGGCAGCAGAGGGCGGCGTCATGCTGAGAATGAATGTGATTTGCCTGTTACGTGCATTCAGACCAGTCACTGGCCACAGAGCCTCACAGCCAGAGAAATCAACAAGGAAGTGAATTGGTCTCCGTTGATGTTAACGCATAATGGATTTTTTACACCATCACCGCGGAAAATGTGTTTACAGTACACGGCGGAGCGACCCCTCATCAGCTTCAACAAGGTAAATGAACGAACGAACGAACGCGAACGAGCGCCGTATTGGCGCAGAGGTCTCTTGGGAATTGGGGCGAACAGGAACGTCCAAAGCGGTATAAGAGTTAAGTGTGACCGTTTGAAAGCTGAAAAAAACAGTCAAAAGACACGCACATCTAAACCTACTAGGTTGGGTGCTGGACCGGTCTGAGGAAGAGCCTGGTCGGCTTGAAACGTTACCAATATTTGACATCTTTTTATTCTCATAATGTGTGACACTAATGACCACCATTGCTATTGTTAACCATGCGCCTTAATAGGTATACTAGTAAGACGCCTCAGGGCGACAAGTGAGGTCGCACCATGTCTTGGCCAGTGATGTATATCAGATCAGTTACCCATATATGGAGACTCCTGGTACCCATGGAGATCCATATACTGTATATGCAGATATGTGAGACCCCAAACGTGCTTACTCAGTTATTCGTAATGTGAAAATCCTATGACATCTGACATCATACAGTACATACAATCCCTTTTATCCCCATACATGGACATTCCTGTCTGAACCAGCCACACAGATATGGGCTGTCTTCCTCCAAATATGGGCATTCCCATATGAAGTCCTGTTAGATATGGGCTTAATACTGATGACATCAGGGATCTCCATATGGGCATAGAGTGGTTCCCATGACATCACAACATACAATCCCTTATATCATATGCCGATACATGGATATCCCTGTCTGTACCAGCCACACCACCTGTTTATGGCCATATATGGAGATCCCTGCTCTGAGTATCTGACACCACTGTGACGTCACCTGTGATGTCACAGTGATGTGTCAGGGGAACCACAGTGTCAGTCGTTATCCCTGCTCTGAGTATCTGACATCACTGTGATGTCACCTGTGATGTCACAGTGATGTCACAGTGATGTGTCAGGCGTTACCCAGAGTTGTAGAAGAGAGAGTTACGTCACTTACGTCGACTCCCATAGTAAGCGTGTACTCTATGGTGGGAAGCTAACTTAGCCTAGCTTACTGGAGCCTGTTCTCATTCTTAGCGAGCCTCTGCCCCGTCCGCCCCCATTCAGTTTTCACTCGCTGGTAAGTAGACTAAATTAACGTCTTTTTCACTCTTTTAATAATGTTATCTACCTTAGAGAGGCCCGTGAATGCGTTACAATGGTGAAAAGGACGTGATTTGGTCTACTTCCAGCGATTTTAAATGCCTCGGCTAGAATGGGGGCGGACGGGGCAGAGGCTCGCTAGGAATGAGAACGGCTCCATGCGAAGCCACTTCCGGTCTGCGGCGAGTTCAAAGCGTGACGCCACTCTCATATAGAACGCTCTGGCGTTACCCATACAGAGTAGCTGTGACCTGTAGCTACACTACAGCACCTCAGCGATAAAAACAATGCTTACATAATAATGTAACATTTCTGAAAATTTGCATTGCACAATACACATAGTTCAGCAGCGGCCAACTGTTCCTAATAGAAAGTGAGTACAGCTTTGTCTCGATTCACAGAAAAATCAATTTTCCCAGAATAAGGACTGAGCTAAGCTGGAGTTTGTGTAGGTGTTAATCTCTATGGACTCTTGGTTGTGTAGTGTTAAGGAATAATCAGACAGGGGGGATAAAAAAACATGACACACGGAGAAAGAATGAGTGAGTGCAGGAAGGAAAGAGAAGGAATGCTGCGAAGGTTCTGTCAGTGGAGGAATCCATCAAGACCATGCTGTCACTACCTGAGACAATAAGCTGTCAACAGCGTTCACACTACACGTTCCATTGCAAACTGCACCACCCGTAGGCCCCCCCCCACACTCCTCAAACTGCACCACCCGTAGCCCTGGCATTCCTAGCATGGAGGGCGAACATTCAGCGAATGTTGTTGCAATGCATATTTTCGCCGGAGAGATTTCGTGATGTGTCCACCAAAACCACAGCGTCTGTTTTCATTCGTTTACAATGGGAGCGCCATGTTTTTGGAAACGCCAACAACATGGCGTAGGTATCGCTGTGCATTTATTTTGCACTTGCACGTTCGCACGTGGTTCTGCTTGAAGCAGCTTGTAGCTGAAATGTTTTCAACCGGGTGGCGTTTGGAAGAGCTCTTAGGCGAGGAGACTCTGACGTTTTCAGCCTGAAGAAAAAGTGCCAAATAACCACTTTTTAACACCGTGTGCACTCCCTTTTCCTGCTTGGTGCTTCCTCCTAGGGGCGTCACAAGGGGGGGAAAAGTGGGACTGAGTTACTAGGGCCCAAGGTGGAGGCCAGGGGCCTTAATTATTTTATACTTTAGCTTTTGAAAAATAGCAGATTATACAAGCTCACAGCGCGGCACCGAGTGCCGCGCTGCGAGCTTGTAGATCTGCTATTTTTGAAAAGTCGTGAGAATGTGTGCAAATCTTTGAATATGTGTATTTTTAAAGCGACCTCAAATATTTGCTTCTGGGGGGTCCCTGGAACTAGGTCCGTGGCCAAATACATATCATTTTGAACAGGTTTGAGCACCACTGACATAGAAACAGTTTTTTTCCAAAAAAAAAAACAATAGAAGGATTTGAAATTTGAAAGAAGATTTTGACGATTTTTCAAAAATAGCAGACCTACAAGCTCCTGTGAGCTTGTATATCTGCTATTTTTCAATAGTTAAAGCACAAAATAATGCGTTAATGTGTTACCAGTCTAAATGGGTTAACTGAAGAACAAAGGCCCGCAGTGAATCCTTGTACCCATAGGACCCAGAATTTGGTGCGACACCCCTGTCAACACGTGTCACTCTGGAACAACAAAGGGCCCAGCGGCAGATAGATGCTCTCTCAGATGAGTACGTGGGGTAGTTTTTGTCGATCTGGCATGTCTGTTGATTTGGATGTCAAGTAGCAGGATGACGGCACACAGGCAGCTGCCCGGTCTAATTATGTAAATGGTGATGACAGTGCAGGCAGCCAGCCTCTTCTGGTGCCGGATAATTAATGTGAGATCTGCAGATCAGGAATGACTACATACCCCCCCCCCCCCCCCCCCCCCACACACACACACACACACACACACACACACACACACACACACACACACACACACACACACAGGTACTGTAACTCCGCACAAACAGCGGGAGTTGCAAAATGTTGTTCTCTGCAGGGGAAGAGACTTCAGTCACTGTCATCATAATATACACACGCACGCACGTAAGCGCACACACAAAATGTGCATTTGCGTCACACCTTCAGAGCCTCACGGAGACAATAATGCAAAGCATAATGTCATTAACCCAAGCTAAATTATTCAGGGAATTAATTTGACAACTGTTACAATTTAGTATAGGCCAAACATATCTCAGTATATCAAATCTTTATGTTATCTTATCATATCAGAAAAACAAATGTGCTGTTTATTTTGTTTACGTCAGTGAAAAAGGGTAGTCGACGGAACATTTCTGCCATAGTTTTAGTTTAAATCAAGAGTCTTTAACAGGGTTACTACAGGGGGGTCCTCCAAATCTCCTTTTTTCATATGCATGCACTTGAACCCTAGTGTCCACATTCTGAGAACTTTAGCCAAAAATAGCAGATCTACAAGCTCGTAGAGCTTGTAGATCGTCTATTTTCGGCGAAGAGGTCTGCTGTAGAGAGGAAAAAGAGCAGACAGAGTACAGAGTGAAAGTTCAAGTTTATTAAGTATCGACGGTTCAAGTGGTTAAATATCTGAAAACACAAATTGGCATGAATCCCAAATACACTGAGGATTATCTATGAAAAGGTTGTGGGGGTCCCTGCTTCATCTCTCAGGGGTCCTTGGCCTGAACACGTTGAAGACCCCTGGTTTAAATGAACAGTGGTTTGTATCCCTCCTGTGTATATCAGCTTGTTCCCTAGGCCTATAGTCAGTCTTTGTTGGGTCATTGCCTTGTGTTGTAGCATCAGTTGATGTTGTTGAGTTATTTAGGGCAGCCATAGCTGAGTGGGTATAGAAGCCCCCTGGGAAACAGAAGGCCCCTGGTTGCATGCACCCTAGCCCCTGACGCAGGGGCGTCACAAGGGGGGGAAAAGTGGAACTGTGTTACTAGGGCCCAAGGTGGAGGGGCCTTCATTATTTTATACTTTAGCTATTGAAAAATAGCAGATATTCAAGCTTGCAGCGCGGCACTCGCGGGCTATTTTTTGAAAAGTCGTGAAAATGTGTGCAAATCTTTGAATGTATGTTTAAGTGAACATTTGTAATTCAAATTTTGCTTCTGGGGCGTCCTTGGAACTTTTTTAGATGGGGGTCCGTGGACAAATACCTATCATTTTGGGGGTCCTTCACATGAAAAGGTTTGAGCACCACTGACATAGGAACATAGATTTTTCAAAAAACCTTAGAAGGATTTGAAATATTCAAAGACTTGCAAAAATGTTCACGATGTTTCAAAAATAGCTGATCTACAAGCTCGCAGCACATGAGCTTGTATATCTGCTATTTTTTCCCCCTTTTTTTAAGATTTATTTTTGGGTCTTTCTTTGGGGCCTTTATTTGATAGGACAGTAGACATCAGGCATCAATGCCTATGTGGTATGCGCCTGGACCAGTAGGCCAGCGGGCGCCCCGTATATCTGCTATTTTTCAATAGTTAAAGCACAAAATAATGCGTAATAATGCGTTCTCAGTCTAAATGGGTTAAACCCCCTCCCCCTATGAAGAACATTCATGGGGGGCCGCAGTGAATCCTTGTACCCAGGGCCCAGAATTTGGTGCAACACCCCTGCCCTGACGACAATGTCGAAGTGCCCCTATCTGCTTTCCCTGCCTTGCCTCACTGTCCTGGGTTCCTCTCACCCTACCTGCATGTGCCAGTACTACACAGAACAGCAAGGTGGCAAATTGGCACAACCTTCCTACTGTGGAAAAAGTACTCACATACAGGTATTTTACTAGTAAAAGTGTCAATACTGCAATATAGAAATACTCTGTTACAAGTAAAAATCCGTACTTGAGTAAAAGTGTACTTGAGTAAAATTATGAAAGTGTTGGAATCAAAATGTACCAAAAGTAAAAGTACAAACTGTTTGAAAATAGCACCGTGACACGTTGTAAGCTTGTAGATCGGCTATGCCTATGGCATGACGTATGAAGTTCTCAACTGGCACATCTGAACCTCAAAATTGTACTCAAGTAAATGTAAATGTAGTTCAAGTAATGTGTTACTTTTCAGTGCACATATTTATTTAGTTTATGCTACAGCAAATTATTTGACCGGATCAAAGACGTTGAGCATGTGCTGCCTTAGCGCATCAGCGCTCGCTGGCATTCACTGATGTCATCAAATCATGTCTCTTACTGTATAATAGACCTGACTTGTACTTGTGTGACATGTCAACATTGTTGAGCCCATCTACTCAACCTCATACTGAACATCTAACGTACGCGAGACGTTCATGCAGCCACAAAAGGCTTAAAGAGACTGGCTGTAACTGGCAAACTGGCTTGCCATAATGGATTTGTAATCACTGCAATTTCTTATGAAATCACCCACTTTCATAGAGATGTGAAACATTCAGCTGTGTGAGAATTGGAGTGGCAAATTGTTCTATTATCATGTTTGAAACTCTAGGCTGGATTGAAAAGTTAAACGGCGTCGTTATGTCAAATACAACTGTCTTAAGGGACGACAAATAGAATAAAGGATTTATCTTTTTTGCTGTTTGAGTTCTGAATAACTTAGTCATCACGTAACGCAAATAAGGTCTCTTTAGAAACTTTTGATCATTGTAACAGTGACAACCGTGGGATTTGCTCGCCATCCAGCTCCATTATTTACTGTTCTAAATCAAGATGTCACAAAACTCTGTGCTATCCTCTCACTATATCTCAGGAGGAAAAACATTGATTTTAATGGCTGCCAGTTCCTTCAAACAGAAAGGCTAAAAATGTACGTGTGCTCTCGCTCTCTCTCTCTCTCTCTCTCTCTCTCTCTCTCTCTCTCTCTCTCTCTCTCTCTCCCCTGTGGATTGACGTGGATTCCTACAGTGATGCAGGCTGAGTAATATAGCGTTCAGTGTGCTCTCCCTTCTTCGTTGCATAATATACTGACACTCTCCAACCCCATGCTTATCAATTCTCAGATGGAAAACACAATGTTTAGTTTATGTATTCTGTATTATTACAGTATGTGTTTACTCAAAAGCTTGAGATGTACAAAACCAACTTCCAACCTCTGCTTATATGCATCCATGACATGAAAGATCGGCTTCTCTACTACTCTCATTGATCTGAGGGTCTGTCTGATCAAGATGAATTGAGTTACAAATTCCAAATGATTCCAGTCCTCCTAAATAATAGTATTAGTAAGACAGTAAATATTTGGGTTAGGACATTGATATGGAACTGTAAGAGACCACGACTTAAATTAGCAAAGTTGCAATTCCCATTAGATTAGGGAGGGATGGCAGTCCCTGAACTGGACAGAATGAATGACATTGTTCAACTAAGGTTAATACAAACCACTTTAACTCCTAACGTGTTACTTTTATTCAGAATCAAGCTGGGTGTAAATATCTAGAAGTATCACCAGATGAGCAATTAATTGATAAAATACATACAGTAGGTTTATGATTCTGTGAGGCCCTTTACAAGTCCAGTAAAATAAACAATTCAATCTTGAAAGTGCGGGTTGGCGTGGAGATACAGTAGATCAAGCTACAGGTTTAGGTGTATTGGAGTATGCTGACATATCCATTTTGTAAAACAGCCCTCCAATTTCATCTCAGCTCAGAAATAAGATGGACCCAAAGAAGTCTGCTCTTCGTGTCTGGATCCATTATGCCTGCTGTTAAAATGCCACACCGACAAGTCAAGGGAGGCTTGCAGACAAAAATTGCTGATTGTGAAATCTATGCCGCACATAAAAGCATATTAAAGGCATAGAAGTATTCCTGTGAAGGCACACACACACACACACACACACACACACACACACACACACACACACACACACACACACACACACACACACACCTATACTGGTAGATGTGGTTTAGCAGGACCCTTTAGCTCAAACCTGCGGTTTACAACATTAGCAGGACACCACTTTCCACTTGCTTTACTAATATGTGGAGCATGTCAAAAAATCTATTTTGAGCCATAGAACACATATTTCACTTCAAAAGTTGAATAAACTCAACACAACTCAAGTTTTAACAATCTGACAAAATCCTACATTAGGAGGACATTAGATAATTAGGTTCTAAGCTCCGCCCATGTGAATTAACAGGACTAACTACATTAACAGGACAGCTGCAATTAAACACATGAAAATATGTCACTGCAGGGTATTTAAGGGTCAAATGTGATTAAATGTGACATAGCTAAACACAAACAAGGCATTCTATTGATGTTTTTAAATCTCTTCCTAAGACACATTTGTTTTTTCGCTGGCTTTTAATGTTCCTTAATTTTCCTGCGCAAATCGCTACACAGTATGTCTACACTCATGTCATCAACATGGATCTGTCCCATATAGCGCCCCCATCAGGCCGATTTTTTCAAACACATTTTTGGACACTGCTCCTACAAATTTTGCCCTAAAATCACGAAAATCGGTACACCCCACATTCTCTGAGCCAACCAAAACTATACATTGTCCACACAACTAGGAACCAATGCCAGTTACATCCGTCTTTGTGTATACATGTGACCTGACGGTCGCTTATCTCCCGATTAGGGAGTCTTACTGGTAGGCCTGTTTGTCATTTATGCACCATGTACAGCACTTCGGTCAATGTCTCTTGCCTACAGTGGTGTGTTACTGTTTCAACACCTGACTTGCCCTCAGGATCAACCATACAAGTGGAATATAAGCCAGTAAACATGCAGGACTGGAATGACATCGATACAAAGCTCACTAACTAAGTGTTGTTGGTGCCACTGAGATGGTAAACTACAATTCAATGCAATATGACTACTGTGTGTGACTTAGCAGGCCTGAGAACAGGCTGAGAGATGTGATTTCAACATCTTCAATGTTGAGCTACTGTTAATAAAGTTCTGCAGTGAACAAACTAGCATTTTCATCCATCTTGGTCGAAGGGGGACATTGAAAATGTCATGACTGAGGGGTCAATAGACTTAAGCTTTGTGAAGTTAACTTTACAGCTCGTCTGTTATTCTTGACTTCTTTAGAGATTTTCATAAGAGATTTACTGGAAGGGTTATAAGACCAAAAACTATAGCTGAAAAACACACCAATCATGAACAAGGTTCAACATTTATTTTTTGTAGGACACAGGAATGTAGCCCTGCCCCGCTGTAATCAGACAAAATTCGGGGAAGACCGCCAAAGCACCTCAGACCGTAGGGATGGGACAATATACGATATTATCGTTTATCGTGATAAAAAACACTCACAAACATATTGTGGAGATTTAATTTATCGTGATATCATCCTCTGTCATACACTGGGATCAATTCACCTTTTATTTGCCGAGCTGCATATCCAGTACTATTTAAACCCTCTATAATTGGTAAAAGGTACATAATATATGTACTTGATACAGTAGTTTTTCACTCTCTACCAAATCTCTTTGCCAAAAAATAGACGATCTACAAGCTCACAATGCTTCGTGCTGCGAGCTTGTAGATCTGCATGATTACTGCATGATTGATCTGTCGCAAAGCCCTCTCCCTAACTGTGAGGATTGGACGACAGCGTAGCAAAACACTTCCACCCAAAGTTGGCTCCCATAACCCGCTAAAAAGCCCGTACCTTGGCCCCCCATCGACCGGGAGAGACGGGGCCAGCACCCAGGGGGTACCCAGGGGCCCAGCCACCGCCAGGGCTCCCCACGGACCCCCTGGGAAAAAAATATGGGAAAATAGTCAAAAGTAGCCGATCATAAATGTGACCCGATTAGGGAGTCTTACTGGTATAGGCAAATTAATATCAAAAACATTTATATTACATTATTACGGCCATGGTGAAACGTTGCTGCTGGGGGACCTGCTACAGTGATTATAGCTACCCAGAACATTTGAAGGGAGCATTTTTCAAATAATTTCCCGAAACCAAAATCTGCCTTAGACTGCAGCCTGTCGATTGTAGGTATACATTATCGATACATTTGTTGTTTTTGGGTCAGTTTTAAGTGCACTGCAATTAAGCAATGACATTGTTTTTTCCAGCGGGTAAATGCACAGGAAGAAAAATTAAGTGAATCTTTAAAATATAGCAGATCCACAAGTCTAGGTATGCAGGTCGCCGGTTCGATTCCCGATCCGGACGACCTTTGCCACATGTCATTCCCCATCTCTCTCCCCATTTCCTGTCTGTCTACTATCCTAACAAATAAAGGCATAAAAAGCCCAAAAAACTAATCTTAAAAAAAAGAAAGTCAGGTCTGAGATTTATCACCCAGCCCTACTTTAATGTTGAGTTACATGTTGTATGACATCATTTTTGTAGCTGCAAGGAATAATTATGGCAATTATAATTTGATAATTGATTTGCAGTATCTCATAAGCTACAGTGCGTTACTGCATCCCCATTATTCAGTTGCCTGCAAATGTATAAATAGGCTACTTTTTCCAGAATTATGTTTAATACCAGCGTTAGTCCAGAAACCCCCACATTTACATAAATCAAAACATCTATTTTCAATAAAGTAGTAAATGAGGATCTCCCTCAATTGATCTTTTCGAGAAATTAAATAAAGGTTGAATGAATGCAAATCTTTTGTATTGCTAAATGCTCATGATGTCCCCGAACATGCCATGACAAGGCAAATGTTTTCTTTGGATATTAATGTTATCACCACCGGCACCACCAAGATGGTTACTTTGTCAACTATCATTATTCTGATATTGCTACCATGTTGTTATGTAAAAATGTTCATATTCTGTTCACACAGTGGTTCTCAAAGTGAATTCCAGGTTGGAATCCACTTTGAGAACCACTGTTCAGGCCCAGGGACTCTGACACTGTTGTTTTTGACAACAAATTTTGATTTAGTTTTGAATAAAATGTCATTTAATTTTAGTCATAATTTAGTGACCTGAAGAGTTTTAGTTTTAGTCTAATTTTAGTCGACTAAATATCATACATTTTTAGGCGACTAAATCTACAGTTCATTTAGTCAACTAAAATGTATTTTGGCAGGCCTTGATGGCATTGTAATGAGTGATTTTACACTTGGTTGTGTGCTGAAAATAGCAGATCTACAAGCTCACAACGCGTTGCGCGACACGTTGTGAGCTTGTAGATCTGCTATTTTCAGCACGCAACACTTGAGAACAACCAAACATAAAATGACTCTCTACTCCACTAGTCCCTCCCTAACGTTTTAGTCTAGTTTTGATTTTGTTGACGAAATTGTCAATATAATTAGTCTTAGTTTTAGTCATCACAGCTTAGTTTTTATTTCGTTTTTGTCAGTGAAAGAAATGCAATCGACAAATACTTTTCGTCATAGTTTTAGTCAACAACATCTACACTGCTCTGACAGTACAAATGGAACCAAATGAACACTAAGTCTCATGATGCAAGGTTAAATTAACATTATCTGTCTGTCTGTCTGTCTGTCTGTCTGTCTGTCTGTCTGTCTGTCTGTCTGTCTGTCTGTCTATCTGCCTGCCTGCCTGCCTGTTTGTCTGCCGATTGTTAACCAATTTGAGTTAAGCTCTCCTCCACTCTTTTCAAAGATTTCACCTTGTGCAGGGAAACCCTTTCACTCATTCTTTCCACTGTAGCCCACTTGCTGATTACTAGCTTGCAATGCAATCAGCCACTGATCAAATTCACCTGTGCTGCCTGCCCATCCCCCATCTCCCTCACTGCACTCACTCAAAACTGTGTGAGTGAGAAGCTGCCCCTCCCCCCACAGTCAGTTGGTTTGTTTGTATGCAGTCTGTACAAGGCAAGGCTTTAAATACTGTGAATATGTGTGAAAGTAAATCCTACGTGTTACTTTATGCTTAGGGTAGTCTTACTAGTGACTATATACAAATGGAACCAAATGGAACTCATAATCTGTGTAATCTATGCACATGGCTTATTTTTTTGTTCTGGTTAGTTAAAGCAGTGGTTCTCAACCTCTGGGTCAGGGAATTATTTTGGGGAGGGGGTCCCCAGATGATTATCTAAATGACTGTGCACCATTGCTTTCTCTCTGAACAGTAAACATACAGCATAAGGTTTAAGTGTAAGGGTATCTTCAGATTTCTAAAGTACCCTTCCGTAATCAATGGGGGCAATTTACCCCTTTTTGTGCAGATATATGACCGATTTGTTGCATGTCTGAGTCATCATGACATCACTGAGATGCCATAGACTCCTACCTACCCACTGTCTGACGTGACCTACCACTGCCGGATGCACCCACGCACACGCGCACACACGCACCTCATCCCGGATTGTATAACAGATTTCTTAAGCCCGGTTCACAATGCAACATGCTAGCCCAGATGATCCTTTTGCCGTCCTATAACCTAAAAGCCTAACATGGGTTGTGACAGCACTGAGAGTAGAGACGTGCTACAGCCAATCAGAGAACAGGACAGGTGGCTTGTTTGATTTAATTCACACATTATTTTCTTTTATATAATTAAAAGACTGTTTGTCTGTCTGGATCAATCCAGTGATATAACTTTAATAATTCTCGTGGGCGAATCCAGGTGTGACAGAACACTCTCAATGGAGCTATTGTAGTCCAGCCTGAGGATGCAGTAGCCTAGACTCCGAACCTCTTCAGGCGATAAAAGCAATATAGTTGCAAATTCTTTATCCTCACGTGCGTTGTGTCCCACTTGAGCTCCTCTTTATTGTGTACTTCAAGGAACTTGTGTACTTCAAGGAACTTTAAATCCCTGCTCCCTCAAGCAAGGAGATGAGGATTAGATTTGAGTCTGGAGGAATCAAGCAGGTTAGACTGATTGTAGTCCGAGCATTTCAGGCAAAAAAGTGCGCGATTCCATCAAAATACTGCACAAACTGGCCGGACTATAGTAACATTGTGTCACATATGAGGAAATGGCATATTCGGAACAACCTTGGTAGTAGGCTAATAAGGCTATGCTTTATTCAAGCCAAACGAGACACTCTATTTGGTGCTTTATGATCCCACAGGGAATGCTACAATTTGTCAATCAGTGTCATCACCGATAAACAAACTTTTACTGCACTGTTTTTACAGTACAGTAAAAGTACAGACAGTACAGTACAGACAGTACAGTTCAGTGATAAAAGGTCAAGGTCACAAGCTTATTTAGAATAATTTGACCTTAGAATTGTAGTAAGCTACTTTGGTGTCATATACTGTATCTGAAGGCTAGTGAAGTCACTGATCTACAAGATGTACACACAATTCGTAACACAAGAATTTTGCCTATACTGTGTAATACTGTGTAGAGGAATAATTCTAGAATCAGTATCGGGATTTAAAGGGATATTCCATTTAAAAAAACTCTGCCTTGCATGGGTCTGCCTCCCCAGGCTCAGGGCCTCTCCCCACACACACCCATTGTAACTTCAAACTCCATTATATTTTTTTCTGGTGACTCATACTACCCTCCTAATACATGAGCAGGCCATGTTTTTTTTCGATACAATTTTTCATTTATTTGAAATAATTTAAATTTTTCAAATTTTCCCAAAGAATTATTAAAAATAAATGAAAAGGGTTATTGAGAAAACACGGCCTGCTCACGTATTAGGAGGGTATGAGTCACCAGAAAAAAATAGTGTGTGTTTTTAATGAAGTTTGAAGTTACAATGGGTGTGTATGTGGAGAGGCCCTGAGCCTGGGGGGAAAGATAACATTTACATCAAATATATAAATATTAAAAACTGTTCAGGGTGTTCATAAAAGCCTGATTAGATGATAAAGTGACCAAAATGATCTGTAGGCTTGAACTTAATTAGCATTTTTACCCAAAAAATGCTTAAACTCATATGTACTGTACATGATGTCATGGTCATGATGTGGTCATGTGATACTGTATATAGGAGCTACGCTGATCAGCATACATGACTGTGCAGAGCTGCTACCAGTGGTGCTTTGGGGTTTTCTTTTCAGGGCGGACGGTCATTTATTGACGTCACATGCACGAGCGCCTTTAGATGTGTGCGTGCTAACTAAAAGTTTGCTTTGAACAAATCTCATCTATCACAGTAATGGAGCCAGGTAGCCTGAGACACGCACAATGCACATACAGTCACCGCTGGAAACCTACAGTAGGTGTTAAAGTAGCCTATCCATATGAATAGGGGGGTATGTGCAAGCCCACCACTCACTGCCTGCCTGGTAAACCTGTTATGCGAATAGCCATTTGATTACCATGGTCATCACTTGTATAGCTACACATTTTTAAAGTGACAGTTTAAGTACTTTCTAATACCTCTAGAGTGACAGTTTAAATTAAACATTGGCCAAATTGACAAATATTATGCAGAAATTGTGAAAATAGCCAATCTACATCCTCGTGAGCATGTAGATCTGCTATTATTATTAATTTAGGGGGTTGTGTCCTGAAAAGGTTGAGAACCACTGCATTAATCCATTTAGGCCTGGGGCCGATTCTAAAAATGCCTTTTAAATCCGGCCAAGATTTTCATTAAGAAAACAAATGCAATTCATTAATAAAAAATAGAAACATGTAAGAACCACAAAATGTACAGTCAATTGGATGAGTGGTTTGTAAAATATGCATAGCCTCCTTGGAGTGAGCTAAAATGTTGGCAAACTTGGAAAATGGACATTAATATAAACGTGATTTTTTGGGACGTTTTGATTAATTATTACACAAAATAACAATACAACAATTGCAATATCTGGTTAAATTTGTATAATTAAGAAACATTGTCTGTATGTTATGCAAATCATGTTGCAGGCCCATGGTGTGGCAAACCACCAACATGGTAGACCCCTGAACAGTGTTTATGCCAAGTTTAGTGTGGATTGGAGCAACGGTGTGCCTGTGGCAGCCAGGGGCCCCTGGGAGCCACATTGGGCCCCTTGTGTTGCTATTATAATGGCCGACCCCTGAACGGTGTTTGTTCAATCAAGTTTAGTGTGGATCGGAGCAATGGTATGCCTGTGGCAGCCAGGGGCCCCTGGGGGCCACATTGGGCCCCTTGTGTTGCTATTATAATGGCCGACCCCTGAACGGTGTTTGTGCAATCAAGTTTAGTGCGGATCGGAGCAACGGTGTGCCTGTGTCAGCCAGGGGCACCCGGGGGCCACATTGGGCCCCTTGTGTTGCTATTATAATGGTAGACCCCTGAACGGTGTTTGTGCCAAGTTTAGTGTGGATCGGAGCAACGGTATGCCTGTGGCAGCCAGGGGCCCCTGGGGGCCACGTGGGGCCTGTGGTGTTGCTATTATAATGGCAGACCCCCAGAACGGTGTTTGTACAATCAAGTTTAGTGTGGATCAGAGCAACGGTGTGCCTGTGGCAGCCAGGGGCCCCTGGGGGCCACATAGGGCCCTTGGTGTTGCTATTATAATGGCAGACCCCTGAACGGTGTGTGTGCCAAGTTTAGTGTGGATCGGAGCAACGGTGTGCTTATGGCAGCCAGGGGCCCCTGGGGGCCACATGGGGCCTGTGGTGTTGCTATTATAATGGCAGACCCCTGAAGAGTGTTTATGACTAACGTTATTCACCCAAAATGCTATGTCATTGAAATGTTCATAAAAACATGTATGTGCATTAACAGGACTCTGACACCCAGCCAATCAGGTGCTTCAAAACATACACTGTGTGTGAATATTCATGAGCTTGTGTATGAACATGCAGTAGCATTACACAACCTATGGGGGCGCTGTTCAGACACAAAAAAGTCGGGTGTATGTGTATTAACAGGACATCAAAAAAAAAAGGTGGATTTGGGCTCTCTAGACCAATAGAAACACTTCTGCTATTTCAGAATTGTCCATGAATTAGCAGGACACCAGTCCTGTCCTGCTAATCCAAAATGTCCTGTTAGTGTGGTGTGTATTCAGGCCAATTGTCCCGTTAAACCACATTTACCAACACACACACACACACACACACACACACACACACACACACACACACCTTGAAGCACATGCTTAATCAGGCATAGTTGAAATGAAAAAATGCCATTTGATTTTGAAGTGGGTAATTTCACTTCCTTTCCCATGGTCTGTCTTTCATTTTTCATTTTTCTTTTACGCTGGCTTTGTATGCTCAATGTAAGTGCTTTTATGGAAAATTACAACGTTTAAACTGGACTCTTTGGTCGGGGCTAGCTGCACCAACCCACATTAGCAGCCACGCAAGACTGAGGCACTGTGAACATTTCTCTATTTTGCTTCATAATGTTCCTTGTATCTTAAGAACGGGCTCCGTAAAGGCGTAATCATAATCATAGTTGAATTATGTATGCTCTATGAAGAGCAAGGTACAGTTCATTGAGGGTGAGTCATGCTACATGCTGTTGTAAACAAATCCATTAAATAAGAAATTGACTAATCAAGCGGTTATGTCTAAACAGAAAACAAACTGATCTTTCAGGCTGGAGTGGCTAGACATATTAACTCATTCGGAGTTTACGGCCGTGAAGCCCGTAAATTTCTCTATGTCTTTCACTGCTGGCTTCTCCTACCTGTTAACGTAGGCTCTCATCCAGTTCCCATCGTGCGTGATCGGACACTGCTATGCGTCGTGTGTTCGCGTATTTCCATCAGCTTCTCAAATCCTTTTAGATTTTTACAATTGATCAATAAATTCTCCGTCTGTAAGCCGCGGAGTTTAAACAGTAAGGTAACGGGCCAAAATAGACGACGGACCATCGGCTTCCGGTTTAGGGGCTCAATGCTAACGGGTCCGCCCAATAATGTGTCCGTGTAGAAACCGATCACGGAGCATTAGTTCCGGCCTATTTTAGTTTCGCTTCGATAAAAAAATGTTTTTTAATTAATTTTTATTACATTTACGGGTTCTACGGGCATGGCAGAGAAGGGGTACAAAGGGGTATTTTGGTGGCAGAGCTTGAGTTAATACACATGGCTGAGACACTACATTGTGGATGTGGAAAATGTTTTTCTGCAAATTTGGTGAGTAATCCAGAAAGACCAATGGATTTGCCAAGGGCGCCGCCAACAGGGAGAAATAAATGACAGTCACTCAGTGCATAGATCATATCATCGCATCAGTGCATTTAATGCAACAGAAAAAAAATCAATGAATCAATGAAGAAAGCCAAACAGACACTTTCAGATGCACTCATATCAAACTTAAAGTTGTGTATCACATTTTGCAAAATACATGTCATCCATTATGATGACCAGATTGCAAAGATATGTACACAAATATATAATTTACCCTGAAAAACCTTGTCACTTGAGTGACCTTCCTTCCTTCCGTAACCTTCCTTCTGTACAGGGAGTGATGTCAGTGTGATGTCAGCGAGTTGTGACATCACTTCCTGTACGGGGCGGCTACACGAAAGACTAAAAAAAGAGAAGGATACACAAGACTAAGAAAGACAAAAAAAGAGAAGAATAAAAAAGAAAAAAAAAGGAGGAGGAGGATAAAGATACCAAAAGGAGAGAGAAGAAAGGGTGGATGTTCTCCCTGTGTCTCCTAGGGTTGATACCCTCACAAAACATGAACAAACTCCCCCCAGAATGACAACAACTAGAATCGTCAGAGAAACGCTGTGGTTGGCCAGATAGTCAAGAATTGGCGCGACCTCGCCCTTATGTCACCCTGAGGTCGCATTCCACCCTCAGGTGTCTTACTAGTAATAACAATTTCAAACCGATGCACAGAGAGAGCCTTGATTATGATTAAAGCTGATTATGTAGGTTACATAAAAGTTGAAGACATGAAATTCCCAAAATGTGTTTCGGAGTGTGTCCTTTTAGCCACATGAACTCGATAGCATGCCTATTCTGGGCATGTTGTGATGTGCGAACATTTGGCGAAAATAGACAAACATTCGGCAAAAAACTGACCTACAACCTCACGTTTTGCAACAGCTTTTTCTTTGGCAAAGAGAATTTGTGTTGGGGGAAAAACGGAGGGGGTCAAGTATAGACCCCTGGGGGACTGTGGTCAACAAGTGGTTAAATATTCCAAATCCAAATAGCCAATGGGCCAGTGTGGTCACTCATCCATCCATCTGATTGAAATAGATAGAGGCATGCTGACAGCAAAAAAAAAGAAAAGAAAAGAAAAGAAGAAAATTCACAGTGAATTTGGCAGGCCCAAAGCAAACTTAGGCCACACAAGCTTTCTAAAATGTAGCCATTATTGGGACTGGCAAGGTTGCTTCAAAATCCATTAGTGATTACACTTAAAAGTTTTGTCTTTAACATATTTCACTTGGGTAGGAACACAGTTTTAGTATTTTTAGATAGGCCATCATTTAGGTTACTCATTGGATTTACGATTTACTGTGACTGTGAATATTAGTCATCTACTGTGTACTACAGTACTATTAGCAAGGAGTATTGCAATGTATGCATTTATCTGGTCTATAATCTCACAATCTGATTGTGTTTCCATTTTATGTTTCAATAGCTGAATTTCTTTTAAACATATTCATAAAATGATTGTGGTTTTACAGTAGTAGTAGTAGCAGTAATCCTACAATAAATAAATAAATTCACGTATTTCGAGAATCGTTTGACCAACTGACTTCAAACTCGGCACACGCATCACAGAGTTTACCTGTGGCGCAATAAGGGGCACTTTAGCAGCAGTCACTCTATGCCACAGCATTACTGTAGGGGTGGCACCAATGCATGGTTAATCTTAGGGCATGTTGGCAAACTCTTCATTCCGCAAATCATTAAACACTGACAGGAACTTCTCACTAGTTTGCTCTTGAACAAGATTGAACATGGAGGCACACCAGACAGGTTGACAGCTTCACGTTGGAGCCACACAGGTGCGTCACAAGGAGGGGGAAAGTGGGACTGAGTTACTTGGGCCCAAGGTGGAGGCGGGCTTAATTATTCTATACTTAAGCTATTAAAAAATAGCAGATCTACAAGCTCGCAGCGCGGCACTCGGTGCTGCGCTGTGAGCTTGTAGATCTTGAGCTTGTAGATCTTCTTTGAAAAGTTGTGAAAATGTGTGCAAATCTTTGAATATATGTATTCTTTAAGCAAACATTTGTAACTCAAATTTAGCTTCTGGGGGGGTCCCTGGAACAAAAATATTTGTAGATGGGGGTCCGTGGCCAAATACATATCATTTTGGGGGTCCTTCACATGAAAACGTTTGAGTACCACTGACATAGAAACACATGACTTGCACACATTTTCAAGATTTTTCCAAAATAGCAGATCTACAAGCTTGTGGCACGGCACTCGGTGTCTAGTCGGTGTCTTTTCAATAGTTAAAGCACAAAATGTGAGTGAATCATTGTACCCAGGGCCCAGAATTTGGTGCAACACCCCTGGAGCCACACATGCTGCAGTTACAGAGGAAAGAGGAGGACAGCTCTTTCTCTGGCCGTTCCGCTCCGTCTTTCCCCAGGACTCTTGGACTGCAGGGTTGACTTGTTTCAGACGCTCCATCAATCTGATGATCCAAATATACCCCCTTTTTCGATTTAGCGCTTGTAAAGTCTATGTCGCAGCGTTGCTGGTATTCAATGCCCTTCAGTGGAGCTGGGAGTTTTCATCAGTAGCGGTGTTTGATTCTCTGATTCGACAGCAGCTTTGTAGAAGAGGACTGCAGCCTCATGTGAACAACAGACGTGTTGTTGATTTTCACAGCACATTTTGATGTGGTTTTAGTTATTGTCTTTTGAATTAAAGTCTGTTTAGTTTTAGTAATATTTTAGTAATCTGGAATGTTTTACTTTTAGTCTAGTTTTAGCTGACTAAATATCATACGATTTTAGTCGACTGAATTTGATTTTGTTGACTAAAATATAATTTGGCGGGACTGATTTTACACTTAGTTGTATGCTGAAAATAGCCGATCTACAAGCTCACAATGCTTCGCCCTGCGATGCGCTGTGAGCATGTAGAGCTGCTATTTTCAGAGCGCAACACCGGAGTGCAACCAAGCGTAAAATGACTCGTCTTTTCGTTCTACTGGATCTCTTCTCCACTAGTCTCTCCCTAACATATTTGTCTAGCTTTTATTTGTTGACTAAATTGTCAGTATATTTAGCTTAGTAGCTTGGTTTTTATTTAACTTGTATTTAGTTTTCGCCAGTGAAAAAAGTTAGTCGACGATCATTTTTCGTCATAGTTTCAGATGACGTATATAACGCTAGAACAGACATCACCCAACCCAGCCATGCGATCACAGCGGGCAGCAAGCACCCTCCCTGTCCATTCAGCAATGATCCATGGAGAGCATGTCTCTGTGAGTGCAACAGAAGAAACAGTGAATATCGTCACTGTCGGGCAGAAACCTTGCAAGTTTCAAATGTGTATGTTTTTTCGTAAAGTAAGGCCCTGCTTTGATATATAAGACTGTCGCACAAAAATAGTAAAAATAGCTGATCTACAAGCACACCAACACCTCGAACGTGAGGCGTTGGTGTGCTTGTAGATCTGCTATTTTCACTGTTAGTTCAGCCATTTTCACTATTTTCAATAATTCCGCTATTTTCACTATTTTCAATAGTTCGGCTATTTTCATTATTTTTAATAGTTCAGCTATTTTCACTATTTTCAATAGTTTGTTTTTGGAAATAGGCCTATAAGGTTTCACCCGACAACAACGATTATCATTGTGATAGAACAGGTACTGTAGTGCATGTGTGTATAAAACCTCACAGCAATTAAAAGCCATAGTCAAGTGTTTGGATCCACCGTGGTCTTGGTATAGAGGGTCTTGGGTTTTCAGTGTTTGGGTGGAGGACCTGTGTGTAGACCTCTAGTGTAACTGTAAAGGTCAGCTGCAGCCTTGGGCCATCTGTCTGTATGTCTGTCTGCTTTTGAATGTCTTTCTCTCTCTCTCTCTCTCTCTCTCTCTCTCTCTCTCTCTCTCTCTCTCTCTCTCTCTCTCTCTGTGTTCCGCCAGCCTCTCTCTCTCAGAATGACTAAGTAAAGGCGTTCAGCAGAATGCAGCAACAGGCTTCTCTCCAGAGGAAAGGTTAGTTAGGTTAGTAGGCTGGGCTGCTCTAGCTTGAAAGGTCAACGCTGGAGAGGACAAGGAACATGCAGAATAAACAATTACATTTCTATTTTGTCCAGGAGTTTGTTCTCCTGTCTCTCTCTCTCTCTCTCTCTCTCTCTCTCTCTCTCTCTCTCTCTCTCTCTCTCTCTCTCTCTCCTCCTCCCTCCCTTCATATAGGCTGCAGATGTGCCATTTCAAAACTACACACGTCCAGCCATTGGCAAGACAGTAGATTTCCAGTGGATTGACAGAACACTGAGCTTGTATATCAGCTATTTTTACTACTGTAATGACCTTCTCTGACTTTGAAGTTTAAATCTACCTATAAAGGTGGATTCTGCTTTTCAATGGAAATGGAGTGGTTTCTTGCCATTTGTGGGTTTCTGCAAAAATACGCTCCATTCTCCATAAAAATTCGAAAACAGGAAAAGAAACCTGTGGAGAAAAGGCATTTGCAGGCAATGTTCTGGAAAAGAGCAGTAAATACCAGTGACTTGAAACGGCACGTGTGTGTGTGTGTACGTGTGTGTGTGTGTGTGTGTGTGTGTGTGTGTGTGTGTGTGTGTGTGTGTGTGTGTGTGTGTGTGTGTGTGTGTGTGTGTGTGTGTGTGTGCGCGCGCGTGCGTGCATGGGTGGTATAAATAAATAATGACAACGAGTGAAAGCCGACGCAATAAACAACAACAATAATAACAACGATAATAAACAGAGAATTAGTGAATGAGTTCACGGTGGAGGGTGTTATTATTATTATGCTGGTCGAGAGCCACACCATCACACAGCCAGACATAATCATTTCATTAATAATAATATAATTAATCCGTAATGCCATGCAGATGGAAGAAGTTGTTGACCTGGCTTAGCCTCTGTGCGTCAGTCAAAAACACGGGTCAATTAAAGCGACCTCGCGCTCCACCAAACACAAAGATAGAAGAGGAGGAGAGAGAGAGAGAGAGAGAGAGAGAGAGAGAGAGAGAGAGAGAGAGAGAGAGAGAGAGAGAGAGAGAGAGAGAGAGAGAGAGAGAGAGAGAGAGAGATTGTGTGTGTGTGTGTGTGTGTGCGTGCGTGTGTGCGTGTGTGTGTGTGTGTGTGTGTGTGTGTGTGTGTGTGTGTGTGTGTGTGTGTGTGTGTGTGCGCGCGCGCGTGCGTATGGGGGGAGGGGGGGGGTCAAGACCTATGATGTTGAAAGACTGCAGAACACTGATAAAATGAGAGATAGAGGGGGGGGGGGGGGGGGGGGGAGTTATGCCCCCCAGGGATGAAATGAGGGAGTGAGAAGGAGAGAGAATACATTCTCCAGTGAGGACAAGCACCAGTCTACAAAGGATGTAGCAGGGAAGGTGGGGGGTGGGGGGGGGGGGGGGGGGGCTGAAAAGGAGGAGAAAGTAAGGAGGAGAGGAGGGGAACAGGCTCTAATTTTAGACATGGGAACCAGATGAGGACATGTGCCTCCTCTCCCCCAGGAGCAGCGTCTCACTGAGGTCCTGCCAGGCAGAAGGAACAGCCCACTGTTCAGGGGTGTCGCACCAAATTCTGGAACAAGGATTCACTGCGAGTTGACAATGTCATAAATGTCATGTGTGATCTATCCCTATGGAATTTATGGCCTGCATGTGAAAATAAAAACAAACGTAATACTTGCTTCCTATGGTTAATATGAGCATCACATCGATAGTTCAAATGTGTTTGTGTGTTTGTGTGTTTGTGTTTTTTTTGCACATACATGGCATAAATAGATCACACATGACATTTATGACATCATCAACTTGCGACAGGTATTTCCCCTATTGAGTGAAAGATTAGCCATTTCTAGAAGAAATAAAATATTTAAGGTGTTTTTAATTTTACATTGTAGTTATAGAGGACAATTATAATGTATTAGGGCATATTTGTCATATTAGCCAGGGATCCTTTTAACTATTGAAAAATAGCAGATACTGTATACAAGCTCACAGCTGCGAGCTTGTAGATTTGCTATTTTTGAAAGATCTAGTACATTTGTGAAAGTCTTTGAATATTTCAAATCCTTCTAAGGTTTTTTTTTTTTTTTTTTTTTTTTAAACCTATGTTTCTATGTCAGTGGTGCTAACATTTTTTCATGTGCAACACTGTGCAAACTGTACTGCATAGAGCAGGGGTCTTCAATGTTTTCAGGCCAAAAACTGAGAGAGAGATGAAGCAGGGACCCCCTCTACATGTTGTATAAATGTGTGAGCAGGGACCCCCTCTACATGTTGTATAAATGTGTGAGCAGGGACCCCCTCTACATGTTGTATAAATGTGAGCAGGGACCAGGGGTGAAAGTGGTTTGAAATTCTTGCCGGAACTGTCATAAATTGGCCGCGCGGCGAAGCTGCGCGGCCGGAAAAAATTGGGAGGCTCTAACCCCCCAAAACCCCTGAAATGCATAGAAAAATGCATTTTGGAACAGTAAAACACTACAGGTCCTACACCTGAATTAGGCAACACACTTACTGTAACATGAAACATGATTGAAATCCTAAATGAAATATCTATAATAAGCCTCTTCATATTGTTCATTGTTCCATACAGAAGGGTAAGCATATATATATTATTATTATATTTATTATATTATTACCCATATTATTATTAATATTATTATAACCAGTTATCTAAAGTAACTAAGTACATTTACTAAAGTAGTGTATTTAAGTACAGGTTTTAAGTATATCCTAGCCTACTTTACTGGAGTATTTCCAATACTTTTAATTCTACTCCACTACACATGCAGAATAGAATCATTTTGGTCTATTCTGCATCTAGCTTAAGGCCGCATCCATGCAGGCACAGACAGGCACAACGAGTCCTCCTAGAGATGGGATGTATGGCTCTTTGAAGTGAGCCGGATCTCTGGGATCCGTTCCTTTCAAAGAGCCGTTCAAAAGACGGCCACTGTTCATTAGAAAGGAACGGCTCCCTACTGTGAACCGAATCATATCGTTCATTTCAAAGAGCCGTTCAAAAGACTTGATTCGTTCGCGAACGTCCCACCTCTATTAGCTCCGTGCGCTCCGTGTCAAACAAACACTGTAACGCAAACAGACTGGATCACACTGACCTACACAAACCCACGGGAATAATTTAGAAGCCCTTTATCAGAAAATATAACTAGTAACACTTGTGTTGCCTACTGTATGTTAATCTGACTTTGGTATAGGCTATTGTTTTCTTCCTGGACGTGTGTTTGTGGCAGGTTTAACATGGGATTTTGACAGCTGGCTTCTCCTCGTCTTAACGGAACTCCGTTCCGGCCCCAAATGTTTTAACGGAACGGGGGTTCCGGCCGTTCCGGCTCACTTTCACCACTGGCAGGGACCCCCTCTACATGTTGTATAAATGTGTGAGGCAGATTTTCATCAATTTCATAGATAGATTCATAGACTTGTTTTGACAACAGCATCACTCTATGTTGGATTCATGTTAATTTGTATTTTTAAACATTTAACCACTTAAATCGTCGATATTTTGTAAACTTGACCTTTCACTCTGTACTTGGTCTGCTCTTTTTGACCTCGACACCAAACCTCAGTGGTGCTAACATTCTTTCATGTGAAGGAACCCCAAGATGATATGTATGTATGTATATGACATGATAAAAATAGGCAAGCCAGGTTGAAAGTGTTTAAAAATCACACAAAGGGTGAGCACAAGCAGTGCCTTTTATGAGTTCATTTCATTAAGCGCCTCATATGGACGTATGGACATACTGTACAGTACATACACACAGAGATCCAAAAATGTTTGTCCAAACAAAGGATTTTACTGGAGAGGGAGAGGGAGAGGAGAGGAGAGGAGAGGAGAGGAGAGGAGAGGAGAGGAGAGGACAGGACAGGTGGAACGTCTAAATCCCTTACACACATGTTACAGTTTTCTTTTTTGGCTTCCTTTTTGTGTGTATTCTGCCTTTTGTCTCTATTTCTGTATGCCTTACAGTTCGTGTGCACCTGCCTGCGACAGCCGTTTCCCCCCCGGGCATAATAAAGTTGAATATTGAATGTTGTTGCCGGGGAGATTTTCAAATTATAAAGCCAAGTGTAGCTTAACAAACGTGATGTCTGTAAAGTAGAGAGTATTAAACAGGAACTAGAAAAATATTGTTCCTTCGAAACAATTGTGGGCTCGCTTCAAGCCAGAAAACAATGGCTATAAAAGTACAAAATGTCAAGATCGCAGGCAGTGCTCTCTTTGACGTTACTGACGTCAAAGATTGGTCCATTTTGTTCCAAAAATGTGTTGTGCAAAAGTTGACCCGCTGGTGGCGCTATAACAGGCCAATGTAAGAAGGGTGGTATCTGTTCCTTGACCTATTAGGAATGTGTTTGCAAGATTTCACGCACATTGCAGGCTGTGTTCATGATTTGAGGTGTTTTTGGCTTTGGCCACTTTATCGCTGCTTGCAGCTATATTCATTATTTTTTTTTGTGTGTGTGTGTGTGTGTGTGTGCACTTCATAGGCATCTTAGATAAAGGTCCTTAGATTGTGTGTAGAATGTTTCATGCAAATTGCAAAAAAAAAATCCTAACGGGTTTAAGCGTTTCACAAACTGCTCAAAATGATATAGCGCCCCCCTTTGGCCAATTGGGGTAAGATTGGTTTTAGTGATATTTGGACTAACACTCTACATCTTTGCCAAATGCCATGAACATGTTACTTTGCATGTATGATTTAGAGGCAGAAGAATAATTTGCATAAAACTGCAATATTCATTGAATTTATTTAAAAAAGCATGTTTCAATTTTAAAGAAATCCGATCTGACAGATCTTTAGATATCGGTCCAAAGTTCCCGTAAAAAAAGTTTTGTGCACGTGGAGCAGAATAAAAGCGGGTTTACGCGTTTTACAAACTGCTCAAAATGGCGGAAAATCGAAGGGCGGAGCTTACTTAACAACGACACAGATGTCTTCCGCTCGAGTCAAAGCACGCGTGTAACAAGTTGCATGTCTTCAAACGAAACGAGTCATGACTTATGCCCGCTTGAAGTTTGAATTTTCAAACGCTTCGTATAGCGCCCCCCCTTTGGCCGATTGGAATAAAATTGGTTTCAGTGATACTTTGACTAACCCTCCACATCTTTGCCAAATGCCATGAACGTGTAACTTTGCTTGTATGATTTAGAGGCCGAAGAATAATTTGCATAAAACCGCAATATTGATTGAATTATTAAACAATTATATTTCACTTTAAAATAAATCCGACCAGACAGTTTGACCGTATTGGTCCAAAGTTCATGTGAAAAAAGTTTCATGCGCGTATCGCAAAAATCCCAGGAGGAGATAGATTTTTACTGTTTTTCATATAATTCCAAATTCTGGGGGATCTAAAGGTCAGAGGTCAAAAGTCAGAGCGTAAAAGTTGTTCGGCATGAGGAGACGCATACGTGTATACAGGTTTCATGGCTGGACCTCAAACACAGCATGAGCTATACCTGTTCAAAGTTCGCACTTTCGAAGGCTTCCTACAGCGCCACCATTTGGCCGATTGCTATAGAAAATAATAGCACACTTCGCCACTGTAAACTGAACACATTGATGTTTTTATTTTCATTTTCTCACTAAGTATGTAGGAGTAGAAAGGAACCGAAGTTCCTGTCTACTGATTGCCTGCCTGCCTGATAGATAAATAAATAATGACAATATCTAAAGTGTGCTCGCCTTACAGGCGAGCCCACAATGAATGTCTTGCTGGTGGCTCTCAGGCATTCCGTCTGCAGCTCTCATATCCGAACAATTGTCCACATTCCAGCTATTTTAGTTCACTAATACGGGTCACTGAACTTCAAACCCTCTACAGAAATGTGCACAGTACAATCCTCCGTGTTAATTTCACGCCGAGAGAGAGTGCACAAATGTAATCGAAAGGACCAGTAAGGGTCCATTTGGTTACATCCGTGTGCTCGCGGCGTGCACTCACTCTCAACGCTGAGGATTAAAAATGACCTTTCTTAACACACACGGAGATATATATCTCCATTCTCCTACAATGTATAGCAGGGGTCTTCAACAGGGGGTCCGGGACCCCTAGGTGGTCCTCAGAGTTACTACAGGGGGTCCTTCAAATCTTTGTGTGATAGAATTTTTTTTCTCCTTTTTTATATTAACCACTTGAACCCTAGCGTCCATATTCTGAGAACTTTAGCCAAAAATAGCAGATCGTTTAGATAGTTTTGTGCGACAGTCTTGTATGATGAAGCAGGGCTTTGCTTTACCAAAAGATGTACACATTTGAAACTTGGAGATATGAGGTTTCTGCCCGACTGTAACAATATTTTTGTGATTATGTTGTGAGGATAACGTTGAGATAATTGCCATTTTGGTTAGAACTGATTGAAAATAACTTTGTACTTCAAGTTTAAAATGACTAAATATCTTTTCAAATAAATTCCAAATATTATCAAAATTATCTCGCGGCTTTGAAAATCTCGCCCACTTTGAAAACCCCTGATGTAGATAATCAAATTAATTAAAATCAGATTATCGCTATTATCCCTTGTGAACATCATCGGTTAGAATCAATCTTATTAACCTTTGAACCCCCCCCCTCTCTCTCTGATCAAGCTGTGGTCTGACACAACAGAAATCGTTGCCTAACAACGCCGACGTGCACTGATGTCAGAGACGTCCAGTCCATATGGCATATCATGCTGGTTTGCGTCGGCGCATTGTTCATTCGCTCCACATAAGGGCATATCCGGACACACTGACAGATTATTGGGGGGGGGGGGGGGTCCCCAGATGATTAGCTTAATGTGCAACATTGTTTTCTCACTCAACAGTAAACAAACCAACACAAAGTTTAAGTGTATAGAGGGTATCTGCACATTTCTAAAGTGACAATGTAAGGACTTTAATAGATCTAAAATGACAAATGAAACATTGGCCAAATTGTCAAATATTAGGAGGCAGAAATTGTGAAAATAGCCGATGTGCTCACAACGCCTCGCAACAAGGACATCGGCTATTTTCACATTAGAACCACGTTATACAAAATGTAATTTCTCAACTCCCAGTTAAAATATGATTATTTTGGGGGTCGTGGCCTGAAAAATAGAGTTTGTACTGTGTGTGTGTGTGTGTGTGTGTGTGTGTGTGTGTGTGTGTGTGTGTGTGTGTGTGTGTGTGTGGGTGAGCGAGAAAGTAAACGCTTGGCAAATCTTGCCTCATGGGGGGGAAAAAACCTTTTTCATGAATAAAACATTTCTCCTGGCCTCTGCACCACACCCTACAGCCCACATCCAATTTTACCTCCTCCTCTCCTCCACACACACCCCTGACTCTGTATCTCTGTCTCTGTCTCTGTCTCTCTGTCTCTGTCTCTCTGTCTCTGTCTCTGTCTCTGTCTCTGTCTCTGTCTCTGTCTCTCTGTCTGTCTCTGTCTCTCTGTCTCTCTGTCTCTGTCTCTCTGTCTCTCTGTCTCTGTCTCTCTGTCTGTCTGTCTGTCTCTCTCTCTCTCTCTCTCTCTCTCTCTCTCTCTCTCTCTCTCTCTCTCTCTCTCTCTCTCTCTTCATATACGCGTGATTAACCTCAGGAGCCCCTTAATCAACACTGTAAATGACCCGTGGTCCTTGACTTACTTCTCGCCACCTCTCCTCTCCTCTCCTCTCCTCTCGTTTCGCAGTGGTGTAAAGTAACTAAGTATGTGTACTCAAGTACTGTACTTGAGTACAATTTTGAGGGGTTAGTAGTAATACTTCCAATTGTCAGTACTTTTACTTCAGACAAATGTTATGCTTTTTACTCCACTAAATCATTTGAAAACTTGAGTTAATATTTACTAGTAGTAGATTTTGATAATAATATTACAAAAACATGTACTGTGTAGTTCTGATATTTAAAAATGTGTCGATCGACAAGCTCACAACACGTCGCATTGCGGCTCGCACGTGATCTTGTAGATTGGCTATTTTCCAAATATTTTCGAAAACCTTTGAAATGGGACATTCTGCGTACTTTCACTTTAGGTACCTTATATTATATACTTTGATGACAATACTTTTGTACTTTTACTCAAAGAAGAATGTGAATACCATAATTGTACCTGTCACACCAAAATATGTCTGCCGGCTCTTTTTGTGCTCAGCCGGCAGATTCTCCCAATAACCAATGACATACGTAGCAATGAATGACATCTTTACATCAAGGAAGCAAGCACGACTCCAAATCTCTTCACTTCTGAGCATTTTTACCGGGTGCACCGAACGTTTCGGCGTCAAGCCTTCATCAGCGTTGATGAAGGCTTGACGCCGAAACGTTTGCTGTATGTTTGCTCTGTGGCGTGCCATGCCAACTTACACACTTTAATAAAAGTACCTTAAAGGTGATACACCATGCATTTAAAAAGTATTTATGTCATATTGTTTATGTACCAAAAACGTTTTTCAAAAGGTTTGAGGCTAAATTACCACTCCTGAATAGAGAGCCTCTCTCATTTTTGAATGGCTCTCAGAGCATTTTCAGCTGCAGTACCACCTTTGGCCTGAACTGCGCCCCCCCCCCCCCCCCCCTTTTTTTTTTTTTAGACAGCCTGTTTTGAGAACCCGTGGGATGCTTTTAACCTCCACCTTCCCAAAACCAGAGAAAGACACAACGGTCAGAAATGGGACTTTGTGAGGATAGAAGGTGCTAGTGGGACCCCCAAAAAAGGTTTTAAAATAGGAAAAGTGAAATTTCATGGTGTATCACCTTTAAATGACAGTTCCGTGAGTGCTGGTATTCTCTTTTAGAGATGCTTGTTCATACGTAGCAATGACACACGGTCCGCCTTCGACTCACCCGATTGGACAGAGGGCAAAAACAGTGCTTCAAGCATAGACCATAAATCCATGCCATTCCCATTGAAATGCATTGGTGGAATCCACTCTTATAGAATATTTGGGTGGTGTGAACGTGCCCTAACTCAGTGGTTCTCAACCTGTGGGTCCCCAAATTATTTTGGGGGGGGTCCCCAGATAATTAACTTAATGTGCAACAATGTTTTCTCTCTCAACAGTAAACAAACCAACATAATGTTTAAGCGTATAGATATAGTGGGTATCTGCACATTTCCAAAGAGACAATTTAAGGGCTTTTTAATACTTAAAATGACAAATTAAACATTGGCCAAATTGTCATATATTAGAGGTAGAAATTGTGAAAATAGACGATCTACATGCTCACGTTGCGAGGCGTTGTGAGCATGTAGATCTGCTATTTCCACAATAGAACTGTGTTATACAAAATATAATGCCTCAACTCTTCAGGGTGGGGGGGGGGGGGTCCCCAGTTAAAATATGATTATTTTGGGGGTCGCGGCCTGAAAAGGTTGAGAACCACTGCTCTAACAGAGTATTTCTACATTGTGGTATTGATACTTTGTGAGTACTTCTTCCACCATTGCTCTCTCCTCCTCTTTCGTCCTCTCCTCCTCCTCCTCCTCTCTGTGTTTCGGAGCCTCGGGGTGAACGCTATTCTCAGATTGTGCTTATCTTGCAAGTGTGTTCATTAGCCGCTAATGGCGTAAGGTGAAATTGGCTGGCTGATGATTTCAAAGGGAAAGCGGCGCTGGGTAATGTGTCGGCCGTGTGTGTGTACGCCTCTCGGTCGGAACGCGCCCCGCGCGCGGAATACAAATGCAGACGGAAGTTTGTTTGGAGGGGGGGGGTGGCTCAGCAACACAGCATTTATTTTCTAAATGTTCCCTTTCTCTCTTTACTTTTACGTGTTTGTTTCTTTTATGATCCTGTCTTGGGGGGATGGGAGGGTTAGTTTTTAGGAAGGGAAGGGAGCGTTGTAATGAATAATCCCCCTCTCCCCCTCCAACCCCCCACAAACCTCCTCCGTTCTTGCTCAGTCTCTCTAAAAGCCATCCTCTCCAGGGACGGGGACAGGATAGATTTATAGTTATTATTATTTACTGGTGCCCCCGGCCCACCCCACACACTCGCGCGCGCACGCACACACACACACACACACACACACACACACACACACACACACACACACACACACACACACACACACACACACACACACACACACACACACACACACACACACACACACACACATACACACACACACACACACTTGTGCATGCAAACTGACACCACGCATACTACAATGTGCACACAAGTGTAGATGTGTGCACAACTGCGACAGTGCATATGCACGCGCACGTGCAATCGTCAAAACACACAGTTGCAACACACATACAGTACAGCACACACACACACGGCACATGCCTAGAAACAATAATTGGCAAAGCAGTAAGGTTTTAATGCTAATATAAAACATCCATATTAAAAAGAAAAGTCATGGTAATTTGAGAACCAGCAGTCTAAGAGAGTGAACCGTACTAGGAAACAGCAGCTAGCCGATAAAAAGTCGTAAAAAGCTGTCCAGGATACTGAACCCATGGACTAATGGTTTATCTCCAGGCTTCAGGAGTCCATCATCGTATAAAACTATATTTATTTATGTTGGTAACTTTCATAAAGTATGCAGGTGGTCCATTTAGAGACATGCACAGTGCACACATTTCCACACAAAGTGCCTTCTTTGAGTAGCACTGTCCATGGTGCTGAGTATAAGGTGGCATTGAGAATATAATAATGCTACAACAGCCATTCTCAACCTGTGGGCCAGGGCCCAGGGTTGGACCGTGAGGAGTCATTCATTCATTCATTCATTCATTCACTCATTCATTCATTCATTCAGTCAGTCAGTCAGTCAGTCAGTCAGTCAGTCAGTCAGTCAGTCAGTCAGTCAGTCAGTCAGTCAGTCACATTCTTCTATTGCAGGGGTCTGACTCTTCAACATAGTGTAATAACTAGGGGGTCCCCATAGTTACTACAGGGGGTCCTCCAAATCTTTGTGTGATAGAAACATGTTTTTATATTAACCACTTGAACCCTAGCGTCCATATTCGGAGAACTTTAGCCAAAAATAGCAGATCTACAAGCGCGAGGCGTTGTGAGCTTGTAGATCGGCTATCTTTGGCAAAGAGCTTTGGTGTAGAGGGGAAAAAGAGCAGACTAAGTACAGAGTAAAAGGTCAAGTTTAATAAGTGTTGACAGTTCAAGTGGTTAAATATCTGAAAACACAAATTGACATGAATCCAAAATACACTGATGATTGTGCTGTCAAACGATGAAACTATATGTAACCTATGAACAGGTTGTGGGGGTCCCTGCTTCATCTCTCTCTCGACTAAGGGGTCCTTGGCCTGAAAACGTTGAAGACCCCTGCTCTATTGGTCTCTGAAGGTCATTATGGGGCTTTTAAGCCGTGACATCATTTTGTAGTCAGACCTCCAAGCAGATTTATTGTCAATATCTGTCCCTCGCTATTTCAACAGATCCGAGACAAAAATAACGACTAAAGTATAATTCTACCACTTTCCTTTCAACAACAAAGAGAAGAAAATTGAGTAAATAGTAAAAATAGTAAAAAGATTCGCTTTTTTGGGGGCCAAAAGTTCTCCTCTGCCTACAAAATGATGTCAGACTTAAAGGAGCTATAGTCAACTTTTTTTGGAAAGACGGATGCTAAAATAAAAATAATGTTTCAAAAATATTTTATGAAAAAATAAGCTTCATATATGTGTTTCTGTTCAAAAATTACCACACAAAGCGTAAAATAATGATAAAATAATCATTTTGGCCATTGTAGGGCCGACACTTTGTTTACATCCTAGTCTAACATAGACAAGAATGTAAACAAAGTGTCGGCCCTACAAAAAAAAGTTGACTATAGCTCCTTTAACAGCCCCATAGTGGCGGTTGCATGGTTGTTGCAGTGAACTCTCCATGGTGCTGATAGGTAGCTCTACTACTACATACTGTAGACTTGAGTACAGATTCTCTTGAGTCTGGGTCATACTTCCCTGTTCACCAGCTTCGCTGGGGGAGCCGGTGACACTTATTGCTACGGACACCATAACCCAGTGGTTCATGGACCCCCAGGGGTCCTTGTTAGGTTTCTAGGGGGTCCCCGGCCGAATGGTTGATGGTTTTGGAACGAAACAACACTGCCCTACAAAGCCAAAGTGCAGCGACTACGTTTTTGAACACACCGACTTATTCGTGCATCCCAAAGGTCAAGCTTTCGTCATTTTTTGGGGAATAAAGAATGACCTCAAGAAGAACAGATTTGGCTGACCAGTTGAAACACTTTTAAGCCCACATTAATTTATAAAAGGTGCACCCCTGACCCACACAATTAAATTAGCTCCAATTAAACGAACATGGAGTTGCGGAGCGCCGCGCCAATCAGTGTAAAACCCCACATCCCCTCCCTTCCCCTCCCCTTCCCTCCCCTCCTCTCCTCCCTGATACCCAAACAATCTCCCATATTTATAGAAACACAGCCCAACACAAAATAATGCTCCTTTCATGTCTGCTTGTGTGTGAGTTACAGGGATGCGGGCATCCAGCGCGCACGTGCACACACATGTCCGTGGAGAGTGTTTTTTAATTGGGCATCCCCGCGTAGCAGAGGGTCCAAGGGTTAGTCCTCGGGCTAAACGGCTCCCATGTGTTCCGTGTTAGGGGCCAATTTAGCACACAGCGGTGGCTGTCCATCCCCAGCTAAACCGGAGCCCGGTAATTAGGCTGTTTAGCCTTATAACGCAAAAGACGCAAAACACACCTCTCTCCTCTGTGGAGCTGGACCGTTCCTCCGCCGCGATATAATAGCGGTGAGCTCACGTTTGGGTGGGTGGGTGGGTGGGGGTGGCAGTTGTTCTTGCTTTCCTTAATTTCCTTTCAGAGCTGTGTGCAGTGTTGTTGTGCCATTAACGGAAGCATGCAATCGTGAAAAAATAAATAATAATACAATA
This sequence comes from Nannobrachium achirus, assembly GCF_963921795.1. NCBI lineage: Eukaryota > Metazoa > Chordata > Actinopteri > Myctophiformes > Myctophidae > Nannobrachium > Nannobrachium achirus. The sequence goes on from NC_137826.1 coordinate 20,007,503, forward strand.
CGAGTCAGGCATCTTTTTTAAATTGACCTGAAAATTATGGCACATGCTGTTGTTAATTGGCGGAAGGAAGCAATTTTATCAATCAATCACACTCTTCGTATTCTGGTTCTCTCCATCAATTATTTGGCTTTCTCTCTCTCTCTCTCTCTCTCTCTCTCTCACTGCACCCCTCTCTTATTGTCTGCTTCTACTAACATGCACTATTCTCTCTCTCTCTCTCTCTCTCTCTCTCTCTCTCTCTCTCTCTCTCTCTCTGTGCCATGCAGGCCTAAGCGGCCAGTATCCCCTGGTCCAGAATGTGACTGTGACAGAGGGAGGGACGGCCAACATGACCTGCCGTGTGGAGTACAACGACAACACCTCCCTCCAGTGGTCGAACCCGGCACAGCAGACACTCTTCTTTGGGGACAAGAAAGGTGAGTCACAAGGCAGGGTAGAGAATGAACAAGCAGAGGTATTATGAGTGCAATAATGCAAGCGGTCATACACACACACACACACACACACACACACACACACACACACACACACACACATACACACACACACACACCGCTTGTAATTCATTCACTGGTTTTTGTGATTCTCTTGATTCATGTACATGTACATCTGTTAGAGGAGTTGGATCCTAGATGGAAGTAGGGACGGGACGATGAGCGATATTATCGTTTATCGTGATAAAAAAACACTCACGATAATCGTATCGTGGAGATTTAATTTATCGTGATATCGTCCTCCGTCATGCACTGGGATCAATTCACCTTTTGCAAGCTGCATATCCAGTACCACTTAAACCTTCTATAATTGGTAAAAGGTACTTATAATATACTTACATGATACAGTCTTTCTTTCACTCTCTATCAAATGTCTTTGCCAAAAAATTGCCGATCTACAAGCTCACAACGCGTCGCGTTGCGATTGCGACGCGTTGTGAGCTTGTAGATCTGCTTTTTTTGGCAAATGTTCCGCCCCAGGATAATGGATTTTTATCGCGATAATATCATAAATCACGATTTCTTTTGTCACAATAATCGTGATATGACATTTTCATATCGTCCCATCCCTAAATGGAAGTCTTGTTATGATATACCATCTTTGTCCATCGTCCCCACTTTCAATAACCACTGATTGGATTCCAGGCTGTGTAGCCAGACAAATAAAGAACAGTTTCATTTCACTTGGATACAATTTTTATTTGAAGTCTCGGCTCGCGCACGTTTCTTGACGCAAGGGAGATTAAGCCTCGATATTAAAGCGTATTAAATTGATTGAATGATTGATTGATTGATTGAATACTTTATTAACAGTACAGGTAGTACAGTCAAAGGTTATGCCAAAAGGATAACACAAAAAACGAAACAAAAAACAGTGGTGTTTCCATTGTGGTCCACTGTACTCAATTCATCAGTAATAAATAGGCTACAATACAATACAATACAATACAATACAATACAATTACAGAGGGCTGAGTTGGTGTAGGTGTGTGGACACTACACCAGATGAGTTGGTGTACTGTAGGTGTTTGTGTTGGACACTGCACCAGATGAGTTGTTGTAGGTGTTTGTTTTGGACACTGCACCAGATGAGTTGGTGTTGGTGTTTGTTTTGGACACTACACCAGATGAGTTGGTGTAGGTGTTTGTTTTGGACACTACACCAGATGAGATGGTGTAGGTGTTTGTTTTGGACTCTACACCAGATGAGTTGGTGTAGGTGTTTGTTTTGGACACTGCACCAGATGAGTTGGTGTTGGTGTTTGTTTTGGACACTACACCAGATGAGTTGTTGTAGGTGTTTGTTTTGGACACTGCACCAGATGAGTTGGTGTAGGTGTTTGCTTTGGACACTGCACCAGATGAGTTGGTGTAGGTGTTTGTTTTGGACTAGATGAGAAAGCATTGCTGGTGTCCCTCAAACCACCAGTGCTCATGGAATGGACTTCTCTTCAAGGAGAGAGGACCAGCTACAACCCCCATAAAATGTCCATTAATAGTCACTCCAGACAGCCAGAAAAGGGAACATCCCGAACTGAGTAAATCAGTTTAAATGCTTCTTCATTTAATTCATGCATAACAGCAGCATTAAAATACGTATTTCTTTTGAATCCGAACCCATCAACCTCATTGAGTCTTATGAGTTGCCAATCCTTTTATGGATTGAAAGAATGCAAAATGCCTTTAATTCAGTGGGACCATGACACTGGTTCTCAACGTAGAATGTATGAGGTCCGGGGCTTAAATTATATTTGATAAATTAACACCCAGAGATAAAACATTGTATGAAATGGGGGTCCGTGGCTTAAGGCCAGTGGTTCTCCAATGTTTTTATGTCAAGGACCCCCAAATGAATATACATTTCATTCCGGACCCCCATTTGAAATTCTTTTTTGCCAGGGACCCCCATACAAGTTTTGTGTTGTTAAACATATATATATTTATGTGCATTTTCTAAAGATTTTTGGAAATGTTGCCAAATGTTTTAAAGTGGTTAAACTGATTTTCATGCCATCACTGAGGGACATACTCTTTAATTCAAAAAGCCACGGTTCCCTGCCATTGAAGAGTATGTCCCTCAATTGGTCTTTTCATTGTTTTATATTACATCGCCGTCTCCTGTACCCCGGAGTTATACAGGAACTCAGTTTCCCATGATACTTTGGGAGATGACATCATCAGGAAGTGAAACCTCCATTAGCTTCTATGAAATCCTCAGCACTAAAATGGCTTCATCTCGGGAATTTATCTCCAGGGAAACACTTTTTTCCCACCGGGCCGTATCTAAGTGGCAGACCATCGCGGTAACAAACGTGAGAAACAGCGTGAATGTACACAACGTGGACATGTAGTGGGTCTTCAAAATAAGGTAAAATCAATGAAAAAAGCGGCAGTGGTTACCGACCTGAAATATATACCTGGTGGTGACTGTGTAAAAAAAAAAAAAAAACTTCTGGGGGCCCCCCTGGAACCCTCTCAAGGACCCCTGGGACAAAGGACTGGCCTAAGGCATATCAAACTCGGAATAGTTTACATTTTAAAAAAAAGTTGCAAGAGTCACTGGGCTTGAATCATTAAAAATATCCCAACGCGTGTCGGCTCGCACCTTCTTCAGGGTGCAGTGTACTACACCAGCTGATTTCACTAATTAGGATGCCTTCAAGCAGCGAGGGAGGAACTAATTAGCGAAATCACCTGGTGTAGTGTTGGATGGTGACAGATAACCCGCAGCCGCACGGCCGGCGCTCACAGGATGTGACGCGCTGCCTTCCGAAGCGTCGCCCGCGCTAGGCGGGCTGCGCTCGTCAAATGGGACACTCCCAAGAGATACAACCTAATAAGAATATTTTTCAGGGTAGGACGAGTCTTAAGGATATCATTAAGTGAGACCAAATAGGCTTTTCTGCCCGCGCATAAGCAGCTTCCTTCTCGCTCAACGATGAATAGTATGAAATTTAATCTAAGCCTTAAATCTTTTCTTTTCCAAATCCCTGGTGTGTCACACTTGAGAAAGCTAATGTCTCGACGGCTTCCCAGCCGCTGTCCCATATTTCATATATGTGTG
>NC_137826.1:20013560-20278560 GCF_963921795.1 Nannobrachium achirus
GCCAAATGGCAGGGCAGGAAGGCCATCAAATAAAACAAGATTTTAGGCCATTGAAATAGTTGATTGAATTTAAGGGTTAAGGAGGCTTTTAAATGTAATATGTAGACTATCTGCTGTGAAATAAATAAATTGGTATTTACAGTCTGATCCATGCTCAGCCCTGCACAAAGATACTGGATTGGTTTACAAAAGGGGACTCATCAAGACACTGGTGTCTTCATGACAAGAAAGAGACATTGGTGTCTAAATATTGACAAGACAGAGGAGAAAGTACTACAGTCAGCTGGGCTGGGTCATTATTAAGGCCACTGTGGCCTCGGGGCATGACATGTTTTGTAGGGGCACAAGGCCAAACTGAGGGGCAACGACGGCCATGGCCTTCATGGCCTCCTGGAAATTCCTGCCCTGGACTTGACGTTCAGTAAATGGATCTTTTGATCAAAATAAGAACATTATAATGGTGTGTAAAAAACAACATCAAAGATTTGACACTTACGATGCCAAGCCTTTGCCACGGAACCTCTGTCTGGCTGCTCACAAAAATCCTCCTCAGAATCATTGAGATAGAAATGTCATAGGTCACCAACACAACAGGTCATCAACACAGCAATCTGAGTTTCCAGAGGTTCTTTTTTTCGCCACTAGGGGGGCGAGAAACACAGTAGTAGCCTCGGAAACCCATGCTTCATTTGGCGATCGGAAGAAAATGAAGCCTGGGCGATCGCGTTATGATCACTGTTGGAGGAAGTGTATAATTTCCCTAACCAATCAGAGTGCAGAGAACGTCACACCGAATGTGTTGACGTCATGACGCAGCAGCGTTCTCTGCGCTGAGCAGAGCAGCAGAGGGGGGAGGGGGAGGAGAACACATGCTATTGGTCGGAGACTTGCGGTGAGACTCGCCGCGCCTGCCCATCTGCCTACACGAACTGGTCCGCGTTAGCCTATTGTGACACAGTAGTATACGCCTACAAATCTAAACACAGAGAAATGTAATTTATATAATTGCTTATGGTGATTTTATTTATATTTTATTTATTTTCATAATACCATCATGCACAAAATGTCATAGCATAGGAATGTCACTCAGGCGTCCTCTTTCTTTACAGTGTATTTCAAGGAGTTTCAGAACTATCTTGCTTTCAGAGTAATTCTGTCCAGTGTCCACTTCGATAAACCCAAGAACAGGTGAATTTAATACATACATTGTTAGAAAGGCTTTGCAGTGCAGGGTCGACTCTCTAAGTATGAAGTTATGACAAAGTGACTTAAAAGAATTGCAGTAGTACACGAAGAAATGGAGGGTGCTATTCCAGTAAGTTCCTCTAGAACTGTTTCCTGGAGGTCAATGGAGACATATTCCACCAACACAAATTGAAATTGAAATTTTAGAGAGAGTTTTACAATGCAGGAGACAGCTGCCAGCTGCCATCTGGCTCCTCATGAAATTCCAGCACAAATGTCAATGGCGTGAACATGAGCAGTTGGCTTTTGGTCTGCACTGCAAGCAACCCTGTAGAATCTTGAAGCTCATAGAGTACGTTCATGTAGATCTGATATTTGTTTTTAAGTGGGCTGATGTAGTTAACGTTGATACTTACTATCTATCTATAAATGCGACAAATCTCTGTCTGTTTGTTTGTTTGTTTGTAATCCGCGTATCTCGAGAACCGTTCGTCCCACCGGCTTCAGATTCGGCACGCGCGTTCCCCGCCGCCGCGCGGAGTGCAGTGCCGGGCCTCGACCCGACCCGACTCGCGGTTTTCCGAAACCGGCGCGAAACGTTCGGAATCTCCTTATGCGGAGCTGATTGTTGACATCAGGCTGTTCCGGAGGAAATCGGCGCAAGCACTGAGTCATTGTGACATCACTTCATAAAAGGCTCTGACATCACGTACGCCACATGAGTCAACACAAAACCTCTGTGAATGTGTATGTATGTATGTAATCCGCGTATCTCGAGAACCCTTCTTCCCACCGGCACGCGCGTTCTCCAGATATGGGCATAAAGTCTGACATCAGAGTTTTCCGCAACCGGTACTGTGTGTGCAGAGATCTTCATATATGGGCATAAGTGGACAAAGACAAACAGATGGTCAAAACGGGTCCTATGACAACAGGTATATTGGGGTTTGCATTAAAGGGTGGGTCTGCATAGATCTCCATATATGGGCATAAAATGGATGCAGACAGACAAATACAGATATCTCCATATATGGGCATAAATGGACACTTGCAAACAGATTTAAACCGGCGCGAAACGTTCGGAATCTCCTTATGCGGAGCTGATTGTTGACATCAGGCTGTTCCGGAGGAAATCGGCGCAAGCACTGAGTCATTGTGACTCAGTAGATCAACATTGGAGCCACAATGTTTCTATGTGGATTCCGAGATGCTCATGATTTTCAGTTTTTTTTGTATGGAGGCCAATCTCCTGTCATCAAGCTATCAGTAGTTGATAACTCGATAAGCCTACGAGGCTTTTGCATTGGAGTTTGGATTATTGCCAAAAACTAAGCTCTGTGGCAAATAAAAGTCCACAATACTTGCATGTTTTGTTCAGCAAGATAATCATCACAAATGAAGATTTACTATTATTATATTCTACAAGTGACTTGTGGATGTGGTCTTTCTTCCCTCGGGGGATGGGGGATGGGGGGGGGTCTTAACAGAGAGAGTTACTTTACAGAACATCCTCTATTAGCGTCCGCCAAGTTGCATTAGTATGAGCGCATTGGATTTTCAAAGCAAACTTGGGACTGACTCCACTGCGGGTCGTGTTTACTGCTGAGTTTGGGTTTTTGTCATCCTTTGATGTTGCAGGGCTGGGGCTTGGATTCACCACCACCACACACAGATGATGCAGTGGTGTAAAGTAACTAAGTACTCAAGTACTCAATTACTGTATTTAAGTAAAAATGTGAGTTATTACTCACATTAGTTACTAATTACTTTGTAGATTTCGATTATATTACAGAATATGCACTAACCACTTCAGCCCTACAGTATATACTGTACATTTCAGCCCTTTGAACATAGGCGATACAAGCTCACAATGCGTTGCGATCCGATGCATTTGTGAGCTTGTAGATCTGCTTTCTCAAAAACAACATATACATTTGAAAACGTGTAAAATGGGGCATTCTGCACAATGAGTCCTTTTACTTTTGATCGGCTACTTTGTACATTTGCCAATACTTTTGTACTTTTACGCGAGTACATTTTGATTACCAGACTTTGACTTGTAACAGAGCATTTCTACGTTGCTTTATTGATACTTTTTCCACCCCTGGATAGATGAAAGACATGGGCTGGGCTCCCGTTGCCTCTCGTCATCTTTTCATATAGGGTGCTCTGATGACGGCAGGCTTGTGAACACAGTTGTCGGGAATTTCAATTAAGTCACTGTCCCTAAAAAGCCAGATTTTTTTTTTGTCCTTGCTTTTTTCTGCCTCTTGCCGTCGAGGGACTTGAGCTGTGCCTTGGCAGGCGACAGCGAGAGAGAGAGAGAGAGAGAGAGAGAGGTGGGGGAGGAGAGAGAGAGAGATGAGCGCTGGGCAAGAGGGATTCTGTCCTTTACAGGATTCAAAGGCGGGTAATATGTCTTTACAAATTGCTCTTTAACCCATTCAGAACGGGTACACTATATTGTGTATCATTATTTTATGCTTTAACTATTGAAAAATAGCAGATATACAAGCTCACAGCGCGGCACCGAGTGCCGCGCTGCGAGCTTGTAGATCTGCTATTTTTGAAAAATCGTGAAAATTAGAATTTTGACCCGATTCTATAAGTGTCTTTTGAATCCTTCTAAGATTAAAAAAAAAACCTATGTTTCTATGTCAGCAATCTGGCCAGCCATCGTCAAAGAAAAGCTCCTTTTCACTTAACTGGAGCTCAACGTTAGTCTGTTCTTGAGAGACTACTATGTCAGTGGTGCTCAAACCTTTTCATGTGAAGGACCCCCAAAATGATATTTATTTGGCCACGGACCCCCATTTCAAAATATCTAGTTCCAGGGACCACCCAGAAGCAAAATTTGAGTTACAAACGTTCACTTTGAAAATACATATATTCAAAGATTTGCACACATTTTCACGACTTTTTCAAAAATAGCAGATCTACAAGCTCGCAGCGCGGCACTCGGTGCCGCGCTGTGAGCTTGTATATCTGCTATTTTTCAATAGTTAAAGCATTCAATAATTTCTATGCCTAAATGGGTTAAGTTTCATGTAATTCAACACTTGTTAATGCAACGCCCAGCTCTGGCCCCCTCCCCCTTCGGTGGACACATTTTGCAAAGAGGCATAATTACAATTTTTTCCCCCCATTCCAGTATTTGAGGGAAGGCTGTGTGTAATTACTTTCCAGGCTAATTTCAAAAGCCCAGTCTGTGTCACTCGGTTCGTGTGTGTGTGTGTGTGTGTGTGTGTGTGTGTGTGTGTGTATGCGTGTGTGTGTGTGTGTGTGTGTGTGTGTGTGTGTGTGTGTGTGTGTGTGTGTGTGTGTGTGCGCGTGTGCGCGTGTGCGTGTGTGTGTGTGAGAGCGAGTGCTGAGGAGTGTGACAAGTAAATCATTTGATGGCTAATATACTAGCCTTCCTTTTGACTGTGTCTTTCTACGTGTTACATTTACATTTACATTTACACATCGAGGGCCAGTGTTGGGAAGTTTGCATTAAAAATGGAGTCAGTAGTAGATGACTAATTACCAGCACGTACAGGTAATGTAATCAGATTGCTTTCAGTAACTTCATTCAATGTTGTATTCATTTTATTTTGGAGTAATGAGAACTGAAAGTAATCAGAATACATTACTCGCTCAATTTCTAAATAATACCCAAGTACTGGAGTACTGGATTCATTCAAAGGTACATGTTTTTAGGTACAAGTTACAAAGTATATAGTTATTTTTAATGCATTGCTGTATTGAAATTGTGACATTTCCCCCCCAAAAAGTAAAGATTTTCGAAACATTGTGAAAAATATAAATAATTGTGAAAGCTATGCATGTGACTCCGGCACATGCACACCCTGCCATTTTACACGTCTATAAAAGTGCCCTCTCTGGAGTATGAAAATAGCACTTTGTCACTGTCGGGCAGAAACCTTGTATCTCCAAGTTTGTTTTTTCGTAAAGTAAAGCCCTGCTTCATCATACAAGACTGTGGCACAAAACTAGTGAAAATAGTATATCTTTAAGCACACAACATCTCATGATGCAGGACTATTTAAACTATTTTAAATCATTTTTAAAATGAATTTTGGACATGCAAGGTTTCCACGCAACAACGACGACTTACTTGTTTGAAAGAAATGCAAATGCCCCCACTCCATTTCCATTCTGTACCTGAACGCAGCATTCAGGAAAATTGCCTTTTCCAAACATCCCTGAACTTGAACGCGGCATTCTATCTCCAGTATTGGCCTGAATCTTGAATATACTTAGTTGAGTGTGGCATCACGCACCGAAAATAGGCGAACTCCAAGCTCACAACATGTTGGGCCCTCTAACACAGGGGTTTTCAAAGTGGGTGACGGGGCACCCCGGGGTGCCGCGACGGCAGTCCAGGGGTGCCGCAAGATAATTTGATAATATTTGGAATTTATTTGGACACTTGAAAAAATATTTAGTATCATTTTAAACTTGAAGTACAAACTTATTTTCAGTCAGTTTTAACCAAAATGGCTATTATCTCAAAGTTTTCCTCGCAACATAATCACTAAAATATCGTCACTTTCGGGCAGAAACCTCGTATCTCCAAGTGTCAAATGTGTACGTCTTTTGGTAGAGCAAAGCCCTGCTTCATCATACAAGACTGTCGCACAAAACTAGTGAAAACAGCCGATCTACAGGCACACAACGCCTCGTGATGCGAGGCGTTGTGTGCTTGTAGATCTGCTGTTTTCACTAGTTTAGATCATTTTATAGATAATAATTGATAAATACAAAACGAATGGTTTTCGACAACGACGATATGCTATAAATATAAAGTGCTGGGAGTGAAAATTATAATGTAGGGGTGCCTCGGATTAAAAAAATATTGATGGGGTGCCCTGAGACAAAAAAGTTTGGGAACCCCTGCTCTAACATTCTCTGCACATCCCTGCTGTGACTATTCCCATTGCAGATCCTTATACATTGTTTGTTCTAAGTGCGGTGCGGTGGATTCAAACACTTAGACTCTGTGATGGTGGACAGTTGTGATGGACTACCTGTCCATCCACCCCTGAGCCACCCGAACAGAACCAAGTGTTCAATGAACTGTTCATTTAGCCTATCTCTGTGAGTCTACAAATTTACTTTGTACTGGTGTTTAATTTCGTCGACTAAAAGTATGACTAAAAATGTTTGGGGACTACCTTTTTTCACTGACGAAAACTAGGTAAAAACTAAACAAAAACTAAGCTATGAGGACTCAAACTAAGACTAAATATATTGACAATTTCGTCGACAAATAACTAGACTAAAACGTTAGGGAGGGACTAGTGAAGAAGAGAACTAAAAGTAGAGCAGTAGAACTGAAAGACAAGTAATTTTATGTTTGGTTGCACTCGGGGGTTAGCAGATCTACAAGCTTGCTTTCAGCATGCAACCAAGTATAGAATCTGCCGTTTAGTCGCCATCAAGGACTGCCAAAATCCATATTTGACGACAAAATAAACCGTAGATTTAGTCGACAAAAACTAGACTAAAACTAAAACTTTTCAGATTACTAAAAATCACTAAAAGTTATGTAATTTTAAAACACTCCTTTGTACTACACTCTCGTAGTTAGTTACAGCTTTACTGTATTTTAACTGTACTGATCTGTACTCTACTGTAGGCTACTGTAGAATCTTGGGTCCCAGTGTCTATAAAAAACTGTTAGAATATACACCCTGTAGGATTTTAAACACACCATAATGTGCCTTTTCATGCGTGAAGTGATGCACGTGCAACACCTCAAACTTGGCAGCGTGATTCCTAAGAAAAGCTTAAAATGAATTATGTCCTGTCAAAATGTGATGATACTCAGCTATTGCTGTGCCAAGGAATGTGCACTCAAAAGTTTACAGAAACAGGTAGAACCAAGTGCTGTTTGTTTTCCTTCTTTCAGGAGTACAGTAGCGGTGTAGATAAATCAAGGGCCATAACCATTCTGGCGCGGGGCCTTCCTGTGTGGACGTACTGCAATCAAATTGCATCGCCACCATAAAGTCTAATCATCATCCATCATTTATGCTGCTCTCAACTCTGCCTACTCCTAATCACCAGGAGTTGTTTTGGTTTTTATTTTGTATTTCTTATTTTGTTTTCCCCGAAGAGCCATTAGTAGGGAAAACATTTTTTGGATACACTTTTGATAATGAATAATAAAAATGAAGATTCATTTTATATATTTATATAGTATATTCTTTTATCATTTAAAAAAAAACAATAATAGTTTTGTTACCTCTGTAAGCTTACAGGATGACCAGTGGAATCTGGAGTGACCCTGTGAACCTTCTTTACAGTCTGGTCCAGGGACGTGCAGAGAATGTTAGAGAGGCAGAGGCTGAAATTTCTAAAAGGGCCTTTTTGGTGAACATATCGAAAATAGCAGACCTCCAAGCTCACAACGCGTCGCAGCGCGACGCGTTGTGAGCTTGGATGTCGGCTATTTTCACTACTTTCATGGTCTGGAGAGGGCATTTCTTTTACAGACGGATAAGCCAAGCCAGGGGTTTCATTTGGGTATGACTGTGGTATGCCGCTGCCATACCCTGGGTCCAGGGGGGAAATATACTTTTAAATATAAATCCATGAATGTCTCTTTGTCTATCTGTGCTGGTTATTATGTTGTTAAATTACAGTAAAATAACTACAAATGCACATTTTTACTAAATGGTCACTTTAACAAGGTATTATAATTATATTCTCCACACTTGTATCTCCCCATCTTGACAAAATGGTATATTCCCAGGTTCCGCAGGTCAGCCGCACAGGTGCCATGCATTATTGTTAATTGTGGCACGTTTACTAACATGCCAAGTTTAGCTGCACTTGAACAACCTTTTTTGTGCACGCCCTCCCATCTTTGCCATACCCTAGCTGAACTGACGCCACAGGCTCAAGCCCCCTCTGCATGATGTCTTTGTGTGCACGTGCCTACTCTGGTCTCACCCTGTAGCGTACTTGGAGTGACCCAGAGTGAACCTTCTTTACAGTCTGGTCTCTCACCCTACAGCGCATCACGCCTCAGGCCTACAGTATCACCCATCTCTCCTCCTTTACAACACAGTCTGATAGAATCTGTTTAAACATTAAGATTAGGGTTATGGATGAACAGCTCAGGGCAGGTTAGGGTCATGTTTTGGGTCAGCGTAGAGCTGTTGAATAAGAAATGATTTCAGGCCGTTACTTGTCAAATATTCAGCTGTCAGAATCAATCTGCTGACTGCTGTGTGCGTGTGTGTGTGTGTGTGTGTGTGAGCGCGCTCGTGTTTGTGTGTGTGTGTGTGAGCGCGCTCGTGTTTGTTTGTGTTTCCCGCGTGCACGTGTTTGCGTGTGCGTGTATGCCGTGCAAACATCCACACAGTGCATACTGATTTCTAGAGCGATGGCAAGCTTTGATGCATTCACAATGTTCTAACGCAGGGACGTGCAGAGAATGTTAGAGAGGCAGGGGGCTGAAATTTCTAAAAGGTCCGCTAGGTGAAAAATATTGAAAATAGCTGACCTCCAAGCTCACAACGGTGGAAAGGAAATACTGGGTATGTGGCGTACGGCATGAATTTCTACACAGTGAGGGCAATTCTTTCAACATAAGATGCTGCATTCAAGTTCAGGAGAGTTTTGGACAAGGTATTTCTCTTGAACGCTGCCTTCAGGTATGGCATGGAAAGCGGGCAATTCTTTCACCTTAGTAAAAACTGCATTCATGGTCTGGAGCGGGCACCTTTTACAGACGGATAAAAGGGCAGGGGACTCAAGCCCCCCTTTCATGTCTATGTGTGCATGTGCCCCGATTCAGAATGTTCTAGGCATGGGGAGAGGCTTCTAAAAGTGTCCAAAAGTAAATATGAAGAAGAATAAAGAAAGAAGAATTTACCTACATCATCCCACAAGGGGAAATTCAGTTTTCAGCTTAACCCCAGCTGAACCCAGTGCTGCCCACAAGGAGCGCGAGGGGAGAGGAGCAGTGATAGCTGGAGCGGGGAATCGTACCTGCGACCTCTGGCACCTCCGGAGTCCTAGGTATGGACACTAACCACTCAGCTATCACCGCTAAAAAATAAAAACGAAAATGAGAGGTGCCTGGCCGACTACCCCCCCCCCCCCCCCCCCCCCCCCTCCCCCACACCCCTTTATTATTATTATTAAAATGATAGCAGAACTTTCCTCCCCAAAAACTCTCTGCATGGGGATATGAAACTTTTCTTTTCTCTTTTTCCTTTTCACACTGTATGTGCCGGCGCTGATGAGGAGTTGGCTCCCGCGAGACGTCCTTTCATATCTTTCCCCAAGATTGCCACGCACCACGACGCTCACACACACACACACACACACACACACACACACACACACACACACACACACACACACACACACACACACACACACACAACACACACACACACACACTCTGTGACAGGAAAATAAATAAATAAACGCTCGATTGTAAATCTCCACAGATCTGGAAACAAGTCCCCTTGCACAGACACGGGTCGTAAAACATGAGAGGTGGTGGTGGGGGGGGTGTTGGTGGCTGGTGTGGGGGGGGGGGGGGGCTGGCAGGCCTTGGTGGGATGAAAGAGAAGGAATTAAGGAGGCGTTTTATTGGAGCTTTTAGACCTGGTTATCACACCTGAAGGACAACGGAGGAACTTTCCCGTGACCTTGACATTTTCTCATCTGCCTTTTCTCATCCTTCTTCCTCTTTCTCTCTCTGCATGCCTGTCACGAAAGAATTAAATCAGCCGTTGTTTGAAAGCAAACCAAAAGAAACCCCCCTACACGCGCGCACACACACACACGAACATTTGTAACTCAAATTTTGCCTCTGGGGGGGGGGGGGGGGGGGCTCCCTGGAACAAAATATTTTGAGTCAGGGGTCCGTGGCCAAATACATATCATTTTGGGGGTCCTTGACATGAAAAAGTTTGAACAACAATGACATAGAAACATGGGTTTTTCAAAAAACCTAATAGCAGATCTACAAGCTCGGTGCCGCGCTGTGAGCTTGTAGATCTGCTATTTTTCAATAGTTACCGGTAACGCATTCATGGGGGGCCCACAGTGAATACTTGTACCCAGGGCCCAGAATTTGTTGCGACACCCCTGCACACACACACGCACACACACACACACACACACACACACACACACACACACACACACACACACACACACACAGGATCTCTTGCGTATAGAGAGGCAGGTGGTAACAATTAAAGAGCGGGGATGTGTGGAGGTGCTTCTTCACAGGCAGCCATCATTACGGCACAGTGCCCAAGGATCAGAGGAAGGGGTTTCTCAGTGTGAGTAAACAGGACACTCCGGTGCACACAGCTCGGCAGGCGCGTCACATGGGGTAGGAAAGTGGGACTGAGTTACCAGGGCCCAAGGTGGAGGGGCCCTCCACCTTGGGCTTTAGCTAACTTTAGCTATTGAAAAATAGCAGATATACAAGCTCACAGTAGCTTGTAGATCTGCTATTTTTGAAAAGTCATGAAAATGTGCGCATATATATATGTATATATGTATTTTTTAAGTGAACATTTGTAACTCAAATTTTGCTTCGGGGGGGGGGGGGGTCCCTGGAACTAAATATGTTGAGATGTGGGGTCCTTCACATGAAAAGGTTTGAGCATCACTGACATGAAAACATAGGTTTCTCGGCACACATTTTCAAGATTTTTCAAAAATAGCAGATCTACAAGCTCGCAGCGCGGCACTCGGTGCCGCACTGTGAGCTTGTATATCTGATATTTTTCAATAGTTAACATTCATGGGGGGCCCGCAGTGAATCCTTGTACCCAGGGCCCAGAATTTGGTGTGACGCCCCTGCAGCTCGGGACGCTAACGTTTCCTCTGGCGGCGCGGCCATCATTAGCGGAGTCTTGCTTGTCAGCCACTTTTTCAACCAAAGGAAAAACACCAGAGACCATAGATGGAGGCAGGGATGATTAGCAGCACGGATATAGCGGCGGCTGCGGTGTTGAGCGACAGGTGTTTACCAAGGGGTAAAACGAGGATGGAATTGAAGCCTGCATTCCGGGTTCTGGTTGAGCCGGGCTGCTGTTCCTCTTAATGGGCCAGTAGATGACGCTCTTTCACGTTCGGTGGTGTCAATACACCAGTAAGACTCCCTAATCGGGGATATAAACAAACTTTAGAAGGCAATGGTAGCCAATCAGGAGGGAACATGGGACAGATCCATGTTGATGACATGACTGTAGAGATACTGTGTACTGCTTTGCGTGATTTTAGGGCAAAATCTGTAGGAGCAGTGTCCAACAATGTGTTTTGGAAGAATCGGCCTCATGGTGGCGCTAGAAGAGGGCCATGTGAGAAATGTGGGATGCAGGTTGTGGTTTGGCAGTGTGTGCAAAGTTTGGCATGGATAGGGGCAACAGTGGCGGAGATATGAGTAGGGCAAAAGTGTGACGTGACATGTGACGGATAGACTGACTGACTGACTGACTGACTGATTGACAGACTGACTGACTGACTGACAGCTGGTGGAGGTTTTAGTCTCATGGGAGTCAATTAAGTTTTGGGTGAACTTTACACTTAAATTGTATTACCTTACAAAACCTTTTCATAAAGATTTTATGTTTTTTTTATGTTTAAAGTCTTTTTATCATGATATGCATTAAACCAGTAAGACTCCCTCTCGCTACAAATAGGGCAAAAATGTGTTTTTCCAAAATCTTCCTGATCCATGTTGATGACATGAGTGTAGACATACTGTGTGGTGATTTTCGTGATTTTAGGGCAAAATCTGTAGGAGCAGTGTCCAAAAATGTGTTTTTCAAAATCGCCTGAAGGTGGCGCTATATGGGACAGATTCATGTTGATGGGATGAGTGTAGACATACTGTGTAGCGATTTGCGTGATTTTAGGGCAAAAACTGTAGGAGCAGTGTCCAAAAATGTGTTTTAAAAATCGTCCTGAAGGTGGCGCTAGAAGAGGGCCATGTGAGAAATGAGGGGTGGGGTCTCCGCGTTGCCTTGGTGGACGAATAGGTACCGGCCCCGGCTCTCCCGGATGCTCCTAGCCCGAGTTACGGCATTTTATGTGAGCTGCATTGGAGGGGGTCCTCCACTGGGGGCGCCACCACTTTTGCATCCGTTCTGGAGCACCAGGAGTGGGTGGTCCCCAGGAATTCCCCGTGAGCAGCCCCGTTGGGGTGGTCATTTTTACACATTTGGTCATTTTTTACACCTGGGGGTCCCCCAGGGACCTGGGGGTCCCTGGAGCTCCGGGGGTCCTTGGAGGTTGTAGTTTGGCAGGTAAGGAGTGTGTGTGCAAAATTTGGCATGGATGGGGACAACGGTTGTGGAGATATGAGCAGGGCAAAAGTGTGACGTGTGACGTGTGACAGACAGACGGACGGACAGCCGGTGCAGGTTTTGATAGTAAATGTGACCTACGGTCGCAATTATGGTCCCATTCATTTTAAAATTATTGATAAAGTAGGGTATGGGGAGGGTGGATTTGAAACCCCCACGAGGAACCCTGAGGGTCTCTATGTGGATCACACTTTGAGAACCACAGATTTAATCCCATGAACCCTATAGCATCCCTAATCTGGACTGGTTGTTCTTCAAGAGTCAAAATGAATTACATTGCAGCAGCATAGTAACATGATAACAACAATAATGATAAGAAAAGAAAAAAAAAGAAAAAGTAGTCTTTTATACGATGGCAGTCTGACTCCACACCTCTATACCTCTAAACATTATTTTCTCAGCATGTCAAGTGCTGTTAAAGGTGACGTGTGTCATTGTTGCTTGTCATTTTCCATCCCCGAGTTTGGGGGCTTAGATGAGAGCTTTGCTGAAGGAATGGTATTGAAATCACAGGCCTCCTCCGATATGCCAGTGAGGAAGCTCCACTGGGAAGACGTAGCATGTGCGGAGGAACACGCTATTCCTCACAGTTCTACACCCCTGCCAACAGATCACCCTCCCTGCCCAGCGGACACAGCCAGTTGTGCTCGCATACTGTAGATGCCAGGCCAAGCTGGAGGCACTGCGGTGTTGGGTTGGAACTTGCAACCCTACCCCTGTGCCACCTGAGCTCCCAATATTACAAATGTATTTTCATAACGGATAAGCAAGTGTGAGGATAAGGCAGTGCTGGTATTTGTTTAGTTTTTTTGTTAGTTCTCCCCCCCCCCCCCCCCCCCCCCCCCATCATTAAAACGGAGTGAAAACTTTTATGTGGGACAGTTCTCCTACTAAGGGTCGTCCCATATCCTGTTCTTTGTTGTAGCTTTGTTGTAGCCTTATGAGAACACTTTGCATCTACCTACATCGAACAATATAGTTACCTCAATGGAGAAGAAGGTGACTGGACTTTCTCTCCTCTTCTAGGGAGGAAGAGGGAGAGAAAGATGTATCCCTTGGGGGGAAAACACAACGGGCTGTATGTGCTAGCTTGGCATACTGTATACACGGCACAGCGACCTGTTTCACATAAAGGTGTGTGGTAATGAGTTGGGAATGTTGGAAGTGTCCCACTGAACCCAGAGTGGCAGGTATGAGACTGATGAAAGAAAAATATATATCATTCCTGTCACACAGAGACTCTGAGCCAGCCCAATTACCGCTGGAGTCACGGCACACTTTAAAAAGTGCAGGGCGCTCCTCAAGGGTGGAGCAGGTAATTGAGGTATGATGTAGTATACACAATAGCATACACTCAGTAAAAACCATCTCAACACAGATGGGCACCTCCTCCATCTCTCTGTCTGTCTGTCTGTCTTTCTGTCTCTATCCCTCTGTCTCTCTCTCTGTCTCTCACAGTCTCACAGTCTCTGTTTCTCTGTCTGTCTGTCTGTCTGTCTGTCTGTCTGTCTGTCTGTCTGTCTGTCTGTCCGTCTGTCTGTCTCTCTCCGTCTCTCTGTCTTTCACAATCACAGTTGTGCTGTCTCTCAGACTTTTAAGTGTCTGTCTCTGTCTCACATCACATATACTGTACATACATATGCATGCACAAAACTACATACTGGTATGTTGTACCTTAATTGAAAGTCTCTCACTCCATCTGTCTGTCTCACTTTCTCTATCTGCCTATTGCACGCACAATGCGGCACAATACTGTATGCAATATAGCACTTTAATCTGTGGAATTTCTCTCTCACGCATGCACGCATGCACGCATGCACGCATGCACGCATGCACGCATGTGCATGCACACATGCACGCTTGTGCATGCACGCATGCACATGCACACGCGCACGTACACGCACACGCAATCTCACGCAATCTCACACACACACACACACACACACACACACACACACACACACACACACACACACACACACACACACACACACGCGCGCACACACACACGCACACAGACCCTGACAGTCTGTTGATGAGGAACAGAGAGTGCAGTCGTCACAGCCAGACATAGGCATGCAGCTGAATGTATATTCAGAGAATTTGCACTTTTCTCATTATAATGACCGTGTCAGTTGAATGAACCAACACCTGCCACAGCTCCACACCGATGCCGTGCAGTCTGTCCCCGGATAGATTAACGAGGAGTAAAGGCCAGAGCAAATGGGCAGGACACGGTAAAGAAATAAGGGGGGGAAACAAGGGAAGGAAACATGTCGGCATAATAGGATTATGTTCGCGATTGAGTGAGTGTTGAGTTTAAACCGTGTGTGTGTGTGTGTGTGTGTGTGTGTGTGTGTGTGTGTGTGTGTGTGTGTGTGTGTGTGCGTGTGCGTGTGCGCTTGCACGCACATTGTTTACAGTACAGTACAGTGCAAGCAACAAACACCTTTACGCAGCAGTTACACAACAGCTTAAAGACAAATTTAGTGTCTGCCAATGGTGATGTTGTTAAGATGTTTGCTGAACCAAACCAACTGTGGCTGTTGTTGAGTTCCTGGCCACTATGGCAATGGTTTTCAAACATTCTCATGTCAAGGACCCCCAAATTCACGTGTATTTGGTCACGGATCCCCATCTGAAAAGGTGTTGTGCCAGGGAACCCCACAACAGATGATTTGTTTTAAACGTGTAGTTAAAAAAAAAAAAAAAAAAAATTGTCCCAAATGTTATTATTTTGCTGCAAACATGCTGTGGCATGCTTGGCCATCTGTTACGAACACCTACCCTTATAGAGTATTATAGTCAGACCCTCACCCTGTAGTCTACCCCCCATCCACTCTTATGCACTGCTATAAACTTCTCCTATGCACTCTTAAGCACCATGGACAGCGACGCTATAGCCAAATGGATGGTGTGCTGTATGTGTATGGGTTGCTTTAGTGTCACTGTCCATGGTGCTCATAGGGATAGTTTATACATAGCAGTGTTTCTTAACCCATTCAGAACGGGTACCCATTTTGTGTATCATTCTTTTATGCTTTAAAGCTGTACTGTGGAAGCTGCCCAACTAGTGGTCAGTAGCGGTATTGCTTTTTTCGGCCGTTTTTCGCCGTGGACCTCCGGAACGGGGGTCCGCGAACCACCGCGGCCGCCGCGACCCCCACGACTGCCTCCGCATCGCCGATACGAATCCATAGAGCCGTCTCCCGTCATTTTTAGACCAGAATTGAGGGAGTAGCATGCAAGATTCCTTCACCAATGTAAACACAGTTGCTAAGGGAAGCTATTTTCTGAAGAGACAGCAAGACTCGCTGTGATTGGCCGGTGGTGTATGATCGGCGCTGTGATTGGCCGGTAGTGTATCATGTGGGAGATGACATCATTTTTTGCCGGGAAATTCTCCCCCCCTCACAACTCATAGAAAACATATAAAGAGAAGGCTTCAGAAGCTGAAAATAACAGAGTGGGGGTTCTAAAACTTCAGCGATTTAAAAGTTAGGACAATTTTAAGATTTGTTTTATAAAAAAAGTTACATAGTACAACTTTAACTATTGAAAAATAGCAGATATACAAGCTCACAGCGCGGCACCGAGTGCCGCGCTGCGAGCTTGTAGATCTGCTATTTTTGAAAAATCTTGAAAATTTGAATTTTGACCCGATTCTATAAGTGTCTTTTGAATCCTTCTAAGATGTTTTGAAAAACCTGTGTTTCTATGTCAGCAATCTGGCCAGCCATCGTCAAAGAAAAGGTCCTTTTCACTTAACTGGAGCTCAGTTAGTAGTCTCTCAAGAACAGACTATGTCAGTGGTTCTCAAACCTTTTCATGTGAAGGACCCCCAAAATGATATTTATTTGGCCACGGAGTAAAGTAAACCATATCTAATCATAATAATAGCATAATAATAATAATAATATATTTTAATTTGTAACACACTCACATTTGAAACAAATCTCACAGTTTAAACATGAGACACCCCCCCTTCCCCCAACTATACACAGCTAAGAAAAGTCTAGGCAAATGCTTGAGCTTAATGCATGCTGTGTGGTGAACGATATCCCATCTTTTGAATATAACATTACAAAGAAGAAAAGGGGGGAAAGAGTTGCAAGTAGTGCCTCCTGAGCAGATACATTTTAATCCGTGGCCGTAACATTTCAGTACGTCCATTTGATGTCAAATATGTTCGAAAATAAAACAGCATAACAGCAAATACTTTACAGTATGTGTTGCTCTCTATTCAATAACAGTTGTGTGAAGTAGTGAAGCTCTTGATTGAATTTACTTCAACACTACAAATCAGCAGGTTGACACGTATGTCGATGTTTTATCATTAAATATAACTGAAATACATTTTTCATCATCTCACAAACCCCTGTAGTACCCTGTGGTGAGCCTATACTTTTTTCATTAAGAGACATAGGCATTGGCTTTTTAATAAGAGCCAGAACAGCAATAACAATATATATAGAGGGGATAATCACCCCCCCTCTCCCCAGTATCTCTCTCTCTCTCTCTCTCTCTCTCTCTCTCTCTCTCTCTCTCTCACCAGTATCTCTCTCTGTGTCTCTGTCTCTGTCTCTCTCGCTCTCTCGCACGCACGCACGCACGCACGCACGCACGCACGCACGCACGCACGCACGCACGCACGCACGCACGTTTCAAAGACTGACCTCTAATGACATTCCTAGGGTGGAGTACTTATACTTCTCATGCTGATCTCTCTCTCAAACTCCATTGCTAACAGGAATAGGTGAGATTACATGTGCGTGCGTGCGCCACATTCACAGATGCATTGTGGACTGGCATACTTTAAATTTGTGGAATCAGCGAGCACCGGAGTGCGATCAGATCGGAAGAAAACCTGCTTCCACTATTCAATAACGTGGCTGCTTCACTCCGCTCAAATTAATGTCTAAATCACATTCCTCCTATAGGAATGCTCTCTTTCTCAAGTGCGGTGCATGCTTTTCATATGTTTCTGTTCAGGTGCTTTGAATGAGAGAGCATTCTCTCCTTGGCTGCACTCTGTCCCTCTCTGGATGTTTGCAATAGCAAAGAGATTTTCTTTCGAAGACAGATTTTCTCTTCTTTTATGTCGCTGTGGAAACCTGTCTGTCCAAAACTGTCACTTTCCAGGATTCAAATAAAACAATTGCAAAAATAGCCGATCTAGAAGCTCAAAACGTGATGTTTATTTGTTCTACTTTTGTGTGACACTAGTATAGTATGGATGACAAAGTAGGGCATTATTTTACGAAAAAACATAAAAATAAAAATGTGGAGATAAGAAGAAGTTTCTGCCAGACAGCAGCAATTTATTGAAAAGGGATCTGCAGTCACTCCACAAACACCACCACCCACCCTAACCCATGTTTGTTTATCTCAACACTACAACTCTGTTTAATTTCTGACCTTTTTAATACATGTTGATGTTGTTTTTTAAGATCATATGTTAAATAGCCCAGCGCAAAGGCAAAAGCTGGGATATTTTTGTCTATTTACTATTTGGTATTTATCTGGTACTTTCCCTCTCTTCTCTGAGTCATTTTCCGAAGTTCAAACTGTTCTGCAAAATGTATAAAATTTTCATCTTACAGAATACAGTATGTTATCCACTAGTATGAGGATATAATAGGGCTGCAGGGACCTCAAGCATTGTACTTGTGTCCACACGCGCACGTACACAGACACACTAAGTTTTCAGATGCAGTTGCATTTGTTGTGTAATCCGAATCGATGGCTCGGATGACTTGGCGCTCCTTCGATGATATCAGAACATTTGAACTCACCCCGGTCTGTCTGCATGAAAGGGGCTGTAGTGGCGCTTCCTTTAAGCAGAGGTTCTCAAAGTGGATCTTTTCCACAACTCCTATCGGATGTTCACTAGTTTCTCAGTAGGTTTTTTTCCCTTTTTTTTGGTACAGTGTGTAGTTCTATCTGATGTACTGTATTAGCCTGCTTCCAGACCATAGACCCCGCCCACTCTCAGAGTGGACTCTTTCTCTGGTCTGGAGCTGAGTACATGAATCGGGATTTATTTTCAGCCCGTCCAAGCGCGGGGGGTGGGGGTGGGTCTAACGAATATCCAATCCGCGCAGCAGTTGAAAGGATTCAAACAAAGTTCACACACACAGGCAGGCTGAGGAAGGCACACACACACACACACACACACACACACACACTCACGGGCGCGTTGATTTCACCAAGCTGTTAATGTTGATTACATGTTTCTGGTCGCAGTTCTGTGTGGAAGCAGTCACTGGCACAGACAGAGACACACACACAATCACACACACACTCCGCGACCGTGCGTCTCGATCACCGTACGTCGCGATCACTGCCCCGTAAATCGCTCAGAATAGGCACAGTTTCAGACTACTGCGTGAACTGAGTCTGAGATCAGGCTAGTTCTGTATGTAAACTAGCTTTTATATTGTGTAAAGTGTATCATCTTGGAGTTACAGTAACAGGTATTTGTGGTGTATCATGGATGTTCTATTTTTGTTGTTGGTGTCTTAGATGTGCAGCAAAGATTGTGTCATTTTTATTTCTGCCTCTTGGCCAGTTCCCACTTGCAAAAGAGACTGTGTCTCAATGTGTTTTTACTGGTTAAATAAATAAAGGTTAAAAAACACTGTTTATTCCTGAAAATGTATAGATAGAATGAGCGCTAAGTAAACAATCAATAGTTTCAGCCCCAGAAGAGGGAGACTGCGATAAGGAGGGGGGAACAGAGACAGATGGCGTGGGGAAGAGAGAAAGGGAGTGAAGGAGAGAGAGACAGAAAGAGGTAGAGAGAGGAAAAATGAGATGAGCGGAGAGGGAGAACGGAGTGGTGGAGGAGATGACAGACAGAGAGAGGGAGAAATATGGAGGGAGCAACAAAGCGAGAGGAGCAGAGGAGCAGGGGCGTCACATGGGGGGGGGGGGGGGGGGGGGGGGGAGTGGGACTGAGTTAGTAAGGCCCAAGGTGGAGGGGGCCTTAACTGTTTTATACTTTAGCTATTGAAAAATAGCAGATATACAAGCTCACAGCGCGCTGCAAGCTTGTAGATCTGCTATTTTTGAAAAGTCGTGAAAATTTGTGCAAATCTTTGAATATATGTATTTTTTAAGTGAACATGTTGCTTCTGGGTGGTCCCTGGAACTAAATATTTTGAGATGGGAATCTGTGGCTAAATACATATCATTTTGGTATTGGTACCAGTGATATTTCAACAAAAACAAAATCACGATTTTTCAAAAATAGCAGATCTGCACTCGGTGCTGCGCTGTGAGCTTGTATATCTGCTATTTTTCAATAGCTGAAGCAAAATAATGCGTTCCCAGTCTAAATTGGTTAAACCCCCTCCCCCTATGATGAACATTCATGGGGGGCCCCGCAGTGAATCCTTGTACCCAGGGCCCATAATTTGGTGCGACACCCCTGCAGAGGGGTGAGAGGAGGATGGAGCGACGGAATGCAAGAGAGACAGAGAGACAGAGAGAGAGACAAACAGAGAGAGCGAGAAAGAGATAGTGGTGGAGAAAGTGACAGAGGAAGGGGGAGTGAAGGGAGAAGAATGCGTATAGTCTTCCAGTTCTTGTCTTGTGTACATAATGCATGAATCACTACAAATATCCTGTTATCCTGACAGGTTTCCACATTAGCTGAACTGGCAGTGTGTTCGAGTAAAACTGATTTGATGGTCTTGCACTATTGCTTATTGTACACACACTCACTCACGCACTCATGCACACACACACACACACACACACACACACACACACACACACACACACACACACACACACACACACACACACACACACACACACACACACACACACACACACACACACACACACACACAGCCCACAGTGCAGCCGTCAGTCCTCCAGATACAGTGCGTCACGTGTACCTATCGGTACATTTCAGGCCTGGCACGCGTGCCATGTAGAGATAACCGGTGCTGTGAGGAATGGGAGCAGGGCAGAACAAACTGCAAGGGAAGAGGGGGAGAGAGAGAGAGGGGGGAAAATGAAGGAGATAGAGAGAGCAGCTGTCGTTTAGCCAGACTGATTAGAACAGCAATGCCATTTACTGGAGTTGTTTAGCCCGGAGCCAGCCATGCAAAGCCATGCCTCCCATGATGGCACGAGCAAATGACGGCAGATAAAAGTGTGTCATCATCGTGTGTCAATGTGTTTGTGTCATATATGTGTCAGTCCTGTGATCATGGCGCCCAGTCTGCACACATGCAGACAGACACACCCACACACACACACAGACTAATGCAGACAGACATATTGTAAAAAGAAACCATACACATGTCGTCGCTGCTGCTGGGCAGAAACCTTGTATCTTTTTCTCCATATTTCATACTTTATGTTTTATTCGGAAATTAATGCCCTATTTTATACTTTGTTGATATGACACTGGCACGCAAACGTCTTGAAAATAACAAATCAACAAGCTCGCGACACGTCACAATGTGAGACGTTGTGGGCATCTAAATCTGCTGTTTTTTCTACTTTTGAACATTTTGGTGAATCGTCTTAAAAACTAAAAACAAAGCCTGTCTGTGGGTTTTATACATATTTATGCAATGAAAAGTATTAACAAGAGCTTGTGACTAAACCAGTAACACTCCCTAATCAAGAGATAAGCGACTGTCAGGTCACATACACAAACTTTTGAAGGCAATCGTAGCCAATCAGGAGGAAATATGGGAAATGGGACAGATCCATGTTGATGACATGACTTTAGAGATACTGTGTTCCGCTTTGTGTGATTTTAGGGCAAATTCTGTAGGAGCAGTGTCCAAAAATGTGTTTTGCAAAAATCTGCCTGATGGTGGCGCTAGAAGAGGGCCATGTGAGAAATGAGGTGGAGGTTGTGATTTGCCATCCAAGGAGTGTGTGTGCAAAGTTTGGCATTGATAGGGCCAACGGTGGCAGAGATATGACTTGTCAAAAGTGTGACGTGACGGAAGGACAGACTGACAGCCGGTGTAGCTTTCCATAGTAACTGCGAGCTGTAGTAACAGTTTTGGACATAATAGTAACAAGGTTTCCACCCAACATGATGATATACTTTACATGTTGGAGCCAGGTGTTTGACTGACCACATGTATGCAACATACTGTAGCTAGGAAGAAAGATAATGTAGAAATAGTTGTAAAGCAAATGTTTCTTTTTCCGTTTTTGTTTCGTGCTACCATGCACTTAAAGGCTTCTAAATAGGAGAGTGTGTATAGCTACTGTATGACATGAGAATGGCATTGTAAAGGTGTTGCCAGTAGTCTGGCTCCAGCCCCTGAATCTCTAGCCACACTGTAGTTCTGAATAATGGAGTGAAACAAAATGAAAATTCAGTGTCAGGCTAGAATGCCAGTGCTTATTCTTTCTATTATAGGCTGTGAGTTGCAAGGTTATTCTATTCAAATCAAAAGCAAACCTGAAGGGCCAGACTACAATACAACAAATAGTTCATATTAAGATGCAGCATTCATTCTTATTTAATATCTTTGACAGTTAGCAGTACAGCAGTACATAAAAAAGGCCACATGGATAATAACAAAATAGCCATTAGTGGCCCATGTTCATTCAAACATGTGGACGAACTAAAGAGCACCATCCGACATATGGGATCCACACTACAAGCCAAAATGCTCCTGTTCGACTCCTGCAACATCATGCTCCAGGGCTCCATACTGAAATGCCACCTCATCATACTTATATCCTAGTTGATATTCTATGCATGTAAAACATAATATTCTTCAACAGCACTTTTAGCCATACAACATTGTTCTATAATGCATGTCGGTGTGTGGAGGCAAGCACCGTCACAACGATTGAGCTTCACGTGGACATGCACAGGCGAACATGTGCTGAGGTCTGCTATTGCATCATTTCTGTGTGTTGTTCACTCTCCAAAGGTCTGTCTCCATACAGCCTGTCAACTCCAGTTGCAACAAAATGATGTAATGGCAGTCCTTTTATTATCCCGACCCTTACCCCATTGTGCCTTGCCTTTTCATACACATCACACACACGCACGCGCTCGTGCAGAGGCCCCAGACAGACTGAAAGATGGAGGGAGGTGGGGCTATGCCTCGTGGTGGAGATGTGTGCTCTACTGACGAACATTTTCTTGACCTGGAATCCAGACTGATCCGCTATACGTTCGTTTTTGTCTCTTTCTCGCTACTCAGTCTGGCCAGTGTCCTATTTGACCTGTATTTCCATTACGTAGGCAAGGCAGGAAGTGACTCGCGTTTTACATTGGACAACACTGCCCTCGCCCCTGCCATGGCTTCTGATTGGCTGGTAGGGGTCACAGGCCAATCAGAAGCCACAGCTCGTTTTCGGAGGCTTTCCAGACTGTGAAGCGAAGTGAGATGAAAAGAAAAATATGCCAAACATAGCAGTGTGTTCTTTGTTTCGGAAGCTGCCATAACCAGCCCCGTTCTCTTAATGACTCTCCCAAGAAGAGCCTTCAACGTGAATCCAGGGGAAAACAATGAGACTTGAGGCCACCTAAAATAGTTTTGTATCCAAAATATGAATTGTTTTTGAGTGAACAATGTTAAGTCTTCAATAGTTAAAAAAGAAGTTTCCCAAAGAGCAGAGGGCGGAGCCAGTCAAGCCAATTAGCAAATAACACTGACGGTGAATGACAACTCTGCCTCTGAGGCTGCACTGTTTGAAAATCATTATACAGATGTCTCTCTCTCTCTCTCTCTCTCTCTCTCTCTCCCTCACACACACACACACACACACACACACACACACACACACACACACACACACACACACACACACACACACACACACACACACACACACCAGAAGTGTGCTTCCATCATCAAGGAATTAACGAGAGCGAGAGGAGAGAGGGAGAAAGAGAGAGAGGGGAGAGAGAGAGCACTTTGTATTGTTGCCATCATTATCAAGTTTGTGGATTGCTTATGAGAAACTGCAAAGTTTAGCAGAAGAATGTATTGATAAGTTCAATATATTATTTACGCCATCGCACGACTGTGTTGCTTGCCAAAAAGAACAGATCTTGACGGCAAGTGGCACCACATCGTGCAGCACAGTATAAATTAGGCAGTGCTCTCAATCAACACATCTTACTATTGACTACTTAGAGCAATTTTTCCTTCTGTCAATATGTTGTCAGATTTAGTAAAAAGCAAAGAATTTAATTTGTGTTTGGGTTACAGTCTGAGAGATTGCTTATGAAAGTTTTGGTTAGGTGGCTAATTGGTTTATATAGGAGGTTGTTAAATCCAAAGTAGAGTTAAAATGACACCAGAAGTGTTTGAAAGTGAAAATACCCCTTAAAGCTACCTTGGGCTGTATTATTTCTTGTTTCAAACCATCTGGCCTATGAGCACAGCCACATACTGTACCTCAAGGTGCTCCAGTGCTCCATGCCTACCATATAGACTAGAGCAGGGGTCTTCAACAGGGGGTCCGCGACCCCTAGGGGGTCCGCGGAGGTACTGAAGGGGGTCCGCGAAATTATTGCTTAAAAAAAAAAAAAGATTTCAAAAAATATATATATATATATTTTTTTGCCATTTTCCCATTTATGTAAAACAAATAATCATGATTCTATCCATTTTGAATAGCTTGAATACATGATTAGTAATCATGTATTCAAGCAATGTCCATGCATTTGGCAGATAATCACTGTGTTTACTTATTTATATCCATAATAATACATGTTTCCCTTAAAAACCTGCACTATCCACACCTTTCGCACAGATTTAATGTCTTTGCTAAATAGTTACTATATCGATTTTAAATCATTGAATCGAATCGTATCGTATCGCCATGAATAAACCAATATCGTCCATGTATCGTATCGTCAACCATGTATCGTGATATGTATCGAATCGCTATTACAATGTATCGTTACACCCCTAATGATTACTATGCAATTGACATATTGTTGATATTATTGACATTGGTTCTCAGTTAATAAGTAGTATGTTTAGAAATGGTAGTGGTACGGCCCACTACCGTAGCTTGTAACTTGTACATGTTTAATATATGTTGTAGCCCCGACCCCCCCACCCTACGAGGTGGTAGGGGGTCCCTGCTCCATCTCCCCATCAGTTTGGGGGTCCCCGGCCTGAAAACGTTGAAGACCCCTGGACTAGAGTAACAGCCTTTACTTTGAGCGTTATTTGACCTCAATATCTTTTATTCTTTTAACGAGACTTCCTTCAAATTACGTGGGGGGGTACTGCCACCCGACCCCCCACCTTGGCTGTTCATAAACATCATGTCTGCCCCCCCCCCCCCCCCAACACACACACACACACACACACACACACACACACACACACACACACACACACAGACACACAGACACACAGACACACAGACACACACGCACATAGGCACTTTAATGACGTGTGCTTTGTGTGAGTTATTTGGATGTAGAGTGAAAGGCGGTTAGCTCTTCTTGTTAAATAAGGATTCAGTAGCAGTGTGTCACAGCTGGGGAAAGAAGGTTAGAATAAATCACTCGAGAGGCCGAGGCCACCAAAACAAAGTGAATAGAATATTTAACTCTCTAATAAATAAAATCCCACAAGGTCTGTGACTGTGAGTAATATGCAGACTGTGTACTTTATGTGATGATGTCTGAATGTTAGACCGGTCACGGCCTCTCTCTCAGTGAGAGGGCAGGATCCAACATTTGTTCGTGAGTTGTTCTGACGGGGTTACAGTCCAGGATCAACTTCCACTGAGTGATGTTGACTTTAATTAATATTTCGTTTTCCAAACTTCACGGTCAAGTAAAGAGTCAGGCCCTACTACAGTACAAACTATCAGAGATGAGTGATAAATTAACAGTGAGGATTTCACTGTGTTGTGGTGTGAAACCAAATTAGGTTCACAAGGTTAGACCATGCAGAGCTGTCAAAACATGTTGTAATTCTCAGTTGACCAATGTCAAATTTTCTCAAATGTCTAAACAGGAGAAGTTTTTTTCTTTTCTTTTTTTTTATTCTCCATCAATCAGAATCCTTGATGGCAGTCCAGTTTCAAGCTCCCACGACCAGCCTCCTTATTCCATTTAATTCATCTCAGCTTTCAAGTCTCGCTGAATACTCATTACAGCACTCACTTTCTTGGCCTGGTATTGTGCTATTGATTCTCATTCCCACTATGTCTTGGGGGTCCGATTACATTTTCATATATCTATAGTGTGTCTGAGAGGGTAGCCATCAAATGGCTCTTTTCGACTACTGGACTCACACATTAGGATTTTTTAAATCTTAAAGGATTTAGAAATATGGTATAGCGTCACACACTACAGTATAATCTCATCAGATTCTCTTATCAGATTACCATAAACAAACACACACTGCAAGATTTTAAAATAATGGGGAATCGCATACAACAGGGCGGCAGTGGCTCAGGAGGTGGATCGGCCGTACGTTTCCCAGTTAGTGTCGAAGTGTCCATGAGCAAGACACTGAACCCCTAGCTGCTCCCGACAAGCAAGCAGGTTGATGCCTTCCATGGTTTCCTCTGCCATTGGTTAATGCATGTGTGTGATTGGGTGCTTGTAGATCGGCTGTTTTCACTAGTTTAGTTTTGGACATACAAGGTTTCCACCCGACAACGACGATATGCTCTCACATGATCACTGTCTAAGACGACACGTTATCTTCCCACATATCTACAGTACAAGCCTCACCTGTCCAACGCACCACAGGTCTCAGTCGTTGCATTCACTTCACTGTCTTTTCCTCGGTCACAAGCAACTCCCCTCGTGCCTGTGGCTTTCCACTCGGACAGTAGTAGTGATCCAGATAAATATCAAGCATGTTTGAAAATTATCGGACGGGCCCAACCGTGTGAGCAACTCAGATAATTATGCCCGAAATATTCACTCCCAATCTAGGCTTGGGTACGGATACATTGTGAATGAAGATTGGGAGGTAGTGGCACTCATTAGAATGCCATCCAACCAATCAAAATCAAGGTGGGAACTAACTGTGGTTTGACATTTAGTAACAATTTCTAACAATCTCTCTCTCTCTCTCTCTCTCTCTCTCTCTCTCTCTCTCTCTCTCTCTCTCTCTCTCTCTCTCTGTAGCTCTGAGGGACAACAGGATTGAGCTGGTGCATGCGTCCTGGTCAGAACTCACCATCAGCATCAGTGACATCTCGTTGAACGACGAGGGCATGTACACCTGTTCTCTGTTCACCATGCCTGTCAGAACAGCCAAGGCCTACCTGACTGTTCTGGGTGAGTATATACAGTATACCGCATGTGATGCCTGCGTGAGGGAAGGAGCATGGGGGGGGGGGGGGGGGTGTCCGCCATGACACTTTCTCTTTTTACCCGAGCGCAGGGTATGTGTTGAAATGGTAACAGTGTACACCACTGGTGCCTGTATCTGTGTGCTAATCCCTCTCTATGCTCACTTGGATGGATTATTCCGTGTCCATGCTGAACTGCATGCTGCAAATTATTCTTTTTTCAATGTTACACAATAGAACCAAGTTAATACTTAACGTAAACACCCCATTACGACCCGAAGCCGATTCTACAAATGCCTTCTAAATCAGTGGTTCTCACACTTTCAAGATTCTGCCAACATTTTTAAAAATTGCAGATGTACAAACAGCTGGGTGTCCCCAGCTGACTGATAGTTAGGGGGAAAATGGACCCTTATGGGTCTGAAACTAGTATTTTACAGTGTAGTTGAGATTAAAAAAAGAATCTTGGCCTAATGGCCTAATACGTATGAAACTGGGAGTCCTTGAGAACCGGTGGTCTATAGGGAATGGTGATAATGAGTAGGATTAATCAGCCAGGAAGCATTGGAAATGTGATATCTATACGGTGACTACAACTGTAACACACTACAATTACATTACATGTTGTGTACAATTACACTTATAGCACGCCACGCTCGCACGCACGCACGCACGCACGCACGCACGCACGCACGCACGCACGCACGCACGCACGCACGCACGCACGCACGTTCATACATGATTAAAACCTGTCTGCTCCTTTATTGTCTTCAGTCATGCAGTTACACACTCTTGTCCTCCCCTCCCCTCCCCACCCACATGTTTGTGTTCTGAGCTTCACCCCTGCACAAATATTGTCTCATTTCCTGCCATGGGTCTTATTATCTCACCAATTAGTTTTTGCTAATGTTAATGGATGTGCCAGGGCTCTCCAGGACCATTACCGAGATCCCTGTGTCAACAAGCATGTGGCGCATTACAGACATTAAAGACTCAACGAGGATATGGAGAAAATTATGTCAGAGTGTAGAACAATGCTTAATGGTGCAGGCCCAGAAATAGGGGAAGATTTAATAAATGAAGTGAAATTGGCCAGGGAATGACTTGGTTTGTCTGCAAACTGTTTCATCCCATACACACAAAGGTCGTATACGAAATCCAATAAGGTTTTCCCCTTGGACGTATGTTATGAAAATTAGAAGTAATAAATTACATGCTTGGATTTAAATGAAATTATATTATATAAACTGATAGCGGAGGAAACCATGCAATCTGGTCAACGTGAGCAATTAGGGGTTCCGCGTCCTGCTCAAGCCAAGGACACTTCGACACTAACTCTGGGGGAGCCCGGGATCGAACTGGGAACAACGTTGGCTAGTGGCCACTCTACCTCTGAACCACTGCCGCCCCCTATAAATAGCACTAGTAATCTTACAAGTTTGGTATTAAAAATGGGTAAAAGTACAAAAGTATTGACTTGATTATTAATCGATTAATTTATTACATTTATATTGGAATAGTTAACTGTTGCATCCCTAGTTTCAAAAACCAAAAGCTTTTTGTTGTATGAAATTAACATAATCCTTTTTGTTTGTGGGCTTTCGTAGTTAAACAGCTTCAGAAAGGGAAAGGCAGACGAGAGTGAATAGCAACACAGTACAAATCAATCTTCAAGGTTGAGGATGTTTATTGTCACATAAACATAGCAGCATTACAGGCAGTGACATCCTTGTCCTGCAGCTTTCTCAACAGTTTGAGTTTGGACAATAAAATTGCAAAACAAAAAACATTATACAACTTTTAGTCTGAGAGCATGTCAAATTTAACCTTGGTATCCATCAATAGGAATAGGACATACTGTACACGATGGTAAACAAAGAAAATGGAAAACCAGGAGCTACATTCTACTACTTTACCCAACTTTATTTGCCACCTTAGTTACCTACAAGTTACTCACAAATGACCTACAGCAGGGGCTTTCAAACTTTTTTGACTCAGGGCACCCCTGTAAATAACATTTTCATCCACGGCACCCCTGAATTACACTGTTCATTTTTAGAATCTTACATCCTATTGGAGAAATATCTGTTTCCATCAGAACTGACTGAAAATAACATTATACCTGACGTTTAACCACTTGAACCCCAGCATGCCTATTCTGGGGGAAAGGTTCACCAAAAATAGCCGATCTACAGTACAAGCTCACAACGCGTCACATTGTGACGCGTTGTGAGCTTGTAGATCTGCTATTTTTGGTGAAGAGTTGTCGTAGATGGAAAAAGAACTCATCCAGTACAGTGCAAATCAGGTCTGTTTTACTAAGCACAGTGAAGTGATATTGATTTAGTGATATTAATGAATTCCAAATATTATCAAATTATCTCGCGGCACCCCTGGACTGGCATCACGGCACCCCAGAGTGCCCCGTCACCCACTTTGAAAACCCCTGACCTGAGGTCTGGGTTCAAATCTTGGCCATGTCATTAACTAAGACTATAAAACGATACCCAGTGATTCCCCTGCTTTGGACTCAGCATCATCAAGGGATGGATCTAAGTCCTTGTGACATACAGTACTAACAGTGGTGTAAAGTAACTAAGTACATTTATTTCGCATTGCGATATCAAAGACAGCGCTCCGTTGCCAACAAAGGGCATTTTGGTATTGCATCTGAAAATGGCTTGGAATTAGAGACAGACAGAACATGACATTAAAATATCCGAGTGGTTGTTTAGGCTAAAACCTCTATAAAACTGTAATATGGACCAATATTTATATAAAATATATATTTTGAAAAGCATGGTGGGGCCCCTTTAAGTCAATTCCAAGCACTCCAAGTTCCGCAATGGAAATTATCTCAAGGTTTTTTGTGTTTTATTCATTTGGCAGATATTGTAAGTACAGTTTTTCTCATGTACAGCAGGGGTATTCAACTAGATTAGGCAGTGAGACACTATTGTAAAATGAAATGAAGTCTGGGGTTCATGGTTAACCATTTGGCCATTTGTTGTGTGTGCTATATAGGACACAAAAATTGACATATTATGTCCATTATGGTAACTTATTAGGGCCTGCTTCATACTGCATTCATGCCTTGTGATGTTTGAAAGGATCCTTTCTGTGCCAGTCCTTTAATGCGCAGGCTTTGATTTGGATACAGAGAAGATAGGAAGTAGATATGTCAGTGTGCTCTGTGCATGCAGGCTGGCAAGGTGAAAGGTTTTTTCTTATTTGTGTATGTTTTTGAACATCCGGCTGATAAGAGCACAAGCTCCCATGATGTGTTTCGAGAACCATGAGTTGAGAGTTAGACCATTATTCAGCCCAGGACGCCTTTGAGGATGAATGAATCCTACTGTATAAAACCGACAAGTCAATGAAGATGGAAGATGGATCAAATCCACTCAAAACGAACTAATGGATGCAGAAGAATTATTCTGTCTTTGGTGTAATGGACAAGCGACTCAAAACTCAGAAATGGCTGCAAAATCTAGTTACCAGAGGTGCTACAACAATACGAAGCACAGCAGATCTACAGTATATTCGGAAATACACACCACGCCATTTTTGTCCATCAATGATACCAAATGCATGAGCCACAGTTCTAGTTAATACAGAGATCTGGTGCTTCACATATCGTCGTTGTCGGGTGGAAACCTCGTTTCTCCAAGTTTCAAATGTGTACGTTCTTTCGCAAAGTAAAGCCCTGCATCATCATACAAGGCCGTCACACAAAAGTAGTGAAAACAGCAGATCTACAAGCACACAACGCCTCGCACAGTTTAAATCCTTTTTTAAATGATAAATCCAAATTGAACGGTTTTGGATATACAAGGTTTTCACTCGACAACGACAATATAAAAAACATACGCTTCAAACACCTCTCCCCCCATCCCCCCCTCTCTCTCTGAGTGTGTGTGTTTGTCTGTTACACACATACACACACGTGAACACAATGAAATTGTCACGTAAAATATTCCTCATGCACCATGCCAGAAGCAGCTGTTAAGAACAGGCATCACAGTGAACTTAGACTGCTATCACTGTTAGAATAGGGTGTGTACTAAATATAGATTCCCTGCAGAAGGCCGGTGGGTAAAACAAAGAAAAGGGAAGCATTTAAAGCATATAATTCTCCTCAAAGGCGTTGAGAGACATGTGAGGCTATAGAGTCAGTCAATGCCATTGACTGATGGACCTTTCAGTCGGTCGGCCTCCGGCAGACGTATTGCTCGACGGCGACATTGGATGCACACTCGCCAAACTTAAAACACTCATTAAGGAAAGGGATGATTGTCAATTTCTAGCTGCACAACCTAATGGCTTTCCTTTTCAGTCACACTCTGCTCACACACATAGACCAGGCCTTCGCTCCCACACGCAGGCCTTCGGCCACACACTCAGACATGTCACAAGGACACTGGGTGTATACACTGTGTGTGATATGGTGTTTAGCTGGACTTGACTTTGATACAGCACATATCGTACACTGAGCGATCACCTTGTGTCACTGTGTTCTTGAGCGGTGCCTCAGTGCTCCAATGCTTGACCGAGTGTGCATGTAGATATCCACTATATATGTAGTATGAGGCGTATGAGTAGCAAAAGCTGCACTACCGCTGGGTGACCAAGTGGCGCTGTTGAGCAGCCTTGAAATTAATGGAGAACAGAAGATTTCATATAGTTTAACACTGCTCAAAGGCTTCACACTGGTTGTGATTTTTAACTAATTCCCACCCGGCGATTCCCCTCCCTTCCCCTAGGGGTGCCAGAGAAGCCAGAGATTGACGGCCTAACGAAGCCGGCGCTGGAGGGCGACCACATCACCCTGACCTGCATCACCCAGGGGAGCAAGCCTGCCGCTGACCTGCGCTGGTTCAGGAATGAGAAGGAGGTTAAAGGTATGTACATTTTCTTTGTGTTTATCTCTACTATTTCACCTTTCTTCATGTTTGTTTTGCTTTTAGCTGATGCTGTGGTGGTCCGGGGAAACGTAAGATTTATGAGCAAATGCGTGGCATGAATGTGAAGCCATAGTGCCTTGTTTACTTTTCAGTGGAAAACCTAATACATAGAAAAGGGACCACATGCATTGCCACATAGGCATGGATGCCTGCATGACGTCTGCGCCGGTTCGATTCCCGATCCGGACGACCTTTGACGCATGTCGCTCCCCATCTCTCCCCCCATATCCTATGAGTCTACTGTCCTATCCAGTAAAGGCATAAAGCCCCAAAACAATTATTTAAAGAAAAGAAAATGGAGTGCAGGGCAAGGCCTATGTTAATCGTGGTTTGCAGGTGGTAGGCTGCAAGTTCAATAAAGGAGAGATCAAGTTGTTGCAAATGAATGTTTTATTGAATAAAAGATAACACATTTTTGCAATTAGACTCAGTTAACGTACAACAACATATAAGATTAGATTTTAATAGGGAGAACTCCCTCTAGAGTCTAGACACTGGTGGTGGCAGTGCGGATGAAGTTCCTTATTGAACTTACGCTTACAGCTACATGATGTTTGTGGGAAGAAATGTGTTTTGTGTTTGTATGACAAAGGGTCATACCATATGGTTATTTCACATGTCCGTGGTGCCCCCTATGGACAAAGGTGCTTTTGGAGTTACACTATAGAACATGCGATTCCAATCTGGGGTTGATTGGATGTTGCGGTCATGATAAATGGCGTGATCTTGTCTCGGGAAACAAAGTTTAGAGCATAGTTGATAAGAAAGAGATGTGTAGGTAGAGTCAGCGGGACAGATTGAGTCTCACATCACCATCACTGTCACTTCACGTCGGGTCATTATCGGCTCTCAACACATTTTTTGTTCAAATTCATTGTACTGTAGCTAAAAATGCTGTTGTTCTCTCCTCCTGTATGTCAGATTCATCCCACCTGTCATTTTGTATTGCAAACATATACTTAAAATAATTAATCAAAATAACTGTGGGTCTTTAATTATTCATCATAATATCATAATCAGATTAAGATGCATCGTTTGAAATAATAAAAAGTTATAATAAAGACAGAAACGATCACCCACATAAGATATAAAAGAATCATTTTTGGACCACGTTAGATCACACTCTACTAAAAGATTATAATGAATTCCTCTATTATTTTCTGCAATCAGGTTACAGTTTCAATCCATTACCTTTAATTGCATTGCATTAGACCCCAACCCTGCAGCCAGTCTTGTTCTCCAGAGCAGCCGTGCGGGCACCATTTCCGTCTTCCTCTCCTCCTCCTTGCTGATATGGAGCTTCTACAAATAGAATCTTGAGCTAATTAGCTGAAGGAAGGCCTTCTCTAACTGGCTGATTATTGTGTCTCCATGGATGGCTGCTGGGAGAGCGGCTACCTGGAAGCCAAGTGAAGAAGCAGATTGAGTAACCCCCCAATGGCCCTCTAATCTACCTCAGAATGTTAGCAGCTAGCGAGGACATCCTTGGTGGTTTGAAACCACGCTGGTCCCCAGTGGCTAATCTCTCTCATTTAGGTCAGACTTGGTATCTCTCTCCAACATGGCACATGCACTGTGAAATCCTCAGTGTTCATTTAACTCCAAAAGTGCACTCTTTTATTCATGTTTTTACTGTCAGAGTTAAAGTTTGTTGATGTATAATTTATTTCAGGTAAAGCAGTGATGAAACATGGAGTAAGTGGGTTTATAACGATTTGCTGATCAGAAAGAATAATATATAAAATATATTCTCTTGACAATTGTGTATTATTCCATTAAATTAGAATACATTCAATTAATTTGAGTGCAACACTTTATAATGGCATCAAATCAGTGTAAGTAATTATGTGCAAATTGTGCATTAGCCTATTGGGAAATATTGCAAAATGCACAATAATACTACAAGATGAATCAATAATGAAGGCTACTCATCGGGGTCTTTTCATTTAGTACTTGTTTTTTCTACATTTGTAGGTTGATAGACATTAAAATGGTAAATGGTGCATTTATATGACGCCTTTATCCAAGGTGCTTTATAATGATTGTGCATTACATTCACCCATTCACACACACATTCATACACCGATGGCGAAGGAAACCATGCAAGGCACCAACCTGCTCATCGGGAGCAATTAGGGGTTCAGTGTCTTGCTCAAGGACACCTCGATACTAACTCTGGGGAAGCCTGGGATTTATATGTAATGTATTTCTGTATCCCTTGCGTGTGCATTTATGTACAGTATGTGCACAGGGTGCAATATGTTTTCACGTTTAGTGTTGGTGTTCATCAGACATGGAAGGGACGGTGAGACTGAGATTATCAATAGAAATAACAAAAAAATAAAAGCTTTTTCACTCATTGATGTGACAAACATTTGGAAATGTAGTTCCTTGGCCTTGGCTGCTGTATTTGAAATGCGATGCTGATTAGTGTAGTCGGTTGCAACTTGCAAGAATAGCCCAAGACACAGGCATACACACACAGACAAACACACAGGGATGAAAACATAATCTCTGCGCTGACTTCGGGCCTGGTCTAGATAATTAACACTACGGATTTTATAGGGCACCGAATCCATCTTAAAACTTCTGTCACTTCCGGGGTCTTAACCTCTCTAGCCCAGCTTAAGCTCAGACAGCTTAGCTTGATATCTAACATCGGGCTTTCTAAGGGTCGAGATGAGAAAACAGATGAAGACAAAT
Organism: Nannobrachium achirus; assembly: GCF_963921795.1. Classification (NCBI taxonomy): domain Eukaryota; kingdom Metazoa; phylum Chordata; class Actinopteri; order Myctophiformes; family Myctophidae; genus Nannobrachium; species Nannobrachium achirus. Next base: position 20,048,050 of record NC_137826.1, read on the forward strand.
CAATGCTGGCTTTTCCTCACAGTTACAAGACAGCAAAAGTCTGAGTGTTCAGTGACATTTGTACACCCCTGTAACATTTTGTCATTGTCAGGCAGACATAAACCTTGTATCTCCAAGTTTCAATTGTGTTTGTATATTTTTTGGTAAATTAAAGCCCTACTTCATCATACAAGAGTGTTGCACAAAAGCTGTGAAAATAGCTGATCTGCAAGCACACAATCCCTCGCGATGCTGTGTAGATCAGCTATTTTCACTATTTTCAATCATTTTTAAAATGATAAATACAAAACGAATGGTTTTTAGACATACAAGGTTTCCACCCGACAACAACTATTTGTTCTCAGAGTTTGAAATGGATAATTAATTGAAATATGGAGTTAGGAGGTTTCTGCATGACAGCAATGATAAGTAATAACCAAAAATAATAACCCCATATAATCTCCACAGAACAGCTCAGAACCATGTGTCCCTTATAACACTTCAAATTATGTAAAGTTGACCTCAAAACAACTCCAATACACATTCATCGCTTATTAAAAGATTGTTGCGGTAGAAAGCAGAAGGAACTGCCTAATTATCACCTCTGAATGTCATGCCTTATTGGTCATAATGCTCTAAAATCAAAATAAATCAGCTTAGATTAGCATGAGTTCTCCCCAGAGAGTCTGTCTCTCCCTTAGCTATTGAGATCATGTCTGCTGTCTTCCTCTGCTTTAGGTGAATGTTGACTTCGACTTCAGATAATGACTGCCTATTTGGCCTTCATTATGTGTCATTATGTATCTTCTATTGCCATGTCTGAGGAAGAAACCTGCATCCCTTTTTTTGCTAATTAAAATAATTTCAACGGGAGCTACTTGATGTGCCTCTTTTTGTCACTAGGAATATTTTGATCCTACATACATCCATTTTGGTCTAGAGATTTGCGTTTCTTTCTTTTTTTTTCTTTTTAATGTTTTGTTCTCTGCCAGTGCAAATAGGTGGCTAATTACCAGTTGTCTGCATTTAATTGCGAATCAATTGAAGGCACCTGGTAATTATATTGTGTGCAAAAAGGATATTTCAGTGAGTGCAGTAACAGTTCACTCCACAGCAGGATCCAAGAAAGAGACAGATGATTGGCGTGTTTGCATTTAGTCTGTCGTTTTCTTCAGCACAAGATGCTCTATTCTGATACTAATTGGTCATCTCTCAAGCAGTAGCGAGGGGGAGTGAAGCATTGTGTAGATAGAGCACTGCAGCTAGCCTGTTAAGCTGAACCCTAAGGGTGTGTGTGTCTGTCTGTGTGTGTGTGTGTGCGTGTGTGTGCGCGTGTGCACATGCGCTTGCACCAGGGTTTGTGTTTGGGAGCCCGCGCTCGTGTGAGTGTGTGTGTGCAAGCAATATACAGCTCAAACATATATTTTTCCCCCCATAACTTAAGACATACATTTACAGAAAAGGAACAACCTGTTTGCATTACATACTGTACTGTTGTAGCCTTTTGGTATGTTTGCAGAGGTGCACATACCTGCATTATTTTCCTCCTATCCTAGCAGAGAGTACAAAATAAAACCTTTGTGGCTAGACAACATTCACAAGGGCAAGTTTGTAGCAACAACATGGTGATTAAAAGTACTTTACACAAAACATTAATGTGTTAAGAAAATGAGCAACAAAAACACACTGTTAAATGCCATGTAAATACAATTAAAAATAGCTTTGAACGTTCCCGTTCGCCCCAATTTTGAACCAAGCGCGCTGCCAATACGGCTAGTTCTTTTTACCTTGTCTGATGACTGTAAGCTGATGAGGGGTCGCGGCGCCCTGTACAGTAAAAACATCTCCCGTAACGCTGCTCTCAAAAATCCACCGCACGTTAGCAATAATGGAGTCCCAAATTACTTCCTGGCTGTTTTCTGTGGATCTGATCTAGAAAATGCATTTCTATGCTCTGAATGTATGGCAAGCGGAGCGGCCCAATTCACATTAATTCTTTGCATAAGGCTGCCCTCTGCCGCCAGTTTGGCTAAAGTACACATACTGTATGAGCGTCCATTGTAAAATGAATTCGTTTGGAAACAATCAATAGATAATTTTCTATAACATCGCAAAGGTAAGCTGCTTTTTGCTGGCACCAGCCCCAATAAATAAATAATAAATCTGGCAGTAGAACTGTTAAATAGAATAGGAGAGTAAAACTTAATAGTGAGAATAAAGTGCAGTCCAGCACAAAAATGAAAACGAAACATTCCATCAAAGGCAACATCAAACATACATATTGTTTAGGCTGTCATTTAAAATAAGAGCTGTGGCAGACCTTCTTTACTTTGTTCCACATATCTGCTAGATAAAAACTGAATGCTGCATGCTTCTCCTGCAAGATTCTGGGGAAAGAAATCAGATGACCCGGGAGCTGTAGCAGAAGATCAGAAATGTATTTCGAGCCTAGACCATACAATGTAAAGCATTTTGAAGTCATTTCTCTGCCAGACTGACAGTGTAATGTTCTGAGAACTGGATTATGATATGATTCACTTTCTTTGGTCTGAAGGAGTTCTGTATCAACTGCATTTGATCGATATACAGTATATATATTTTTTGGTAGACCTGTAAAGACACTATTATAGTAGTCTAGCGTACTGAAGATGAATGCATGGACACGTTTTTCATCTCTCTGCCTTGGTACAACAGGAAAATATAGGAAAAGAATTAATACATCACAAGAAACGGTGTACACGCTATATGCAAGTCTCCCAGGACAGCAGCATGATAATGTATGGGTTAAGATTGCTGTATGTGTGTGCACTGCAACAGTTTGTCATCCTGACAAGGAGAGAGCGTGTGCGCGCGCACGTGTGCGTGTGGTTGTGTATGCACAGCGTGTGTGTGTGTGTGTGTGTGTGTGTGAGTGCGTGCGTGCATGTGTATGGCATGTGCGAGCTAACGCACAATGTGAAAAGTCATCTGATTGCGAGCTTCCATGGTGGGAATAAATGACAATTGCGACATATTGGTGTGGGATCTGGGGGAGTGTTGTAGATTATATTAGAATGGAGTCACTGGAGCAGTCCATCAGCTATTCACAGGCACCTTGAAGTAAGTGCGTGTGCGTGCGTGCGCGTGAGTGTGCGTGCGTGAATTGAATGCGAGAGAAAGAGAGCAAAAATGTGCGAGGTTTGTGATTCAGATTTTTGCGATTGCGTGTGTAATGTATGCATGCATGTGCATGGCTGTGCTGTGCTGTTCCGTGATGCATGCATGCATGCATGGGTATCAGATATTCAGACAGATGAATGGTATAGACAGCCTCCTACCGGTATGTAAGGTTCTGTCTGCGTGAGCGTGTGTGGAATGGAATGCAATATACTTATTTCTCTGTCTCTCCCCCCCTTCACACACACACACACACACACACACACACACACACACACACACACACACACACACACACACACACACACACACACACACACACACACACACACACACACCCCTCCCATTCCCCAGGCAGTAATGACATATTTCTATCTCGGTTACACGCAGGAAATCCACAGAGACCTCCGCTGATATCACCAATATTGTGTAGTACCGTAGTTGTTTACACACCGCCGAGCCGGAGGGAGCCATGGGGGGAGGAGGGGGGGGTGGACCCAGGGCTGAACCCGCAGATGAAATGAATTTTTATTTCCGACTTAAGACGAGGTTGTGGTGGCGCTGACTATCAAGACTGGTATTATCGTCCTCCCTGACCTAAACAGTAAAGGTTATCTCTTCATCATGTGTCTCGATAGCTTCCCCTGCCGAAACGGCTGCCGTCGGAATAAGAAAAGGCTTCCATTCAAATTCACTCCTCGGGTTCACGCTCCCTCTCCATTGTCAATCTTGTTAGTCAAGGACAAGGAGCTATTACCGAAGACGTCGAATGGGCATTACTTAAATGCTGTGTGTGTGAGTGTGTGTGTGTGTGTGTGTGTGTGTGTGTGTGTGTGTGTGTGTGTATGCGCGCGCGCGCGCGCGTGACTGTGTGTGTGTCGTATGCTGACTTTTCAGTACTCTATCGCTCAGGTCTGCCGGCGCGATAACGAGCAGAGCAAGGAGACCGAACCTGTCTTTTGAAATAGTGCAGGCTGTTTCATGAGATATGAGTAATTGTCCTTGGCTGCCGTGATTGACAATGGAAACAGGCGTGGAAATTCTATGGAGAGGGTCTCTATTCTGCCTCGCGGTGAGGTGAGGAAGAGGCTATGGCGCCTGAAGCGGCTTGGTTCAAAGAAGGTTGAGGAGTTTGGCTATATATATATATATATATATATAAATAGCGGATATACAAGCTCACAGCGCGGCACCGAGTGCCGTGCTGCGAGCTTGTATTTGAAAAAGTCTTTGAATATTTCATATACTTCTAAGATTCTTTGAAAAACCTATGTTTCTATGTCAGTGGTGCTCAAACCTTTTCATGTGAAGGACCCCCAAAAGCCATCTCAAAATATTTAGTTCCAGGGACCCCCCCCCCAGAAGCAAAATTTGAGTTACAAATGTAAAAAAAAATACATATATTGAAAGATTTGCACAAATCTTCATGGCTTTTCAAAAATAGCAGATCTACAAGCTTGCAGCGAGGCACTTGGTGCCGTGCTGTGAGCTTGTATATCTGCTATTTTTCAATAGATAAAGTATAAAATAATTAAGGTCCCTAGTAACTCAGTCCCACTTCCCCCCCCTTTATGACGCCCCTGCCTCTGTGAACGCTGAGCTAATAGACCCGTGGAATTGTGTTGCCAGGGAACAGCTAGGGTCCAAGTTTATTTCCTGTGAAATTCTACTGAGATTCACAAACACTGCAACAGGAAATCGACTGGGACCCATTTTGAATGTTTCATGTTGCCAAGTGTGAAAAGGTGTACAACATCATGTTGGTTCTTTTGAGGATTAAAAGAAGAAAACTTGAATGCACTGTACATTCTATCAACTCAACTCTGCTTTCGGTTAGAACTGGCCAACGGTTTTATTTTTCTGTTTTATGTAACCAGGAGGAGTATAAACAGGGGGGTTAAATCTAAGAGAGTAAATTGTCAATATTTAAATGGAGGCTGAGATGACGACAAATGTTTCCCACAATTGACATATAGCACACAGGATAGAGCTGTCATTCTTTCATTCTTTAGCAGCATGCCAGCACATCTCTACACAGCTGTAGCATTGAAATGGATTTTCCTGCAGAATCACACACGCACACACACATATATATGGTTTAATGGATCAATGGCCATTAAACCATAGATGGCTTCAGTGAGTCACACTGCCCAGTCATAAATAAAACATGCAGTCTTAATGGTACCCTAAGATAGAGCCTTCTAACCTTTGTATCACTGTGCAAGCGCTTGCTCCCAAATACACTTAGATACAGTACACACAGTCACAGCATGCACACATGCAAACTGTTGCTTATATATATATATATATATACACACGCACACACACACTCTAATCAGATACAATGTAGCAGTTACCAAAGAACAAATCCTGTTTCCAGGATTATCAGATCCGTGCTGGTATATTAAATACCATCAAGGCCCTAAAGCGTGGATGAGGTAAAGTCCTCTATGTCATCGTGTTTACTTCTCGCTGTAATATCCCATCTTGTAAGCTGATGTAATTTCAGCTATCTGACTGTGTCCGCGTTGGTACCATTTGACTGATTACAGTTGAGCGGGTCAAAATTCAGCATCATCAAACGACAAGCCCACAGAAGCGCCCGTCCGTCCGTCCGTTCACTCACACACACGCCATCCGTGCACTTCAAGCACTTTAAAAGCTACACAGCGAGGGAGAGAGAGAGAGACAGGGAGACAGAGAGAGGGAGAGAGAGACAGGGAGAGAGAGAGAGAGATCTGACAGTACCACTGCCAGGTACAGTGTGTGACACTGTTAAGCTAGCAGGGGGCTCTGTGTGGTTAAGTCCCCTTTCCACAGCTGGCAGGCAGAGATCAGTGCCTCCTACGCACGTGTGCAGCGGTGGAAAAAAGTACTGCAATGTTTTAAAGTATCAATACTGTAATATATACGCCTCGCAGCTAGAAGATCCTGGGTTCGATTCCCGCCGAGGATGCTGTGGGCGCTGGGGGGGCGTGTTCTCTCCTGTCCAAAAAGCGGAACTGTCCAAAAATTGACAAATATTGGGATGAAGCGTGGTCAGTAATAAAAGAATATTGAAATATGAAATACCAAAGACAAGTGTGGTATTATATTTAGGAAACTTGATGCAGGAAAACACACATGGAGACGACAGACATCCCGGATGTTGCGGGAGTCTCCCGGAAATCAGCGTCTCCTCCAGGACACCCGCGAGTGGCACTGAACCCCCCGGAAATCCCGGCCGCTCCCGCAAATGCCTGCCATACTTACCGTATTTTCCAGACTATAAGGCGCACTTAAAAGCCTTTAATTTTCTCAAAAAACTGCAGTGCGCCTTATAGTCCAGTGCGCCTTATATATGAATCATTCATTGACATTGACATTCCCTTTAGCACAGCTCCATCTGTTGGATGCATAACGCAACGGTAGCGCCTATTATGTGCGCCTTATAGTCCGGTGCGCCTTATACCGGTATATGAAAACAGTTCGAAAATAGACCATTCATTGACAGTGCGCCTTATAGTCCGGTGCACCTTATAGTCCGGAAAATACGGTAGTTACTTTACACCGCTGTGCATGTGCACGCGTGGGACATTACAGGCAGAAACCTTATCTCCATATTTTATGTTTCATGAATGAAGAAAAGTATAAGAGAACGCTTACTTTTGGTACTTTAAGTATACGTTCTTTTATGACCAGACTTTTATTTGTAAGGAAGTGTTTCTGCATGGCAGTATTGATACTTTTACTTATACTGTAAGTTATATATATATATATATATATATATATATAAAAATAAAAATAAACACCACTGCTCTGTGCTCTTTGTGCATCCTGGCATCATTAGCACCTCATATCCTCAGGCTCCGTCTTGACCTGTGAAAAACACACAGTGATCTTTCACCCCATCATCACTAATCATCTCTTTGCTACTTGATATAATATTGCATATTTTTTTTATATTATTTGTGGATGTCTCATATTTTGTGTGCACCCCAGGAGCAATAGTGTTCTTTACATTATCCGTAATAAAAAATAAACAATCCCCAAGGACGACGAGCTCCCAGCATCCGGAATACAGACCACTTAATACTGCATAGCTGTCATGTGCTATTTTAAAGTAAATATCTCGGTTAATTGATCCATTTGTAACTAAATGTACCCGAACCAAATGGAACCTTATGGGTTAAAACAGGGGTCTTCAATGTTTTCAGGCCAGGGACCCCTTAGCTGAGAGGGACATAAAGCAGGGACCCCCACTACATATTGTATAGAATTGTGTTGCAGAAGAAAGATTTTCTTAGATTTCTTAGACAGCTTAGACCTGTTTGAAAGCATGTGTATACCACTTGAACCGTCAAATACTTTAGTCTGCTCGTCTTTGCCAAAAATAGCCGATCTACAAGCGAGGCGTTGTAAGCTTGTAGATCTGCTATTTTGGGTAATGTTCCACTCAGAATAGGGATGCTAGGGTTCAAGTGGTTAATGTATAAAACATGATTCTATCACACAAAGATTTTGGCGGCCCCCCTGTAGTAACTCTGAGGAGCCCCTGTTGAAGACCACTGGGTTAAAATGTTCATGGCAATTTTCCATCGAAGTTTTTGATCTCACAGCACTAGAGGGAAGGTCATGAGGACGGTTCCCCCTCTCCGGAGCATCAAGGTACACAGCAAATCACCTTTATTTATAGAGCACATTTAAAACCAACTTTAGTCGTACCAAAGTGCTATGTAGACATTTCATCATCACAGCAATACAACAATAATACCACAACAGTCCGACCACGGTTATTATATGTATTACCTCTGACAAATACTGCATATTATTACGCAGGAAAAAAAAACTCTAACTAATAAAAACGAAACTAAAAGACAAACCCACTTCAGAAAAAAATAATAAAGTCCAAAGGAAATAAAAAATGTGAAACCAGTGAAAAATTCAAAGCTATTATAATAATAGTAATACAGTTTTCATGGCATCTTGTTTGGAAGTGGTGGTGGACAGAGGGACCGATGTATATCTGGTTTATTTAGATCAGTGGTTCGCAAACACTGGGTCGGGAGCCATGTTTGGGTCGCAAGCCCATTTTTAGGGGTCGCAAGCAAATGGGAGAAGCAGGTGAAAACACACACTGGTTTAAAGCTCCCAAAACGTTTCGACTTATATGAAGTAAATATCCCCCTTTTCGTTTTTCCTACATAAAAAACTAAAATATTAATAAAATATTAGTGAAACTACTATTTGTGTCCCAATCTCACTGAGAGCCAGTCATCTCGGAAAGTACAGCTTTAGACAGGGACTAAAAATACCTTTTTCTTTTCTTCACTAAAATGTGTAAAAGCCACTAAAGCATTTCATAAATTTCAGGCTACATTTCACTTAAACGCCAGAGCTTAACTCTGCATGTAAATAAGACTTTTTTCAATTAATGTGAGAGATCGTCAGGTCATTTGCAGGTTAGAAATTTATTTAGAACTTGAATATCTCAAAAGTAGTATTTCAGCATGGCATCATTCTATAAGCCATATCTTCAAAACTGTTGGGTCAATCTCCACAACCAATATATCATTTTGTAGCTATGATCCCCAGCTTTCAAATGAAATGAAAAAATGAAAATGAATAAAAATCCAATGACTGGCTCCCAGCCAAATTGGGACACATTTTGGTTCCTGGCATCAAATTTCTCTTTTGGATCTCTAGCTAAAAGGTTGGGGAAATGGGGACCATGCTGATTTAGATGTACAACCTGAGCTCTGATAGCAGCATCAAAGTTGTCAGTTACACAACTTCACTTACATCTGCTGTGCTTTTCAAGTGAAATTCCAGGACAAACACACACATAAATATAGCAGTATATACCGGTAAACATATGTAGACATACTGTATTGATATGCATAAACAAAGATACTAATTGGTGTACTGTACTACACTTATTGTGGCATCTGCCACAGGAGAAAGACTATGATCATAATGAGCTCCAGGTTTGAGGTGATCAAGACAGTTCTTCCATAGGTTTATGCACTTATGTCAGACACACACATATACAAATATATATATACATCTGCAGACAGATTGACACTTTAACATAATTATTATTATTAATAAAGACACTAATTGGTGCAACACAGTTATTATGTCATCTGCCACCAGAGAAAGACTGCGATCATAATGAGCCCGAGGTTTGTGAGGTTTTTCCATAGGTTTATGCACTGATGTCATTGTCAGACACAAGCATCATGTTGTAAAGTTTCTAAATAGGTGTAGGCATGTCTGTTAGGGGAAGGAGAGTATAGTATGAGCTACATTTGGAAGAGAAAAGTTGCTCATCTAATCAGGCTACCATTGTGTTTGGACCTAAATAACTTATAGTAGAACTTACAGATAGTACACGTTATGAATCAATTCTTTTCAATGTTATTGTACTACTTTATAGCATGTTTATTTCCTATTTTCATTTAGATTATAGTGATTGTAAAGTTGATGTAATTAATGTTTCTGTTCAAAGGTTTGTCTGTGTCGGACCCCAGGAAGACTAGCTTTTGTCATGGCAAAAGCTGATGGGGATCCTAATAAACAATAAGAAATAGACAATAAACCACTGCCTGTATAATCATATTCTGCATCCAGTTCATCAACAAAATGATCATTCTATATGAGCTAGCCTATACAGTATTATCATATCATACTTTCACTGAATATTATCAACTGTGAGTCTGGAGATGTTTACAGTAAATTGTTCCTACTCTTTCTTTCTCTCTCTCTCTCTCTCTCTCTCTCTCTCTCTCTCTCTCTCTCACACACACACACACACACACACACACACACACACACACACACACACACACACACACACACACACACACACACACACACACACACACACACAGGCACGCATACACACACACAGAGCTCGTGGTGTAAATGTATGCATTCATTTCCTGCATCAGCAGCAGTAATGTAAACTCTCAGAAAGCCATTAGGTTGAATCAACACATTGTGGAGACAACACATTGCTGGTGTGTAATCCCCATTTCACATTTCTGCTGACACAAATATAACACAGATTATTAACAGTCACCAGGGGGGGAATTTCACTTAATGATTATTTTTGCTCAGACCTAAAGTGCACCATTGAAACGGTTTGTGCGTGCACACGTGCGTGCGTGTGTCTGTGTGCCACTGTGCCTGCGTGCATCTGCATGCCGTGCGTGTGTGCATGAGTTTGAGTATGTTATATTTGCGACCATAGGTCACAAGTTTAAAACTGGCACATCTTCTCCGCATATCTCTGTCTGTCTGTCTGTTTGAAGGTCACGCCTGACACTGTGGTTCCCCTGACACATGACTGTGACATCACAGGTGATATCACAGGTGGCATCACCTATGTAAAAGTCCATATAATACGGGTATTCCCCAGAATCCCTTTTATGCCCATATATGAAGATCCCTGATGTCATCGATATACAGTACATCACTGGCCAGATGGCCAGGACATGGCCCATATCTGTGTGGCTGGATCTCCTTGTATGGGCATAAAAGGGATTGTATGTTGTGGTGTCATGGGAACCACTCTAACAGAATCCCTTTTATGCCCATATATGGAAATCCCCGATGTCATCAATATTAAGCCCATATATAACAGGACTTCATATGGGAATGCCCATATATGGAGGAAAACAGCCCTTATCTGTGTGGCTGGTTCAGACAGGGATCTCCATGTATGAGCATAAAAGGGATGTACCCTATACAGTACATGGATCTCCATATATGGGTACCAGGGGTCTCCATATGGGTAACTGGTCCGATATACATCACTGGCCATGTCGCCCTGAGGCGTCTTACTAGTATATACTGTGTATATATATGCGTGTGTGTGTGTGTGTGTGTGTGTGTGTGTGTGTGTGTGTGTGTGTGTGTGTGTGTGTGTGTGTGTGTGTGTGTGTGTGTGTGTGTGTGTGTGTGTGTGTGTGTGTGTGTGCGCGCGTGCGTGCGCGTGCATGCGTTTGTTTGTGTGTGTATACTGTAGTTGCTCAGACTGCTTTATCGGTGTAGTATACTAACATTAATCAACATTTATTTTTTATAATTGTACATAAATCAGCTGCATAAAAAGTTAGGAAACTGTTTTCTGTTTTGATATTTGAATTTGTATTCAAATATACGCCTTGGCTTCAGCCTACACCTTTTCGGACCATTTTTGACTGGGACGCTTTATGTGTACATGCATGTACTGCACTGTGTTTGTTCAACGGTCCTAACTATAACTAACTTACTATACTGTAAAACAGAAGACAATGTGTTGATCTGAATTTGACTGACTTTGGAAAAGCTCATAATTGATAATACAGTATAGAGTAATCAAGTAATTACGTACTTTATTCAAGAATAAATCTAAGAAGGAATCAAAACCAAAATGGCAACCGAATATTGATAGTCCTCTTGGTCAGAGATCAAGTCAAGACAACATGCAGAGCTGTAAAAATAAATGTAGGAACTTTCAAAACAAGATATGTTAGATCTTAAACCTTCAAACAGCATCAAAGGGGCAGGTCAATGACATTTTTGCGAGATTTCAGTAGATGCCAGTATCAAAAACAGCAAAGGACGACGGGCAAAGAGAAGACGTTGCATAGCAACTGCTTGCACAGGCAGCTGGGTACTACTTTCTAGTAGAAATGATTATTATTGTAATGAAATTGTTTTTAAAAACTGTTACATTTGTGATTTGTACAGTACAGTATATCACCTTCATGTTGCCATTTGTGGTCTTATAAAAGCAATAACCCTGGGGCGACTGGTTGCTCAGCCAAATAGTTTACAGACCATGTGCTGAGTTTGAATCCGACTTCGATGTCTCATGGTATCACGTAAGAGATAGCACCAATTATTTTATCTTCAACCTTGAGAGATGGCTCAAAGAAAAACAAAGTTAATCATGGGTAATTATGTGCACAGTACTTAGCCAGCCTTTTTGCCCCCTTTTTGGCCATCCCAAGTTGCTGAAACTCTAGCAACCAGTCTGTGGGTATGTCAGGCTACCAAATATATAACAAACAAAAAAATAAAGAAACCCCTATAGCCCAGCTCTTAGAATGTATATACTGTAGAAGTAGTTAATGACCTTGGTCATAACCAGTGTTGGGAAAGTTCACTTTAAAAACGAACTAGTTCAAGTTCAAGTTCAGAACTTCTAAAATGAACTAGTTCATTTCATAGTTCATAATTCTATATTTTGAACTAAGTTCATGGTTCCCCAAAATGAACTAACTTAGTTATTTTTCGTTCTTTTTTTAACCATAATTTTTTTTATACTTTGGCTATTCAAAAAAAGAAAAAAAAAAGAAGAAAAAAACAATATAGGTCTATATATATATTATATAAATGTTTAGACGTTGCTGCATGCTATTATTTGTCAAAATTATTGACACAGCCCATATAGAACCACACACAGCAATAATTTCATCCAACTTAACATTGAGGTGCCCACAATATTGATGTGCCCACTGCCTAGTTCCCAGTCTTCCTGCACCCTTATTGTGAAGGGCTGAATGTAATAACCATGTTATTGTCTCATTGTGTGAAATATCATATATTCAAAACAAATATTTGACTCCAATTGATTCCCCACACAGTATTGACTTGATATAGCAATAAAAAATATATATATTACACAGCAGTTGTGGAAAAAATAAGACATTGTTCAAAAAACACAATTCCGATTTTGGTCATTTTGGAAATAGGGCAAAAAATATATTTTTCTTCAATCCACTGTCTTGACACTCGAACCAAAATTGTTCTATAGACCATCTTATATTTACAATTGGCTTAAAGCCGCAGCCCACTTCAAGCAACGGACACAGGACACAGGACACAGGGACAGTGGTGAAGCCTCAGTGGTGAAGCCTAAGCCAGCCCAGGCACTGAGAGAGAGAGAGAGAGAGAGAGAGAGAGAGAGAGAGAGGGAAGGGGAGAGGAGCAGGGCAGTGTATCGAATTACATTTACAACAGAGAGGGAGGGCTAGAGACGCACACTTTGGGGGGGGGGGGGGGGGGGCAAATGCACAGAGAGAGACGCACACTTTGGGGGGGGCAAATGCACACTTTGGGGGGGGGGCAAATGCACAGAGAGAGACGCACACTTTGGGGGGGGCAAATGCACAGAGAGAGACACACACTTTGGGGGGGGCAAATGCACAGAGAGAGACGCACACTTTGGGGGGGGGGCAAATGCACAGAGAGAGAGACGAGTTAGCTCACAACTTTCCACTTTTCTCTTTCACCTCAATCGCAGTAACATCTGTATACACCACGTCATCGCATCACCAATACGTTCTATTTATTATTATTATTTTTTTTTTTTCCAATGTTTTTTTCTCAAACATTTTTTTTTTCTCAAACATTTCTTTTTTCTCAAAAAAAAATTTTTCTCAAATTTTTTTTTTGGTTTCGACGAATATTTACTCCTATAGACGCAACGCGACGACCTAGAGGAGAGGCCGGCGCAGCCGGCCGACCTTCTAGTAATCTACAAATTGGAAGTGAAAAATAAACTTTAACACACATTTGAAATGAAAACAAAAAATTACATGTACAAGGAACCCCACTAGAAGGCATACTTTTCTAAACCTCGCGCACAGCATGTTTCCGCGTTGGTTAAAATAGCTGATCTACAAGCTCACGTTGTCTCATGGATGCGACGCGTTGTGAGCTTGCAGATCAGCTATTTTCGCCGTGCAACACACAGGACAAAGTATAGTCAGGCTTGCGAGACACGTAACGAGGAGGAGATTAACAGTGCAGCTGCAGAGTGCAGACAGCACCGCATATCAACGTTCACGAGGAGCTGCGTGCAGTGTGTGCTATTGGAGCATGTGAATGAAAAGAGAGACGAGAGGACAGACGACCGCGGAGGCGCGGACCGCCGCATGAACGGCCGACGAACGCCGACGAACTCCGTTCACGGGCGTCAGAATGACCGCGTTCGACAATATCGTTCATCAAGCGAAAACAATTACCTTCAGTTCACGTTCGCCCAAAATATGAACGTGTTCATGAACGATCGTTCTTTGAACGCGTTCGGGTACAACACTGGTCATAACACACACACACACACACACACACACACACACACACACACACACACACACACACACACACACACACACATGCACACAAACAAAGGGCCGAATGTGTGAATCTCCTGGCATGGCAAAGATTAATTAAGCAATTAAGACCCTATCATGGTCAGTGGCAAATGCTGAGCAGTCCCAGTTGACCTAGATTTTAGATCAATATGGCAAGAGAAAAAGATCTAAAGTGACCATATGATAGAGGGTTCATTATTGGGTCATGGATGGCAGGAGCTTCAGTCACAATTAAAGACTGCTCAACTAGCTAGTGTTTCAATATAGGAACAGTAACTATGCATGTCCATCTATGGCAGTGGTTTTCAGCCAGTGGTCCCTGAGGCGGTCAGGTGGTCCCCAGTTAAATGATGGAGAGTTGGTAACCAAATGGACCCTTATATATCTAAAGAAAGAGGTGGTGCCATAGTTTTGTACTTTTTGTCTATGGAGGTAACATTACTCTAATAGACCCCCAGGTGTGGTTATATTTGCCTTCCCTGTGAGTCAAAAGGCCCAACTGACATCACAAACTCCCCTTTTACCATACACCCAACATTGTGGGTGTAGCTAACTTCAGCTGGGTCACCACCCACCTGTACAACCAGGCATACTTAATGAACTGGTGGGTGTGGCCACATAAAAACATAATTTAACACTTTCTGTACACTTTTTTGGAAGAAAATCTTCCTCCTAGTATGATCATAATACCTGATCATCATGTTTTAGGGGGGGGGGGGGGGGGGGGGATCATGGCACCCCATATTTAACTCTTGAAAGTGTAAAATGAAACCAAGTAAGCGTCCATTTGTGGTCCATCATTTTACGCTCTCAAGCGAGTTAAATTATGGTTAAACATCTGCATTACTTAATTTACAGTAAAGTCTACACAATTGGAGAAAGTAGAACATTTTTTATTTTGATCAGCGTTTGCCTGTTATCTCTCCTAGTTTTGAGTCAGAGAGGCTAAATACAGTATCATCAAATGGTGGTCTGTGGCTCAAAATAATGGACCTTGATATGGAAAAAGGGTTGAAAACCACTGATCTATGGGAAAGACATCAGTAAACAGAAATTGGCGTCTAATGAATCAGTGACAGATGCTTGTTCAGTATGAGCGCTGTATGCAAGGAAAAACAGATCAATTCTTCCTCGTGATCAGACTGTGTCAGTAGAACATTACTTCCACGACTACATGGGCTGTGTACTGTAGAGCTGCAGTGCATAAGCCCTTGTTAAAAGGATGAAAGTACAGTTGAGAGTTAATGGTGCATGAACCACAGATACTGACCTACAGAGATGATATGGTCAGATGAGTCACCCTTACTGTAACTACAGCATATTCTCCACAGAACGCATGTACAGTATGTGGCTGTATGGGCAGAATGGTACAGGTCTGGCTCTGTTGTGCTGTTGGGGTATTTTCCTGTTATAGTCTACTTGTCCCCTCAGAGGGAAGGGTCACTGCAAATCAATATGTGACCTTTATCCTATGATGAGACGCTTCTATATTGATGCGAGTGGTTTCTTCCAAGATGACAATGCCCCCCATCCACAACGAGGCACAAAAAGAGTATGAAAATAACATGCTATGGCCTTTGCAGTCGCCCAATATTTACCCAATTGAACCATGAGAACATTCAGACAGAGTTCCCGTCAAAACACCAAATGAGGGGCAATGAAAGTCTGGCAAAGCAAGGCTAGCAAGGAGGTAACCTTTATTACAATGTGTTTAATCAAGTGGAATGAAAAGGAATGCATTAATACATGCAAACCGGTTCGTAAAATGATGGTCATATTCTAAAAGACACACTTATTTATTATTAAAAAGTTCATGAAACATGCAAGAGATATATGCTCAGCATCTAAAGACTGAAAGAGGTCAGCCGCTGTTCAGTGCCATAGGGTCACTTATATTATCTATGCTACATGTATAAGCTTACGGTGCAATAAACAGTGCACAGAGGCAGACATATTATTGGGTTTGCTCTGGGAAACTTGTGAGCTGCAGTGGAAATCTTGCATGGGCAGAGATGAAGTTTCACCTCCATGAGCACCACTCGGCCGCCCCAAGCTCTCACCGGCTTTGAATCTATCTGTCAATGCTTAGCCCACACACACACACAAAAGAAGAAAATAGAGAGAATCCTTTCAAAGCCAGGATGTGTGTGGATGTGGGGATTTATTTTTCAGGAAATGCCTGTCATTGCTTTTCTCATTGTTTTTCATACTTTTTTAGCTGACTATGGTTGAGTGGACACGTCCAAAGTTTCTCTGAAGTGTTACAGAAGTCTCTGGCTCTGTCTCACATGACTTATTTAGTCTGTGCCTGCTTACTTTCTTTATAGACACACTGAGGATACTTGCATTTTTGCTTTCATCGGCAGCTTAATGTATGTCAGGAGTCAACAACAGCAGCTGAAGATGTTTGCGACCGTCAGGTCGCACTTACTATCAAAACCTCCACAAACTGTGAGTCAGTCAGTCAGTCAGTCCGTCCGTCTGTCTGTCACACCTCACACGTCACACTATTGCCCTGCTCATATCTCCGCAACCGTTGCCCCGATCCATGCCAAATTTTGCACACACGCTCCTTGACTGCCAAACTACAACCTCCAAGGACCCCCGGAGCTCCAGGGACCCCCAGGTCCCTGGGGGACCCCCAGATGTAAAAAATGACCAAATGTGCAAAAATGACCAAATGACCACCCCACGGGGGAATTCCCGGGGACCACCGACTCCTGCTGCTCCAGAACGGATGCAAAAGTGGTGGCGCCCCCAGTGGAGGACCCCCTTCACTGCAGCTCACATTAAATGCCGTAACTCGGGCTAGGAGGGTCAGGGAGAGCCGGGGCCGGTACCTATTCGTCCGCCAAGGAAACGCGGGGAGACCCCACCCCTCATTTCTCACATGGCCCTCTTCTAGCGCCACCATGAGGCCGATTCTTGCAAAACACATTTTTGGACACTGCTCCTACAGATTTTGCCCTAAAATCACACAAATCGGTACACACTATGTCTACACTCATGTCATCAACATGGATCTGTCCCATATAGCGCCACCATCAGGCCGATTTTTTCAAACACATTTTTGGACACTGCTCCTACAGATTTTGCCCTAAACTCACGCAAATCGATACACAGTATGTCTACACTCATCTCATCAATATGGATGTCCCATATAGCGCCACCATCAGGCCGATTTTTTGAACCACATTTTTGGACACTGCTCCTACACATTTTGCCCTAAAATCACGCTGCGACCTGACAGTCGCTTATCTCCCGATTAGGGAGTCTTACTGGTATACTTGCTGTGGGGTGAGGTTTAAACTTCAAGTGAGACTCCCTCTGAGTTTTCGCAAATTACATTATATTATCAAACATGCACACTTGCATGCACATCCAGAGAGGTGAATGCATGCATGCACGCACACACACGCGTGCACACAAACACGCACACACGCACACGCACACACACACACACACACACACACACACACGCACGCGCGCGTGCACACACACACACACACACACACACACACACACACACACACACACACACACACACACACACACACACCCTAACCCTAACACACTCAGAGTTCCTATTTGCCGACTGACTGAAATGGACATGTTTCTTCAGGTTTTTTCTCTCACAGTTTGATTAAAGGAACTAATTAATAAACCAAAGTTCAGGCATGGGGCAAGATGAGAATACATCTGAAAGTCTCCCTTTCTCTCAGAGGAAATGTAGCTGGACTCATTACTATTCCTTCAGTGCACCTGCACTGTGCTCAATTACAAAGAGCACCACATTTGCAGAGTAAAGCCCTCGCCAATTAATGTGTCTTCGATTCATTTTGTGATGATCACACAGAGCAATGTTTCTCAAGCTAAGTTCAGTTTCTAAGTTCACTTTTAGAAATGCGCCCATCTCTACTTTAGATGGCTTCCAGAGACAGTGGCCTCCAGCACATCAATACTCGGGCACAGAGTGCACGCTGACAATGACAAAACAGACCCTACATTTGGTGAGATGAGACAGACAAGCCAACAGCTGCTAACAGAACAGCACACATATTTGATCCATGGTCCGGTGTTAGGCATAAGCACACACACACACACACACACATGCATTTCAACACAATAATAATTGCGACCGTAGGTCGCATTTACTATCAAAACCTCCACCAGCTGTGAGTCCGTCCGTCAGTCAGTCAGTCCGTCCGTCAGTCAGTCAGTCTGTCTGTCACACCTCACACGTCACACTATTGCCCTGCTCATATCTCCGCAACCGTTGCCCCGATCCATGCCAAATTTTGCACACACGCTCCTTGGCTGCCAAACTACAACCTCCAAGGACCCCCGGAGCTCCAGGGACCCCCAGGTCCCTGGGGGACCCCCAGATGTAAAAAATGACCAAATGTGCAAAAATGACCAAATGACCACCCCAACGGGGCTGCTCACGGGGAATTCCCGGGGACCACGACTCCTGCTGCTCCAGAACGGATGCAAAAGTGGTGGCGCCCCCAGTGGAGGACCCCCTCCACTGCAGCTCACATAAAATGCCGTAACTAGGGCTAGGAGGGTCCGGGAGAGCCGGGGCCGGTACCTTTTCGTCCGCCAAGGCAACGCGGAGACCCCACCCCTCATTTCTCACATGGCCCTCTTCTAGCGCCACTTTCAGGCCGATTTCTAAAACACATTTTTGGACACTGCTCCTACAGTTTTTGCCCTAAAATCACGCAAATCGCTACACAGTATGTCTACACTCATCCCATCAACATGAATCTGTCCCATATAGCGCCACCTTCAGGCCGATTTTTAAAAACACATTTTTGGACACTGCTCCTACAGATTTTGCCCTAAAATCACGAAAATCACTACACAGTATGTCTACACTCATGTCATCAACATGGATCAGGAAGATTTTGGAAAAACAAATTTTTGCCCTATTTGTGGAGATAATCTCCCGATTAGGGAGTCTTACTGGTAACCAATACATTGGTTTTATTGTATGGTTTGTTTAGCCTATATGTTTACATATCTTCTTGCAGGCCATTTGGCCTCAATGGTGGTGATGGCTGATTGATAGCACTCTGTCTTCCATCATTATCATTACCAAGCCGAATTTGTCCAGATTCAGACAATATATGTGTTATAATCTGACCCTGTGTGCAAAGGCCTTAAAGGACAACTCCGCCCTAAATCACTTATAGGCTCATTTTCCTACTTATATTGATCCAAAAGACTGTCCATGGGGTCTATGGGGCTTTTAAGCCGTGACATCATTTTGTAGGCAGAGGAGAACTCTGCCCCCAGAGCATTTTCTGTCCCTCGCTATTTCAACAGATCCGAGACAAAAATAACGACTAAAGTATAATTCTAACACTTTCCTTTCAACAACAAAGAGAAGAAAAATGTGTAAAAATAGTAAAAAGATTCACGGAAACTGGGGGCAGAAATTCTCCTCTGCCTACAAAATGATGTCATACTTAACAGCCCCATTAGGCAGAAATGCCCCTGTTGTCCAGTTTCCCCAGCAGAACCCAGCAGCTCTCGTGGCATAGAGTGGAGCCTATAAGCCTATCGCTTTTACACTATTTGTTGTGTTCAAAAGTGATTTTCTTTTTCATGAATGTGGTAGTCATTACAAACACATCCATGACTTGGTTGTCCCACACAAGCCACCACAATCTCATAAATAATGTTTTGGGGTGATCATTCGGCACAAGTGCCAATCAAAGTGACTGCACTGGCCAATCACAGGGCATCTTTTCCGGGACTTGGCAAAACACATAAAAGCATAACATCTGTTTAGCAGAGTGTGATGGCTTGTGTGGGACAACGATGACATGGATGTGTTTGTAATGACAACTAGTACCACATTCATGAAAAATAAAAACACTTTAAACCACAACAAATAGTGTAAAAGTGATAGGCTTATAGGCTCCACTCTATGCATGCGAGCTGCTGGGTTCTGCTGGGGAAACTGGTCAACAGGGGCATTTCTGCCTAATAGACCCCATGGACAGTCTTTTTGGATCAATATAAGTAGGAAAATGAGCCTATAAGTGATTTAGGGCGGAGTTGTCCTTTAAGTTTTAGACTCTTAGGTTGTTTGTTTGTTTCATTTCATAGCATATCAAGTGTTTCAAGTGAAGATCTGGTTTTCTTTACTCTCATCATAGATCCAGAATCCATTAGAGTTCCGTCACAGGTTGAATTTGTTTATGTCTCCTGAACAGTGTTTGCGTTCTCTCTCTCTCTCTCTCTCTCTCTCTCTCTCTCTCTCTCTCTCTCTCTCTCTCTCTCTCTCTCTCTCTCTCTTGCTCATCATCCACATTCTGCTCTCTTCCGCCTCCAGTGAGGTGCTGAAACCGCCTCCCCCTGGCGATAAATGACTGACAGGTCTGCAGCGTTGACAACACCTGAATAGACAACGGGAGAGCAAAGAAATGATTGGCTTTCTGAACAAAGAAAAGTGCAGTATGATATATAGACAGGAGAGAGAGAGAGAGAGAGAGAGAGAGAGAAAGAGAGAGAGAGAGAGAGAGAGAGAGAGAGAGAGAGAGAAATATCTATGCTTTGCTTTACCAGTGGGTAGAGTTGTCCCAGCTTCATAATACCATGCTCCCATGTTACCTATGCCATTCTTTCCATCAGCGCAATCTACCCCTTACTTACTCCTGTTCTTTAGTAATCATATTTTACAGCGGCGCGTCACCTCACATAATAACTAGCAAGATGCCTCAGGGCGACATGTGCCCTAAAGGGCGAGGTCGCAACAATTCTTGGCCATCTGGCCAGTGATGTATTGGACCAGTTATATGGAAACCCCTGCGTGATAGTCAACAATGTGATGTCAGAACATGCTCATATGGGCATTACCAAATATGGGCATTCCCAGATATGTGCTTAATATTGATGACATCGGAACAGGGGTCTTCATATATGGGCATAAAACAGACAAGGACGTAATTAATTTGCAAGTGTGACTCGTGATGACATCAGCAATCTCCATATATGGGCATAAAATGGACATCAGGCCAGAGCGTGATCTCAGAGCGGCAAACCCATTCTGTTAAGAGTGGTTCCCCTGACATCACAGTGACATCAGAGCATGATGTCAGGGGACAAACCCATAGAACCACAGATAAACCCAGGCGTGACGTACAGACAGAAATACGCGGACAAGATGTGCACTGTGTGACTCGTGATGACACTTATTATATAGCATAATAACGTTAGGAAATGTGTGCAAAATGGCAAAAGTATGTCAAAACACAATTTGGACCCTGGGCCTGGAATTTAAATGTTTGCATATTTATGATGTTCGTTGGTCATTCAAAAATAATTTCTTCACAAGAGGTTTCTCTCTCACATATATATACCTTAGAGAGACTTATGAAACGTTATTACATATACGCACGCACGCACGCACGCGCGCGCACACACACACACACACACACACACACACACACACACACACACACACACACACACACACACACACACACACACACACACACACACACACATCCCCCATGCACTGTCTGTAATGATGCCATGGACCTCCAGTGGTTGAGAAACAGTGCTGGAGACAGCAGCAGAGAGTGCAATATTCACACCTACCTCAGCACATGCAGCAGAACATCAGCTATCACTCATGGACCTTAGAGTCCCACTGTGTACAGCACACAGACACCCAGCTGGAGATTGGATAATAAGCTCCTGGTAGCGCTGATCAATGACCCCCATGAAGACCTGTTGTATTTAGGAACGTGGAAGAGGAAACTGCTTTAGTATTGACTGGATTTGTTTTGTCCCAATGTGGCCATAATCCTCAGGTTAACTCTAAACCGCCTCAGCCTTCTGTGGCTCCTGTATACTTAGAGCAGGGGTCTTCAACAGGGGGTCCGGGACCCTTGGGGGGTCCTCAAAATCTTTGTGTGATAGAAACTTTTCCCCCCCTTTTTATATTAACCATTAGAATACTAGCGTCCATATTCAGAGAACTTTAGCCGAAAATAGCCTGGCATAGCCTCGCGAGGTGTTGTGAGCTTGTAGATCGGCTATTTTTGGCAAAGACGTTTGGTATAGAGGGGGGAAAAGAGCACACTAAGTACAGAGTGAAATGTCAAGTTATGTATTGACACCGGTTCAAGTGGTTAAATAACTGAAAACACGAATTGACATGATTCCAAAATACAATGATGATTGTGCTGTCAAACAATGAAACTATATGGAATCTATGAAAAGGTTGTGGGGGTCCCTGCTTCATCTCTCTCTCAACTAAGGGGTCCTTGGGCTGAACACGTTGAAGACCCCTGCTCTATGCACAGCAGCCATATTGGTGTTTGATTCTAATGAAGGCTCTGTTACATTTAGTGTGGCACAGTGGTTCTCAAACATTTGATTTCAAGGACCACCATAACTCTGAGAGTGTACAAATGGAACCCAATTAATCTGTACAATCCATTTGGTTCCATTTCTACACTCTCAGAGTTACAGAGTACAGACCCATAATGGGCCAAGGGGCCATTTGGAACCTTGTGAGACCCACTGGTGTAGCAGAGTGTTTCCAGTGAGCCAACGTGCACACTATCAGCACCCTGACTCTGTTTGACCAGAATGGACCAGAGCCTTAATCATTATCATTTCTTATATACTTAGTATACTTTTATTTACCATTACAGCCTTTTCTTGCTGTATGTGTTCACTTACTTACCGCATCATACCGTATAAGCACAATAGCTCAACGAGTGTACAGTGTTACATGAACACAGAGTGTGCAGAATGCTTGCAGATTTGTATGTATTGCTTTATATTGTGTGTGTGCACAATATAATACAGTATGTAATACAGTATGTGACAACACATTGCTCTGTTCTCCTCCCCCTCAAGGTGCCAAGGAGGTGAATGCCAGTGGGAAGACGTTCACGGTGCGCAGCTCTCTGGAGCTGCACGTGGACAGGAGTGATGACGGGGTTGCCTTCACATGCAAGGTGGACCACGTGGCTCTCTCCCAGACACCACAGCAGGCCACCGAAGTACTGGAGGTCCACTGTGAGTTCACCATGCACACACGCACACGCACACACACACACACACACACACACACACACACACACACACACACGCATAGTTCTATTGTTGCACTGCATTCAACTCTACCAAAAGTGATCTATTCTTTTTTAACGTATCATACCAGTAAGACACCCTAATCGGGAGACAAACGACCGTCAGGTCGCATACACAAACTTTAGAAGGCAATGGTAGCCAATCAGGAGGGAATATGGGAAATGGGACGGATCCATATTGATGACATGACTTTAGAGATACAGTGTTCCGCTCTGTGTGATTTTAGGGCAAAATCTGTAGGAGCAGTGTCCAAAAATGTGTTTTGCAATAATCAGCCTCATGGTGGTGCTAGAAGAGGCTCAAGTGAGAAATGAGGGGTGGAGGTTGTGGTTTGGCAGCCAAGGACTTTGTGTGCAAAGTTTGGCATGGATAGGGGCAACGGTGGCGGAAATATGAGCAGGGCAAATGTGCGACGTGACGTGACTGACTGACAGACAGACAGACAGACAGACAGACAGACAGACAGACAGACAGACAGACAGACAGACAGACAGACAGACACACACACACACACACACACACACACACACACACACACACACACACACACACACACACACACATAGTCAGATACTGTATTTTGTGTGTTTATGGATCTCATCATCTGTTTTTACGTCTGGAGAGAAATGACAGATTTAAGATTAGTTCGTTGTAGCTCCATGTAGCATAAAGCGATATACTCGATAGTTCTCAATAACAGTTGTTGTATCTTTCCCAGATGCTCCTCGCGTGGAAATCATCCACTCGCAGGCGTTCCCCCAGGAGGGTCAATACCTGAAGCTGGAGTGCGTCTCCAAAGGAAACCCCTCGTAAGTCACTGTCTGAGCAACGCACGCTGATGATGTTAGCAAACGTTTATCTCATCTCAAGCCTTAGCAGCAAAGTACATCTAGCAGCTACATCTACCTTTACAATCTGCACGCAGTGGGTTTCTGGTGCAGTGCAATGGAATGGAATGGATGTTTTGGTTTTGTACGACGGTCTTATCTCAAAACCTGGAGACTGAAGTCTGCTTACTGATGCAGCCTTTTCCATCATTCAGTAGAGCTGTCCCGCCTAGGAGGGAATCAGAAAATAAGATTTGTAAAAACTGTTGCTGTTGTATTACCAGGGGTCATGTTGGCTTGTGGTGGACATTTTTGTCAAAACCCCAGTTTTGCCACGGACATACAAAATGAGTGGACAATAATATTACCAGAAACACATAGAGAGCGAGACCTGAATCACAATAACAGGTCTGTAACTCTGAAGCCGGCAACACACATAAAGGTCATCCAACTTATGCGTTACTTGGGGGAGAGACAGGGGGAAGAGACAGCTTCAGTTCATTCCCTATGGAAGTCATGTGGTTTTGAAGAGGCTGCCTTGTCTCACGGCTGCCCTTCTCTGCTTCCCCTCCCCCGCGGCAAGGCAGGGTTTCAGGCTTCAAAACCATGTGACTTCACTTCCATAGGGAATGAATTGAAGCGGTCTCTTCCCCCCGTCTCACCCCAGATAACGCATAATCTGCGTTAACCTTTATGTGTGTTCCCGGCCTCAGAGTGTACAAATGGAATGGTGGTCCTTGCAAATAAAGCTTTTGAGAACAACTAATACTAGTAGTGGACTCATAACGTGCCATACTGTAGTGTCGTAATAAATCAATATCATGCATATCGTCGTTGTCGGGTGGAAACCTTGTATGTCCAAAACCGTTTGTTTTGTATTTGTCATTTTTAAAATGATTTAAACTAGTGAAAACAGCCGATCTACAAGCACACAACGCCTCGCACCGCGAGACGTTGTGTGCTTGTAGATCAGCTGTTTTCACTACTTTTGTGTGATGGCCTTGTATGATGAAGCAGTGCTTTACTTTGCGAAAAAAATTACAAATTTGAAACTTGGAGATACAAGGTTTCTGCTCGACAGTGACGATATTCGGAAGTAATCCTGGAGACTTGACATTCAGTAATTGAGTATTACGATCACAAATAAGAACACTATAACGGTGTCTAAAACCGAACATGTGTCCGTGTATGGACATATTGATGACCCCTGCTATATTACACACGGTGTGGTCCACTGGTCCCATATGGTTCTTCTGTCCTCTCAGACCGGACCCTGTGACGTGGACGAAGGACGGCGGCGAGCTCCCCGACCTGGAGAGGATTATCGTAGAGGGAAGGGAGCTGATCTTCACGTCTCTCAACAAGACAGACAACGGCACCTACCGCTGTGAAGCCAGGAACCACCTAGGGACCAGCAGTGCTGAATACGTTCTCTACGTGTATGGTGAGCTGCATGGGTCACAGGACAGTGGTTGATGTTGTCGGGCTGTTGGGCGGAGTATGTCCATGTTTTCATGTTTTTAAGCTTTTTCATGAATTCCTGGCTTATTTCCTTCGTCTGCGTTTGACAGCAAAAGTACTGAAAATCGCCGATCTACAGGCATTGTGAGCTTGTACAGTAGATCAGGTATTTTCCCACTAAGCACGCCGTCTAAAAGTGGTCTAATAGTGGTATAGATTTGAAAGTTTTTTTGTCGTCTAAACTTAGACTAGACGACTAATAGACGTCTAATAGTCGTCTAAATATAGACGGTCTGCATTTAGACGACTATTAGACGTCTATTAGTCGTCTAGTTTAAGTTTAGACAACAAAAAAAAATTCAAATCTATACCACTATTAGACCACTTTTAGACGGCGTGCTTAGTGGGTTCGCTATTTAAAATAAACCTCTTGGAACATTTTCGCCTCTAATGACGTGCCCAAAATAGGGGCGCCCTGCACGTTGAAAGTGGTTAAGTCTGTTTGTTTGTAGGCTTCATAAATATTTAACCAATGAAAAGTACGAACGAGAGCGGCACGCAGGTTCTTTTTTCATTTCCTGGAAACAGCGACCATATACGGTTACAGTATATTATGTACGTGTAATCTTTCTGCCCAAAACCAGATATCACCGTGAACGCCGTCAGAAGCGAGACACTGAGAGAGTTCACTGTGACTCAGGATACAAAATACACATCAGGCAAAGAAACCACAAGAGGGTTTAGAGTATTTATTTGTTCCCAATGAGTTGGACTAATATAGATTTGGGACGAGATACTGTAACATTATTTATATTTGGTTATAATCTGTATTGGCTTCTAAGTAATGCACTCTACTAGCTTACATAAGAAACCGTTAGCACTTGAATAGACTGATCACTGATATAGAGATCGAATAATACTGACACACAAATAATACTCACACACACACATGTGTGCCTGCACACGTGCGTGCACGCACACGCGCACGCGCGCACACGCGCACGCTCGCACACACACACACACGCACACACACACACACACACACACACACACACACGCACACACACACGCACACGCACACATGGAGGCGGTATACTGTATTTCAGAGGGCTGGAACAGAATGCATTCATCTTAACCCTCACCCTCACATCCAGCTCTTCAGGGTGATACATTCAGTCTGCACTGAAGCAACAGAGCTGCTTTATCAAGCCGCTGATCTGAGTACTGCACTGCTGATCCTAAACCGCACATGTGATTAGTATTAGACAATCTCAAATGCAGGCAAGCAGGGGGCCTTAGGTGAAACCAATGCTACCCACACTATTCCGTAAATAAACGTCCCAGATACCCATGCGTCCCACCTCGCGCACACACAAACTCACTCACACTCACATACCGGTATGTGCGGTGCATGGGAAATGTGTGAGGGGAGGAGGCACAACATTGGCTGCTTTGCCTTGTCAGGAATATCACCAGGAAGGATAACTAATTCCCCAGACCGCCAAAGGAGTTGGAGAGAGAGGGATAAAGGAACTCTGGGTGTCAGGGAGAACAGATAGCGCTTCCTTCTTCCTCCCTCTGCACCACCGCTGCTGCCACAGATGGCATTTGTCTTATGGCATTAAGTAATAATGCGTGAAAATGGAGAATGGAGCAGTGTGACTTCTCCCCCTTCTCTATTTTTAAGCGCATAAGGCAGTGGTTGATGAGGGGCACATATTGGGAGAGCTGGGATTTGGTTGGGGGAGAGAGGGGAGGATAGAGGAAAGAAAGATGAAGAGTGATGGGACTGTGCGTGTCTTTGTGCGGGGGTGGTACCGCGGGTACGGCAGCATTGGAGCTGTTTAGTTTGTTCTCCAGCTTGAAGGCAGATATGCTCTGATAAACAGGAGTAATCCTCTCAGGTATCAGCTGCTGTGTTCTGGTGTAGCTTTAATGTTAATGGATTCGTTCTCCCTTTTCGATGGGTGTGTGCTGTCTGTCAGCGAAGCAGTCGGTTGCCGTTTGCAAGTTAAAAGTCGCAAGTGACTACGCTGAGATGTACGCGTTATTTAATTAAAGTGGGGGTTGCACCACAAACAAACAAGCTAGTTTCCTTGCAGGGTTTAGCTGTTACTAATAGGGATGGTCCGATCAGGTTTTTTGGAACCGATCACCGAGCACCGATCACAAAAGTTTGATCACCCGATACCGATCAATCACCGATCCGATCAAGTTATTATTTATATATTATTTATATTTTCTAAATGTTAATGTTTTAACTTTAATTAATTCACTCATGAATTCATTTATATATTTGCCTTATAGTTATTTACCAGCATTATTTATTATCATAGCAGTAAATAATTATTCCTTCAGCACTGTGGAAATCAATACCCCAAAATGGCCTCAAGTGGGCATACTGAACGGCTGGTTGATCGGATGCACCGATCGGATTGGATCGGTGAATTTACCTTTTGATCTAAACCACCGATTATCACCGATCACGCTTTGATCGGCCCGATCCGATCCATTGCCGATTGATCGGTAACATCTCTAGTTACTAAATATGTGCACCTATACCAAATAGAATGGGTGCTTATGTGCATTCCGACCAAAGTTAATTTCTGCTATTTCAGTAGAACACCAAGTGTCTTGGCCTGTCTTTCCCCCAAAAGAATTAGGTTTGGTCTGTTGGCATAATGGCGTATACGTATGTCGAACAAATCAAATATGTACAACGTTTATTCCTGAAATATATAATCCGAAAAATAAATGGAATTTTGCTCAGTGAGGAAACAAAGGAGAACGTTCAAATCAGCATCTTGTGAGGCAAGAGAAAGAACTTGTTTATATATTCATAAACATGATTCAACATAGCATAACTTAACATAACATAATTCAAACTGGCTTGCATGAAGAGATAAATTCAGTGCCAAATTGCCTACCAGCTGCAATTTTGATTCAGTTAGAATAGCTATTGATGCTGAAAACTCTCATTTTTGTCCTGGCACAGCGTGCAAAAGAGCCATTTAACCCATTCAAAACGGGTACATGTCATTGTGTATCATTATTTTATGCTTTAACTTTTGAAAAATAGCAGATATACAAGCTCAAGCTGCAAGCTTGTAGATCTGCTATTTTTTTTAAATCGTGAAAATTCGAATTTTGACCCGATTCTATTCTAAGATTTTTTGAAAAACCTACGTTTCTATGTCAGCAATCTGGCCAGCCATCGTCAATGAAAAGGTCCTTTTCACTTAACTGGAGCTCAGTTAGTCTGTTCTTGAGAGACCACTATGTCAGTGGTTCTCAAACCTTTTCACGTGAAGGACCCCCAAAATGACATTTATTTGGCCACGGACCCCCATCTCAACATATCTAGTTCCAGGGACAAACCAGAAGCAAAATTTTAGTTACAAACGTTCGCTTTGAAAATACATATATTCAAAGATTTGCACGACATTTTCACAACCTTTTTCCAAAAAATAGCAGATCTACAAGCTCGCAGCGTGGCACTCGGTGCCGCGCTGTGAGCTTGTATATCTGCTGTTTTTCACTGGTTAAAGCATTCAATAGTTCTAGGCCTAAATGGGTTTTAACAGCAAGTGCCAGGAAGCAGTAGAGTTGCAACACAGCTTTTGTTTATCCATTACCACCGTGGTCTGAATTTGATTTCAATTGACGTGTGACCTTGATCAGCAGCTAGGAAATTAGTTTATGATAAACATATGCATCGCCTCGCACACCCTCACCCCTTGATTTCATATGGTTAGAGCAGGCTTATGTGATGTTATATTATGCTTCTATGTTTAGTGTACCGTAATGAATAAATAAGGGCCATTGCCACCCCACTCCCCCAATTGTCTTTGTATTCAGAACCCTTATCTACGAATCTCTCCTCCCGTGCTGATGGGCTGATAAATGTCACCTTGATGTTTAGGAGCCTTGTGATCCATCTCCTTTTCCCCATCTCCTAATTTTTAAGCGCTAAAATCTAATCATGTGTGAAGGCTCCATTAAAGATGTGGAAGAGGCACTGGCCCTAATTCACAGCCGCAAGCTGAAGTCACACACAGATAGAGAGTAAGGGATGGGACGATACGAAAATGTCGTATCACGATTATTGTGACAAAAGAAATCGCGATTTACAATATTGTCGCGATAATCAAAATCCCATTATCCTGGGGCGTAACATTTGCCAAAAAATCGCAGATCTACCTGTAGATCGGCTATTTTTTGGCAAAGATATTTGATAGCGAGTGAAAAAATGACTATATCAAGTACGTATATTATAAGTACGTTTTACCAATAGAGGGTTTATGTGGTACCGGATATGCAGCTCGGCAAATAAAAGGTGAATTGATCCCAGTGCATGACGGAGGATGATATCCCGATAAATTAAATCTCCACAATACGATTATCGTGAGTGTTTTTTTATCACGATAAACGATATATCGCTTATCGTCCTTATCGTCCCATCCCTAATAGAGAGTATGCGACGACAAGACAGTGACATACGGTCCTTTTGGGTCCATCTTTAACACTCTCATCTTGGATTTTTCTGCACAGTTTGTTAAATTATTGGCTTTGAAACCATGGCTTTTATTTACTGTGATATAAAGGACGCGTGTTTGCAACCTATCTGGGACCTTGGTAGTGATAGATGATTCAGTTCCTTGTTGGTGGAGTCTATTTGAATACACAGTGTGCAGCCCTAGTGAACCTGTTCATTATTTAACCCATTTAGGGCCTAGGATTATTGAATGCTTTAACTGTTGAAAAATAGCAGATATACGCGCTCACAGCGCGGCACCGAGTGCCGCGCTGTGAGCTTGTAGATCTGCTATTTTTGAAAAAGTCGTGAAAATGTGTGCAAATCTGAATATATGTATTTTTAAAGCGAACGTTTGTCAAATTTTGCTTCTGGGTGGTCCCTGGAACTAAATATTTTGAGATGGGGGTCCGTGGCCAAATAAATATCAGTTTGGGGGTCCTTCACATGAAAAGGTTTGAGAACCACTGACATAGTAGTCTCTCAAGAACAGACTAACTGAGCTCCAGTTAAGTGAAAAGGACCTTTTCTTTGACAATGGCTGGCCAGATTGCTGACACAGAAACATAGGTTTTTCAAAAAACCTTGGAAGGATTCAAAAGACACTTATAAAATCAGGTCAAAATTCAAATTTTCACGATTTTTCAAAAATAGCAGATCTACAAGCTCGCAGCGCGGCACTCGGTGCCGCGCTGTGAGCTTGTATATCTGCTATTTTTCAATAGTTAAAGCATAAAATAATAATACACAACTAGAAATACTGTTCCTTCGAAACAGTGTGGGCTCGCTTCCAACCCAACAAATAGGATACTTTAAGGTACTGTAAGGTACAGTACCTTACAGTATTGTACTGTACCTTACTATACTGTACTGCACCTTACTGTACTGTACTGTACTGTACTGTACTGTACTGTACTGTACTGCACTGTACTGTACTGTACTGTACTGTACTTTACTGTACTATACTGTACCTTACTGTACTGTACTGTACCTTACTGTACTATACTATACTGTACTCTACTGTACCGTACTGTACCTTACTGTACTGTACTCTACTGTACCTTACTATACTGTACTTTACTGTACTCTACTGTACTTTATTGTACTTTACTGTACTTTATTGTACTTTACTGTACTCTACTGTACTTTACTGTACTCTACTGTACCTTACTGTATTGTTTTGTACTTTACTGTACCTTACTGTACTTTACTGTACTCTACTGTAACTTACTGTACTTCACTGTACTCTACTGTAACTTACTGTACTTTACTGTACTCTACTGTACTGTACCTTACTGTACTTTACTGTACTCTACTGTACCTTACTGTACTGTACTTTACTGTACTCTACTGTAACTTTCTGTACTGTACTGTACTGGACTGTACCTTACTGTACTATACTATACTGTACTCTACTGTACCGTACTGTACCTTACTGTACTGTACTCTACTGTACCTTACTATACTGTACTTTACTGTACTCTACTGTACTTTACTGTACTCTACTGTACTTTACTGTACTCCACTGTACCTTACTGTACTTTATTGTACTTTACTGTACTTTATTGTACTTTACTGTACCTTACTGTACTTTACTGTACTCTACTGAACCTTACTGTACTTTTACTGTACTCTACTGAACCTTACTGTACATATTCTATGTGTTCTAGAGGTGTATATTGAGTGCATATACTGTAGGTTAACAATCCCAGATCACATCTGTCCTCCGCTATGTCTATAACCAAGGCATTCTTCTATGTGGCCACTCCAGACTGAGGAGTGGAGCATGACTTTTATTGTGTTTGTGGATCTGATTTGAAAATGCATTGGTTGTGATATCTCCCTGAAAACCAACAACAACCACAAATACGGCTGATTGTCCCTGCGGGTTCTAGGATATATACTGTAAATCCCATTGCCCGGGATCCTAAAACCTTATTCTTTTTAAGTAAAATTTCTAAAACACTACAAAACATGTCTCAAAGACAAATACAAGCAAACGTCTCCACAGTAACACAGTAACAGTTGTTTGTGTGTGTGTGTGTGTGTGTGTGTGTGTGTGTGTGTGTGTGTGTGTGTGTGTGTGTGTGTGTGTGTGTGTGTGTGTGTGTGTGTGTGTGTGTGTGTGTGCGTGCGTGCGTGCGTGCGTGCGTGTGCACATTGTAGATCAACTTCATAGCAGTATTAAGTGGTCCATCTATGTTTTTTATTAATAATAAAATCTGCAAAGTAACAAGTAACTGAGGCTGTCAAATGCTGTATTTATAGTAGAGTATATGTAACAAAAATGGAAAGTAGAGTAAAAGTACCTCAAAATTGTACTGTAGGTACAAGTACTTGAGTAAATGTACTTGCTTACTTTGCAGCACCACTAGCCTTACATTAAGACGCTTTCTGCCGAGACTTTCGCATTGTCACTGCAGGGCCGTCTTATGTAAGGCTACAGCACCACAGAACAGCCAATGACAGACAGGCCTTTAATCACAGCTGTGTCAATCAGTAGAGTGGAGAGGGACATTTATTTATAGTTTTAACTATAACTATAGTTTTATACATCACACAGCTTAGACATTTGGATCAAATCAGAGAGCAGACCTGTGTGAACGCATTGATATAAATAGCATATCTGAAGTGTGAATATTGCAGCCACAGCGCCTTAACATAAACATGGGTCTATTATCCTTCTCTCCACCCTGTCCCCACTCACTACACCCATTGGAAATGCATTGGGTGCTTAAAGTTAAACATTTTTATTTTTTTATAATTATTCTACGAAACATTTCAAAACGAAAAATACAAGCACACGTGTCCTCAGTAAGCTGAACACATAAAAATTTGAATGGTGTTGAAAGGTGTAAGCGTGTAGGAGATGAATCGCGCCAAAGTTTTGAGGAGATACTGACTAGTATAGTATATAAATAAACAAATAAATAATGAAGATAACATACGTGTGCTCGCCTTCCAGGCGAGCCCACAATAAGGTGTAGGCTACCCGTTCTAAATGGGTTAAAACAAGTAAAGGTTTCAGTAAAGTTTCCTCTAACCTCCCTCCTGATTCTAGCCTCGGGTAGGAGATTTTAATTAGGGCCACGCGCCAAGGTCATTGTGACCACACTGCCACTGCTGCAAATGCCACCCACATGGAACAACAAGAAGAAGTAAATGTGCGCGTTGATGGCATCACTATAATGCCACTGTAATGCAGCCGCGTGAGCTTGTAGATTGGCTATTTTTGGTGTGCGACACCAACAACAACTACGGCATAAATCACCCTTAAAGCCCAGTGACAGAAAAAAAAGGTAATTGGGCGTGCATGGGTCAGAAAGAGCCATATGCAGATTCATTACCAGTTCTTCTAAAATGGCAGCCGGTCTGTTCCTACCCTTCATCTGTGATTAGCACACCTTTTAGCCTTTCGCAATTGCCGCCATAATTCCTGGAAAATGCCTTTTTAATGGTTCCTCGCTGACGATGAGCCTCTTCCTTTTTTCCCCTGGTTCAACCTTTCCTCAAGACATGCACTTAGCTACACGGTGATTCACGGTGAGGCTGAAATGTCACCCAGACGTACGAGATGACGAGGGGCCCCGCAAAAGGCGGACCACAGCCAATTAAAAGCCTGCAGCTCAGCCATAATAAGCACAGAGACATAAACATAGAAGCCAGGATGCTACTGTAACCTCGTTAACTTTGTCACGCGGTGACGCGGCCGCGCCAACTCCACGAGTCCATTTTTTCCAATTACTTTAATGAGTGACATGTATGTGGGCAACAACGTTGCCTTGATAGTGGCTCTACACAGAAAAACCCCTCTGTGTTCATTTGACCAAAATGCACCCCGTAAGGATTTTACTGTATCCCCTCTAGTGAGATGTGGGGTTTGACGCAAAACTTGATTTGCATCCTGGTACGAACACATCAGTTGTGGCCAAGTGACAAATTAAAACCCAATCTTTTTTTTATCTTTTTTCTTTCAGTATAAACTAAACTAAACTGAACTTAAGTCAACCCTAGTGTCCCTATTGGCCCTGTCATAATGCAAAAATAGTCGCGGTGAGCTTGTAGATAGGCTGTTTTCGTTGAAGAGATTTACTGTAGTGTAGGGAGAAAAAAGGAAGGGGCCAAGTACAGACCTCTGGGGCACCCCAGTTCATAGAAAATGCTATCTGTTGGGTAGCTGAACATGTTCAGTTCACCTTCCAAAGAAAGTCGTTGATATTGGTTGAAGGTCGCATAAAAAAAGATAAATCTGTTGTTCTCAAAGTGGTGTCCAGGGACCCAAATAGGGGGTCCAAATAAACACTTCCAGGTCTTTAACTCTGAGAGTGCACAACTTGAACCAAATGGACCCGTAATTGAAATAAAATAGGAAAATCAGGAGCTCTCGTTGGAATGAATTAGGAGGTAAGTCTAACCCGAAATTATTGAATGCAGGCAAATACTTCAGGAGCTGTGCTCACAGGTTGCAACATCGCACCCCACACAATGAATTATATATTGATAATATTTTGTTCTCAGCACCAACTCAAAAGTCTGTCAAATGTCTGTCTAGCTGAACCTTGGCCCAGGCGTATCAGACAACAGGCCCTGCTTTTCGGCTTTTCTATTCCAAAATGTTGCTCTCTCTCCCCCCAAAAGCCTGCTTAACCCTCAGCAGTGGAGGAAACGGAGCTTTGATATAGTCCAAGATTTATTCACCGTCTCGTGACCTTCTGAATGCTGCCCCATAAAACTGGAGCTTTCGCCTCAAGCATTACATGTTACGGCACATGGCGGTCGAAAGCAAATCTGCAGACTGCAGCCAATGAATACAGCAGGTCATTCAAATTCAGCCTCTTGGTCGATAACATTTGTTTAGTCTGGACTCTGGACCTTGACCCAGACCCACACTGAATCATAATGGTCTATCCGGTGATTCAGCACAGCCAACATCATTATAAAGGTTCCACTCTGGCCATATTATTGTTAAGTTATCAAGATGGGTATCTGCTATTATAGCCTAATAAGAGAAAACCACGGCGGTTGATGATGCTTCACCATTGTTTTGTGTTCTGTGTTCATTTGATTAACGATAATTCATGTTTGCTGTTTTAGGATGTGTACATGCCTACAGTATGTTCATGTTTGTTTTAACATGTATGCTAAGTTATCATGTGATTTTAACATTTTTAATTTCCCCGCTACATTGATATATACGTATATACTGTGTGTATATATATATATATATATATATATATATATATATATATATATATATATCTTCATTGTCGGCTTGAAACCTCTTATCTCCAGTTTCAAATATGTAAGTATTTTCATAAAGCAAAGCCTGCTTCATCATACAAGACTAGTGAAAATAGCAGATCTACAAGCACACAACGGCTCGCTGTGCGAGGCGGTGTGTGCTTGTAGATCGGCTATTTTCACTATTTTAAGTCATTTTTAAAACGACAAATACAAAACGAACGGTTTTGGATATACAAGGTTTCCACCTGACAACAACGATATGCAATATGTATATACCTGTATATATATACACTGTATATTATTTTGTTCCATTTACTACATCATTGTTTCAGCCTAACTGTCCCAATGTCGTTTTGTGTTGTGTTATTTCTTTGTGTGTTTTTCCGTGTGTGTGTGTGTGTGTGTCACCAGACGTCCCCACCACCCTGCCTCCATCCACCACCACCCTCCCCCATACCTCTCCTCCAGATACTACCTCACTGTTAGAACCCCAGGCCTCAGACCCCACTGGAGACACAGGTACTGTATCACTGACCCCTGCTGCACAGCACAGTGCACACTCCCCTCCACGTGCGCCTTCCTCTGACTTTCACCTCATGATCCATACGCTGACTGGAGCTCCTTTCTCTGCAGCCCGTGCAGCTCTTTTTCTGTCTTTCTTTCGTTCTTTCTTTCTTTTTTTCCCCCCTTATATTTTCCTCCTGCTGCAGATGCATTTATTTGAGAGGTTGGCGCTGAAAACGACCTTATATAAGAGATGGGTAGATGGATAGATAGATTGATGGATAATTAACCAGACAGACAGACAGAATGAACCTAAATAAATAGGCGAGAACTCTGAACAAATAATAGGGCTGGAAGACCTGTGTGCTTTTCAGTGCAGGGATATTTTGGGGAATGGTATTTGGGGCTCTGTGTGTTTCTGCCCTCTTTCATTTTCCACCCACTTGTCTCCAGCTGTGTGTTGTTTCATTATAACCTCTCTCTCTCTGTCTCTCTGTCTCTCTCTCGTCGTCCCCTCCCTCTCCCTCCGCTCAGCTTTACGTAAGTGAAAGTCCTAGTCTCCCACAAGGAGCTCTCCTGTCCTCTCATGCATCTCCTCCGCTCTCTCTCTTCTCCTGCACAGCGCTTTGTATTTCCCCTTCCATCCGCGGTGATTTCATCTATCCAACAATGCTTTCTTCAAATCCCCCCATATTTCAAAGCGCTTCAGAGGGTCCTTCCAGCCGTTCCACCATCATGCTTTGCAGCATTGTATTTTATTTTATTTTCATTTTGTGGAATTTTCTTTTCTTTTTTTTCCCTCTCCAGTCTTTTATTTATATATTTCCTCTTCATACACTCCTCCCTCCCCCCTCTCCTGTCCTCTACATCTTCCAGAAAGCTCTCTGATACATACTGTAGCTATATCGGGCTCCAGCGATGCTGTTGATCATTGTGCGTCGACGTGCACCTACCATCCTGCTTGATGTATGTGTATATAATGTGGCGAGGTGCAACAGAAACTCCTTTCCTCGTGTTTGAGGCGGGGGTGGTGGGGGGGGGGGGGGGGTCGGAGGGAGGGTGGGAGGCGGTGGGATCTAAGACCGCCTTCACTTCTTCCCTGGTCGCCGAACACAGCACCGCGTCTTGCTTTCAAAGCGTCTGTTTGATTTATTACCAGGCCGCGTGACTGGCTCCACTTGAAAGCCAACCACTCCTGTGCTCCTTCTTTCTTCCCACACTCGGGATGTGCACTTTGTCTCCTAATAAAGATCTCATGGCGCTCAGAGGAAATGCGCCAGGCTGAGCTGGACATAGCAGCCAAACAGCACGGCCAAAACTGCTGACCAAAGACTGGCTTTCTTCTTAAAGGGATATTTCACTTTCAGAAAAAACTTTGGGTCATTTTATCGTCTGCTCAGGCTCAATATTCAGATGTTTGATGTAAATGTTATCAGGCCCTCCAGGTCCCCACACACACCCATTGTAACTTCAAACTCCATTTTAACCATGATAGATTCATTAAAAACACCCATTATTGTTTCTAGTGATTCATACTACCCTCCTAATACGTGAGCTGGCCGTGTTTTTTCGATAACTTTTTTCATTTGTTTTTAATAATTCTTTTGGAAAATGGAAAAGATTCAATACAATAAAGAATTATTAAAAATCTCTCTCTCTCTCTCTCTCTCTCTCTCTCTCTCTCTCTCTCTCTCTCTCTCTCTCTCTCTCTCTCTCTCATCTGCTGTCTCCATTTGAATTTCTTTCAGCTATACCCTCTCTTCTCTATCACTCTGGCTGTCAGGGGCCAGGGCATTGCCATAACGTATCAACTTCAAATTCTGACTTTAAATGGCCATATTTAAAATGGATTTAATAATAATATATTAATAGCTGCAACATGTCCGTGTCCTATCCAAGATCCGAACCACAGTCCTGTATGAGACACCACATTTCCTTTTACTGCTTTTCCAATAAGACATCCTCATATTGTGCTATGAGCTTTGGGCAGTACTAGTTTTCAACCAGTAGGTGTCCTACCAGATGCCAGGGTCTACATTTCTCAATGGAAGTGCAAGGAGACAGGAGACAACTTCCAACCACTGTAGATGAGCTAGTTGGTGTGGTTGCTATAGGCAACACACCGAAGTGAACCTGCTTTTTGTTACCTTTTGCACAAAAGAAAAGTGAAGCTTTTGGTCATGCTTCATAGACTGTTGTCACTGTTGTCATGCTTCACATGACATCACAATATACTGTATACCATACCGTTTGATTAAAACTAATAAGACGCCTCAGGGCGACATGCGACCTCGCCCATTCTTGGCCATCTGCCCAGTGATGTATATCGGAGCAGTTACCCATATGTGGAGACCCCTGCATGATAGTCAACCAAAGTGATGTCAGAACATGCCCATACTGTATATGGGCATTATCAAATATGGGCATTCCCAGATGCCCTTAATATTGATGACATCGGGACAGGGATCTCCATATATGGGCATAAAACGGACAAGGACGTAATTTATTTGCAAGTGTGACTCGTTGACATCAGCAATCTCCATATATGGGCATAAAAGCCAGAGCGTGCTGTATTTCTCAAAAGAAACAACATAATATGTTCCAAGTACAGGGACTGGTAAATCAGATTCTATACCACAGTAAAACCCTTTGTTTTAATACTTAAAGAGGTGGTGCCATAGTTTTGTACTTTTTCAGTTTTTCATGTGTCTAGGAGGTTGAAAGTACATCATTGGACCCCCTGGTGTGTTTTTTATGAGCAATTATGTATTCTCTTGGTATTTGTTTGTTTTCTCTTGGAGGCTGCCACCTTGTTGTCAAAAGTGTCAGTTAAAAAACACAGATACTTTTACATCACAGAATCAACTCCTCCCCTAATTACCATTCACCCAACACTGTGGGGTGTGGCTAACTTCAGCTGGATCACCACCCACCATGATATCCATGCATACTTAATGAACTGGGGGTGTGGCCACATAAAAACCCAATTTTAACTCTTTCTGTATACTTTTTTGGAAAAAATCTTCCTCCTAGTATAATCATAATACCTGATAATCATGTTTTAGAGGGGGGGAAATCATGGCACCACCTCTTTAAGCATAGTCTGGGATCATTAATTCCATTTTCAAAGTTAAGGTACTGTAAGTAAAACAATGCATTTGCAAGATCTGGAGAGACAGGGTGACCCTTGTTACCCAACTCACAATGATCAGAATATAGAAATTGAACTTTTTAACAATAAACATTTTGTATAGATCCATTAACAGCACCTTAACACATAGTTGTTATTTTTTACTGTGCATGATAAAAGAAATGGCTAACTGACTCTTTTAGATGACAATATAATGAGCATGCAGTGTTCTGTGAACAAAACAAACTTCACACACAGGTGAAGATTGTCTAAATACAACAAAAGATGGCTATAGTTAGCTCATCATCAGGCATGTGTAAAAGCTCTAGCGCTTTGTTGTGGTTAAGACCACAGCTATAATTGATCTTCTATTGCTCCTAATGGCACTCTTTGAGATTCAAGAATGTTGTCTTCTTGCCTCTGATCTCAACAAGCCTCATTAGCTGCCGTGACAACTGACCTCTGGGACAGCATGTCCCAGAGGCAGTGGTGGAAAGTAACATTTACTCAAGTACTGTGCTTACAGTACAATTTTAAGGTACTTTTATACTTACCTTACATTTTTCAGTACTTTATACTTTACTCCCAACCTACTTACTGTAGATTTAGATTATTATTAGAAAACATACTGTATATTAACCAATTAAGCCCTATTGTATTTTAATACTTTGGATCTAAAAGCTCACAATGTGGCACAATGTACTGTAGTGCGTTGTGAGCTTGTAGATTGTCTATTTTTACTTTTGGTACTTAATGTAAAAGCATGTTTAGCTTTTTTATTTAACGTTTAATTTAACTTTTACTAAAGGTAACTTTTTACTGTTTGTCTTTTACATTGTGGTATCGCTAGTTACTTAACCACTTCCTGTAAACCCCCTAGGCTTAGTGAAACGGCACTTTCACCACTCTCTGCCCAACAACAACTGAATGCTAAATAATAAATGGTAAATGGTGCTTTGGAACGATACAAACACAGTGGAAAGTAACATCAAAGGTGATACACCCTCCCCTACAACCACATCCTCCTCTGGATGATGATGATGATGCGTTAGTCCAGAGGAAAATGAACTCACTTTTCTGAGCCTTATTATTCAAAAAACTACAGATTTTTGATGTCATGACCCCTTTAAAGGGGAAGACCACCCATTTTCAATATTGAACTATGTCATTAATATACCTTAGAGGAGTTTTGTGGAAATAAAAAAAAAGTTCCCCCCCTTCTGTGTTGCCTAGAACTGGAGGATTGATTTGGGGGTTTGTATTGTAAAGTACAACTTGATGACATCACACATTGTACTTTACAATACAAACCCCAAAATCAATCCTCCAGTTCTAGGCAACACAGAAGGGGGGGAACTTTTTTTCTATTTCCACACAACTCCTCTAAGTTATATTAATGACATAGTTCAATATTGAAAATGGGTGGTCTTCCCCTTTAAGTAGAACATCTGCATCCCTCCTCCACCACTGCATCATGTCAGGGCTTCTGATTGGTCGGGGCAGACATGATTTAGCTGTATTAGATTTACACCTGACATTAAAATGCATCCCTGGTGTACACACCGAAATTAGATTTTTTATTTCCCGCACAAAATGCAGGACCGCCGCACTTGTCACTTCCTCTTGTAATATTTATATCCTTTATACAGATGGCAAGCACTTGGAAAATTGCATTCCGTGTAGTCTAAAGCTGCCTGTCACCCTGTTTTTACTTTGCCTGCTCTTCCCTATATATAGCTGGATCTGCATGTAGCTATTTGCTGTACGCGGAAATAGAGAACCATGACGTGTATACACTACATCACTGATGCCATCCACTGTTTTACTGGCCTTCTCTGGATGTGATCTTTGGTGTGTCTCCACTTGGATTTTAATGGCTATAATTAATGTATTAAAATAAGCCAGGCTATAACTGTTTTTAAATTTGAAATCATGAACACCACACAAATATAATTATTTATTGATTTCATTGACACGTGTGTGTGTGTGTGTGTGTGTGTGTGTGTGTGTGTGTGTGTGTGTGTGTGTGTGTGTGTGTGTGTGTGTGTGTGTGTGTGTGTGTGTGTGTGTGTGTGTGTGTGTGTGTGTGTGTGTGTGTGCGTGCGTGCGTGCGTGCGTGCGTGCGTGCGTGCGTGTGCTTGCGTGCTACTCATTTATGCATGCTCCGTCATGCAGTGTGTAAGGGGGCGTTGACACTGACATTGGCTATGTGGAAACGCCAGATGTTTCCCCATGTATTTTAATGAGCCTTGTCTGTTCCTGTAGCAGTAATGTAGTGAAAATGTAGAAGGAAAAAAAAGTAGACAACAGCTGATGAGGATGCTGATTGATGACATACCGTAGGAACTGTGGTGGAAAAAGTACAACTTTTTTCAAAGTAAAAAGTAAAAGTATCAATAGTACAGTACAATGTTCAAAATGTACTTAAGTAAAAAATAAAAAAAAAGGTATTGCTGCAACTGCGGTTTTCCCGGTGACCCTGAGCACAACGGTGGGGGCGCGGGAGTGGGGGGAATTCAAGATAGAACACAGTAACACACCAATGACTATTACCGATGGAGAGGTTAGCATTATGTATTGAGAGGCACTCTTGCCGATTTCGTAAGAGACTCGTCGCCAATTTGCAAGATATTACAAAGTTATTTGGGGCCATGATGATAACCCCTTCTTCCCACTACTAGACTAATAAGGATTTATATTGTCTGTGTTGTTGTTTACAACCACAATTATTCACGTGTGGCAAGATCGCGGTTCCACTAGTTTTACTAGTAGGCTAGTGTAGGCTTAGAAGCCTTTTCAGAAGTTAATTTAATGTTTTCCATTTAATGATTTCCATTATCCTAATCTAATCTTGCGCTAATGCACGCAACTATTTTCGCCAGGTTTTAAGGCCTAGTAGGCTTTTCAGAAGTTAATTTAATGTTTTCCATTTAATGATTTCCTTTATCGTCATCTTGCACTAATGCACGCTACTGCATGTTTTCGCCAGGTTTTAAGGTCTTGTTTTAGTTGTTTCTGCTCGCGACCCTCCTTGCCCATCAGCCCCCACCGTTGCGCTCAGGGTCACCGGGAAAACCGCGGTCGCGGTATTGCCATATACACTGTTGACACATGCACACTCTGACACACCTCTCCATGCACTCCACCTCCCCCCTCTCTCTCTCACTCGCACACACTCGCACACACTCGCACACACACACACACACACACACACACACACACACACACACACACACACACACACACACACACACACACACACACACACACTCTCTCTCACTCACACACACACACGCACACACGCACTACGCACATGACCATAACAGGTCTGTAACACTGAGAGTGTACAAATGGAGTGTACCAAATAGATTTGGTTCCATTTGTACATACTGTTTTATGGGGGTCCTTGCAAATAAAACATTTGAGAACCTAGTCCTAGTGGACTGATTTACTCATAGTAAATAAGTGTCATACATATTCGGAAGAAAACCTGGAGTCTGACATTCAGTTCAGCAGTTCAACAGAGAAAACCAAGTCTTGCCACGGACACATTTGACCCCTGAGACAGACACACTCACACTTGCACACACACGCACGCACGCACGCACGCACGCACGCACGCACGCACGCACGCACACACACACCACACACACACACACACACACACACACACACACACACACACACACACACACACACACACAGCTATCCCCATTGCCCAGCCGGCCTTAATGGCTGTAATAACTCTTCTGCCAAGTATCATGAGGGCTATACAATGTCATCAGAACCCCGACTCCGTTGCACCCGCTGCCTCCCACTCTCCGCAGAGTTCTCGGTGAAAATCTGCCAAATGCATTTTTATGGCTTGCAAATTAGCTCTGACCTTCCTGAGCCGAGAGGTTGAATAAAACACAGAGTTTTTTTTTCCCCCGGTGCTATTTAAAATATTTACGATTCGCTTCTCGTAATCAGCGTCCACAGTGGCCACGGCCGGACCTTATAGCCGAAAGAGAGAGAGAGAAAACCTGGCTCGCCAATGTGGAGACGACGATTAGTCACGCCTATAGAGTATCTGCCTGCTGTAAAGACAGTAGGAAAGAAACCATCTACCTCCTGAGAGAGAGAGAGAGGGGGGGGGGGGGGGGGGAGGAGGGAGAGGGAGAGAGAGGGGGAGAGAGGGAGAGAGAGGTGAGAGAGAGAGAAACAAAGTACTTTTTTCCCCAGGGTCCATTTGGCTCGTTCCTGTGAGCAAGGGGAAACGACAAGAGAGGAGAATAAGAACTAAACAAATGCAATGACAACCTTGAGACTCAGTACACCGTGGAACACAGAGTATGTCAGCGAATTGTCCCAATGTCGTACCGGAGAGAGGCCGATGGCCACCTGGACTGTTTTTGTTTTAGCTGTCAATCTGTCTGGAGGTTGCCGCGGTAGAGCCGTGAACCAGTGCAGCTCAGTGCAACTCAGTGCTTCACAGTTTGCTGTGTTCTCGGCAGTGAACAGAGAGAGAGAGAGAGAGAGAGAGAGAGAGAGAGAGAGAGAGAGAGAGAGAGAGAGAGAGAGAGAGAGAGAGAGAGAGAGAGAGAGAGAGAGAGAGAGAGAGCGAGAGCGAGAGAGAGCATTTTGTTCTGGTCTCTTCCCGTCAATAGAAGATAGATTCTATGCACTCGGGGTTCCGGGGACGTGAGGGATTGGGGCACCTGAGGTGAATGGCAGAGTGTTCAGGAGAAGGATTGGTCAGGGATGAATAAAAGGTGCATGGTTCAAAATCTACAGATACAACAGGTGTATTAGATCCAGCAAGGATCCCATATGCTGCAGATTGAATTCAGGATAAGTAGAACCTACTAAATATTACATCCTCTCCCTTTTAACTACAGCCCTTGCTACTGTAAGATCTTCCCAAAACTATGAAGACAATAGACAATAGACCCCTATGAAGACAATAGCCCCACTCAAACCAAACTATTATGTTCAGTTGGTACCAAGGTCAGAAACCAATCCATAAAGCAGCCACATACTTTTATCGTTAAGTGATACTGTCACTGAGCAGAGGGAATAAAATAAATGAGGAAATGATATTTCCCCCATATAGACCCTATATAATATGGAATATAATACAGCTGATTGCTGCCATTAATTAGCAAATAGCTCACAGGGTGAAAAGGGTCAACGCAGATTTTGATTGAGTATTGATTTGCTGTCTTTTACTTCTTTTACAAGTTGGTGCCGTTGGCTTTATAGGAATCGGTAGCAAATTGAAAAGGCACACGTCTCTGGACCAAGCAATGCTCCATCATGTCTTTAACTCCATGTTCGCTCCTCAGAGCTGCAGGAGGCCGAGGGTAGAGCCTTTGTTAAGGGCTAAATAGACGCAGGAACAACTTTAATTCCTGGGAGGGGATTCTTAACGGCTTGGTTCCATTTGCTATCGATCCGGATATAAATGGAGGCGGCATGCCAGGCCGC
The DNA here is from genome assembly GCF_963921795.1 of Nannobrachium achirus. Taxonomy (NCBI): domain Eukaryota; kingdom Metazoa; phylum Chordata; class Actinopteri; order Myctophiformes; family Myctophidae; genus Nannobrachium; species Nannobrachium achirus. The sequence goes on from NC_137826.1 coordinate 20,092,606, forward strand.
GAGATGAGCCAGGGACCTCCTCTCTCTCTCGGGGCCGGCATCCAGGGAATCCGCTTGGCTGATGTGTTTAAACCGTAAAGGCTAAGTTCCGGTCGCAGCTTTCCCAGGAGGGCGAGGATGGTTAAATATTGAACACCATCTGAGTGCCATAGCTTTCTCTGCCTAGTTCTCTTTTTTTTCTCCCTCCCTTCCTGCTCTCTGCTCTTAATAGCAAAACTCTAAGGAGCGCACAAGGAATTAAAACATAATGCAAAGGTCCTTCCACTTTACGCTGGCCGAGCTTATTGATGACCTGCCACATTAAGTCGCTCCGGGGAAGAATTATAGCAACAATTTGGAGTAAAGCGTGGAACAGAAAAAAGGAGAGAAATCATTAGATCTCAGGGCCGGTGTTATGAATTACATGTAATAGCCCTTCTATTCATTACACCTCAATGGCAGAGGACACTTTGAGTAACCCTGAAGTGCACTCACACGCACGCGTACACACAGCACAGGAGGTCTTAATTTGCCGAAATGAGCTTTTATTTGATTTTTATATTCATTCTCTTTCTTGTTCCCTCGGGGGAAGGATATTTATTGGGGCGATGACGCCATCTTGTTTCATCCAAGAGCACTTACTGTATCTGGGTAGAATATGGCTACTTGATGCTTCCATCCTTCTCGTAACTAACAGTTAATCACAGGAAATATGAAATAGACAGCTGTATAAATAAGAAGAAAAGGTTATCATCACCCATGCAGGTATTGTTTATTTTGTTTAGTTTTTTTTGCACTTTTCTGCCTTTATTGAGAGAGGCAGGACACAGGGAAGGAGAGACAGGGACTGACACGCAGCAAAGGACATCGGGCTCGAGAATCGAACCCACGACTCGCTGTCAGGCTGAATTAGAGCCTATAGTATGGTATGCCCCTTAACTGCAAGGCCAGTGGCGCCCCACCAATGCGTTGTTGAGGTCATTTCACTACTAGGTTCTTTCACTGACATGGGACTTTAGCTTTAGCTTGCACTGACTGATTAGCTCAAGCCGTGGGGTTATCACTCAACTCACCTATAAAGAAATGGTGTGGGATGATAATAAGATAACTAATGTATCTAAAATGAATAATGTGATGGGAAAGGGGAAAACAAAACATTCCAAATTCCCAAAGCTTTAAGTTGGCACTTTCAAACCTCAGAATTTGACGTTGCACATTTTAAACGTAATCACTTACCGTGCAAGATGGCACTGTGTGGGTAACAACAGTAAATATTTTTTGATGCAGATACTTTTGTTTGTACTTTTACTCATGTAACATTTTGAAAGGGGTACGGTGGCGCAGTGGTTAGCGCTTCGCCTCACAGCTAGAAGGTCCTGGGTTCGATTCCCGCCGGGGGACGCTGTGGGTGCTGGCGGCGTGTTCCTCCTCCGTGTCATCAGCGCCCACACCCTAGGTGGGGTTGGCGATAGGGCCTTTCTGTGTGGAGTTTGCATGTTCTCCCCGTGTCTCCTAGGGTTGATACCCTCACAAAAACATGCACGTAATCCTGGTCTCAATAATGCCTCCCCCTAGCCAGCCGGGGCGCCTGATGGAGGGGAAAGGAACTGGTTGGAATAACGTGTTCCTTCCATGCGCTACGTCCAAACCAGGGAAATCTCCACTGTCAGGTGAAAAGAAGCAACTTGGACTCCTCATGCATAGAAGGAAGCATGAGGTCAGTCTGTTGTCTCCCCAGGCGTGCCAGAGGGAGAGCAGTGCCCAGGATTACATAGGCAATTATCACTGGGTGAAAAAATGGGTTACAAAATTGTGGGATAAAAATTATGAGAAAAAAAAAAGTAACATTTTGAAAACAGTCCATTTTCTTGTAACACAGTATTTTTGCATTGCGATATTGCTACTTTTACTTAAAGTAAAACATTTGAGTACTTCTTGCACCACCGAGCTGAGGACAGTTTTAGCAACGTGTCCAAAGGTTTCAGATCTGCAGGGAAATTGAGCGTATTGCTGTAACTTGCATGCGACTTAATGAATTCACTTGATTAATTATTCCACATTGCTTATAACCTCAGGTTTTTACACTGCTGACCACAATCTCTTCTCTCTCTGAGGAGGAGGCGAGGTATTTAAATATTCAAGATAGTGTTTCCCCCAGTGCACAATTTGGGTTTATTGAAAGATTAGCAGAAGTAATTTGTTTTCTAATTCAAATTAATCCAATCTCTGACCCATAGTGGAATGGCTCTCACACACACACACACACACACATGCATGCACATGTGCGCCCCACCCACCCACCCACCCACCCTCCCACACACACACACACACACACACACATGCACGCACGCACGCACGCACGCACGCACGCACACAAGTTGTGCTAATGCCCATGGCATGACCGTAGACATACAAACAAACAAACACATTTCACATAAACATACAGTACACAGAATCCACAGATCAACACACACATTCACTTGCCACCTGAAAGCAACTGTATCCTTCCTCTGTCTGGCCGTGCACATACTGTACACACAGCAATGCTTCTCAAACATGTTCATGTCAAGAACCCCCAAATAGAGATACGTATTAGGCCGTGGACCCTTATTTGAAAACCCTTTGTGCGAGGAACTCCTTACGAGAAGATTTGTCATGATTTTTCTACTTTCTTAAAAGAAAAAGCAGATTCATAAGCTCACAACGTGTCGTATCACGACACGTTGTGAGCTTGTTGATTGCTTTTTTTCCGAATAGACAAAAAAGAAATCTACCAGGGCTTAAGTGTTTAAACTGTTTCCTCATTTTGCTGGGGTCCTCAAGGACCCCTGGGGCTCCCCGGAACTGCTGTACAGTGTGCACGTGCTCTTGTGTCTGACAGTGTGTTTGGATACGTACGACTCCATGTGCTGTGCACCCATGTGTTATAAGTATTACTGAGCTGCCATCCCGGGGGACTGCGCTCCATCCTGCTTACGAGTGCAGGCGTTAGATGCAAATTGCCAAATTTCCAGTCTCAGCCAAAAAGTTGGGCTTAATTGACTCGTTGAACAAGTGGAAGTCTGTAGGCACTGTTTCATTTCTTTCCTCTTCTTGCTCTCTGGGGGCTCCCCCCTGCCCCCAGCCTCAGAGCCCCCTCTGCCGCCTCTCTTCATTCACCCATTCAACACACACACACACACACACACACACACACACACACACACACACACACACACACACACACACATACACGCACGCACACACACACACACACACACACACTCACACACACCGATGGCGAAGGAAACCATGGCACCAACATGCGTACTCATCGGGAGTAATTAGGGGATCAGTGTCTTGCTCAAGGACACTTTGACGCTACCTCTCCAGTTGTGCTTGGGAACCTTCCAGTTCCCAAGCGGCCGCTCTACCTCCTGAGCCTCTGCCGCCCTTTTTCAGTTTTTTCCGCCTGAACTGAAATCAGTGTTGATTTCGTCGACTAAAACTATGGCGAAAAATGTTTGTCGACTGTGTTTTTTTCACTGACGAAAACGGAATAAAAACGAAATAAAAACTAAGCTGTGATGACCAAAACTAAGACTAAATATATTGACAATTTCGTCAACAAAATAAAAACTAAACTAAAACGTTAGGGAGGGACTAGTGGAGAAGAGAGTCATGTTATGTTTGGTTGCTCTCAGGTGTTGCGTGCTGAAAATAGCTGATCTACAAGACGCGTTGTGAGCTTGTAGATGTGCTATTTTCAGCACGCAAAACAAGTGTAAAATCAGTCATTACGATGCCATCAAGGCCTGCCAAAATACATTTCAGTTGACTAAATCAACTGTAGATTTAGTCGCCTAAAATCATATGATATTTAGTCGACTGAAATTAGACTAAAACTAAAACTTTTCAGGTGACTAAATGACGACTAAAACTAAATGACATTTCATTCAAAAGACTATGACTAAAACTAAATCAAAAGTTGCTGTCAAAAACAACATTGACTGAAATTCTCACTGTTTTACTATGTGACACGCACACCCCCGCATGCATGCGCTGTGACGCGCACATGCACGCACACATGTGCCCGCGCAGGCACACAATTCTGCTCTAAAAGCCCATGCTTAAGCTCAGTGGAGGTTTTATTGATCTGAGCAGCTGAAGGGTGATTCACAGGGCCCCTATCTGAGATGGTGAAAGAAGGATAAAAAAAACTCTTCCAATGGGAAAAAAAGAAGGAAAAAAGGATACTTCAAGGGCAGAGTTTCACTGTTTACTGATTTAGCAGAGTGGGTCTGGGAGAAGGAGTCCACTCGACAAAGAGCCTTTGAAGAGTATGCTGATATGGTGGATTTGAGGACACTAGTTCTGTTTCTTTAAAAAGGTGGCTTGAGAGAATGGAATCACAAAGACACAAAGGATCAATGCTGCAATGTAGAAATACTCTGGAATTCAAAAGTCCTGAATCCAAAATTGACTTGAGTAAAAGTACAAAAGTATTTGTATCAAAATGTACTTGGAGTACCAAAAGTAAAAGTACTCATTATGCAAAGTACCCATTTCCACCCACCAAATATATATATATATATGATACAGTCAGTTTGGGTAACTCAGTGAGATTGGGGTAAGAGTGCTTGTTTTGTCGTTCACCACACACCCCTAACACCACCTGGATCAATTCACTTTGATAGTCTCTTATCAGCGCACCTGTGTAGTTCTGCGTATTCACCATGAGATGGCAACAACAAACAACAGCCATTCACTAGTGTAGGCGCTGACGTCACTCGCTTGCGACCACTCTTTTGTTGTTTATCTACTAGCCTAGCTCGGCTGTGTTTAGCCATTAGCTTACTATGCCTAACTCTAACCCTAACCCTAAACTTAACCTCAGTAAAACTATGCTCCGCCCCGCGTCGCACGACAAGCTCTCCTGTTCTCAATTTCACTGAAACAAAAAAAAAAACGTGACATATATACTAGTCCTGTGCGATGAGGGATTGAATGCAGAAGTAATGTTGGAGAAGCCAGAGCGGTGCCCGTTGGGCAGAATAGTCACCATCGATGTCCAGTTGTGCAATACCCGCTGTATCCGTCTGTCTGGCTGGCACTTTTTTATGCCCATATATGGTGTTCCGTGTCCAGGCCAGTCTGTGATGTCATCTCCAAATTTGGGCACTGTAGTGATTGATGTCAGTCAGTGATGTCAGTTGGGCTTTGTTGATGTCACTTGGGCATTGTTACCATGGTGGCAACACTGTTTAGTATCAGTGATGTCAGCATGCAGACAGACGGCGGACAGACAGACAGACAGACATTCGGTAAATTAATAGTTAGATATTTTTAAAATAACAGAAATCTATAGGGCTGAAGTGGTTAATCTGTTTTGTAGTAATCAAAATCTACAAAGTACTTAGTAACTTTTAAAATAATTGTGAATTGTGAGTAAAAGTAAGTAAAAATACCGCAAAGTTGTACTTAATTACAGTGCTTGAGTTAATCTACTTTTACTATTATTGTGAGAGCTACATTTCAATATGGAGAAATCTTCCTGTGACAAACATCCTATAATGGAGAGGGGAGTGTTTCGCTGTTTCTACGTGTCATCTTTTCGACACCCAAACCTAACCCTTACCGTAACCCTAACCTCCGTGGGGTGAGTCGCTAACCCTTCCGACGCTCCGCTGTCGAAATGATGGTCGTTCGAAAGAGCGAGAGTTCCTCATTGGAGAGGAGCAGGACATTGTGTTTGAAGGATGACATTATCTCGTCCCCAAGGGTTTGACCATTTGACCTTCCAACAGAGCAGGCTTTCTCAGACGAATTGGCTGACCTCTGGTCACTTGCTAGTTAGCTGAGCTGCAAGAGGCTTACAGGTGACGTCCCTGTGGTCACTGTCAGCATGTTTGAGATTTAACACTTTCACACATTCTCGAAATGATGACACACACACACACACACGCACACACACACACACACACACACACACACACACACACTGCACAGAATACACACACACATGAACACGCTTCATATCCATCATCACTCAACACAACCCTCGCAGAGACCTTGCACTCACACACACACACGCACGCGCACACACATGCGCACAGACTCACACAGGAGGCACACACACACACACACAGACAGACACACATACTGTACACGGGTGCGTGCGCAAACTGCGCATGCACACACACACACACGCACACACGCACGCACGCACGCACGCACGCACGCACGCACGCACGTATGGCGGCTTTTCCGTGCCAGCTAAGCGAAGCGACGCATGTGTGGCAAATGGCTTTTTGTTTACATATGCGTGCGTGCATGCATGCGTTAGTTCTGCTCCAGTGGCACTCCGGGGCACACGTTGCGCTGCATCAAAGCGTCTGGACGCATCGCGTCTTTACACGATGGTTCCGCGAAGGTACGCGTGACATGTCATGTAAAAAAAGAATTTAATTCTGTAAATGTACAGTGATTCTTATATCAATGGTTTAATTGTATTCGTTTTAAGCAGTAACTCATTCCAGTTCAAATACAGACCAAACCATTCAATTCTATGCCATTGCCATCCACTATTGTTGCCTGTTCCGTTGCATTTAACAATGCAGATCTAAGAGTTTAAATATATTTTACTCTGTTGTGAGTAAAAATTAATCTGATTATTATAGAAGAGGGCTTTGCACATAAAGAGTGCTGCTGCATTATATCCTATATAAATTATATGAAGAAGTAATCCATTATTTGGGGTGACGACAACCAGAATGCAGAATAGACTATCATTAGTTGGCTGAGAATAATGCCACAATGTTTTAAATGATCTAATGTAACTTTGAGAAGCGCAGAGCTGGTCAGAGTCCAATCAGACCATCTGCAGGAGCGCTAATTGGGTTGACTCGTTGACCTAGGCCGACCTATGCAATGACAGTAGGCCTATTAATTCATTTATCAAAATATCAAAATTCATTCAATTTGTCCACACATCCAGTGTGGAAGACAGACAGACAGACAGACAGACAGACAGACAGACAGACAGACAGACAGACAGACAGACAGACAGACAGACAGACAGACTGATTGATTTCATTTTCCCATTGCACATGCATATAGAGAACGTCAAGTCAGTCAGTTTCAGCACCACAGCCCCTCATCACACAGATAGACAGCTGTTAAAAGTGGTTGCACATAAACAGAAATAGGCCTCTAATATTTGACAATTTGGCCAATGTTTAATTTGTCACGGTTAAGGTATGTCCTCACCGGCGAATTAGCGAAAGCGACGTGAATAAAGGTCTCTATCTCTCTCTCTCTCTCTCTCTCTCTCTCTCTCTCTCTCTCTCTCTCTCTCTCTCTCATGATATGTATACATTGTATAGGCCTAGGCCTATATGTGATGTTCTGTCATGACAAACAGCCTTCTTTTTTTTCCCAATACTCTCCAATACTTCTGAACATTTGGAATCAGTTTTGAAAGAAGATCTGACACTGTCATGACAGCGCTTCTGCCTATACGCTGATGCATGTGTGAATGAATAGCCTTAATCAGTCAAGCAACGAAACATTCCCTGGTTAAATTAAAGTATATAAATAGGCTAAACAAATAAAATAAACAGCATTTGTTATTTTAGTCCGTAACACAGCACTTTTCTTTGTATGAATCAACACTTATTCGTTCAGTTTAATAGTCCCAAAAATCCAGCGCTGGGCGCAAGGCCGCGCCGGGAGGCCCCACCGCCGCAGGGCGCTCGCTCAGAGACAGAGACACCTCGTCAACCTCGCCCTCTCCCTCGTCAGCTCTGTGCTCATTTTGCCACTCTGCAAACTCGTTGTCTGCATTTTGGGCCGGAGGAGCGGCAGCAGCAGCATCCTCATCCTCTCCATCTGGTCTTGGTGCAACAGGCACATATATTTGTATTTTTTTTTTTTCCCCTCAAGCCCGACCCAGCCCAAAGCCCGACATGTGCGTGACAAATTGAGCCCGGCCCGGCCCGCGCCGCGCCGACCCGTCGGGTCCCGTCGGGCTCGGGCTGAAATTCTAAGCTCTTGTGTGCAGGCTGCTGCCTCAGTAGGCCTATGCACTCCAGCCGACAAGTGTGTGACTGCATGCCCTGGTTCTGCTGCTGCTCACTGTGCACTCTTGTGACGTTGTTTTAGGCAGAAACAGTTGTCTGATTTTCACAGTAAAAAGATGAGTCCAATTACCAGTAGCCTACTTTCCTTCTACTCCACTACACTTCGGATCCTTTTGTAAGGTGTTGTAGCCTATTCATTTTAAGCTCTAACTCATTCATGAACACAAGGGTCCATTTGGTTTCATCTTATGTTCTAAATAAAATAAAGGTTAACGTCAGTCTTGCCTGACTTTCATGAGGGCAGAGGTATAGGCCTACTTTTTTTTTCTTTTTTTCTCGGTGATATACACGGCAGCACGTCATTACTTTCTTTCTGACAGTGGATTTCAACCAGTGGTCCGGGGCCCCCCAGTGGTTCTTGAGGGGGTGCCAGGTGTCTGTCTGTCTGTCTGTCTGTCTGTCTGTCTGTCTGTCTGTCTGTCTGTCTGTCTGTATATATAAAGATATTGGCGAAGCATACGTTGTGCCATTGACCGTTAAAATGTTTAATTGGCCGGTAATTATAAAGTCCACCGGACACTGTGACCGGCTGGGAAAATGTCTCCCTTATATCATTTGGCTCCCTTTAGGCTATTTTATCAGATTTAAGCCTATTATTATTATTATTATTTGGTTAAAGTAGTAGGCTACAACCATTAAAACAACATCATCATTTTTGTATCATGATCTGTCAGCATGGTTTAAATCCCGAAGGGTGAGCGACGAGCGTGCTGCGGGCTGCTTCTTCTGTGCTGTGCGCTGTTAAAATCAGCCTATTCGTCGTACGATGGTGACGCGCGTTGAAAATATCAGAGCTACAAGCTCACAACTCGTCGCAATTCGCCACGCTATGAGCTTGTATATCTGCTATAGATACGCAACACGGGGCGAGCTGCCTGCAGCTCTAGCGCTTGTCCCAAATCAGCGCTGTCTTGTTCGCTGGAGACCCTGCAGAGTCGGGGTTTACCAGTGGCGTCAGTTCAGCAAAAGCTAAGGTATGGCAACATGACTGGTGTCTTGCACGCGCGCCCTCGCGTGCGTGCAAGACACCAGTCATGTTGCCATACCTTAGCAACAGACATGATGAAAAGTACATTTTATTATTTCATCCATCCATTCATTACACATCCATTACACATGCAGTGTCAGCGTTACACTTGTCAAGCCGACATTTCATTGAATTCATAGGGTATTTATTTTTGTTCGATATGATTACAGTAGGCTATATTGAGTCTACAGCAGTGGGTCTCAACCAGTGGTCCGGGGACCACCAGTGCTGTGTTGGTCCTTGAGGGGTTAGGGTTTCCATGCAGGTGATCTCCAGTTAAAATATGGAGAGTAACCAAACGGAACTATAGACCCTTAACTCTTGAGAGCGTAAAATGAAACCAAATGGACCCTGCCTGCCTTGGTTTTGTACTGCGCCGTTGGTTCGTTCTGGGCGAGCGGTTGTTTTTTGTGCAACTAAAATACTCCTGTGCACATTACATTGGCGTAGGCCTATAGGAAAAAATAAATAAAGCCAAGGAGAACTATTAACGGCGAAACACAGGCCCACGAACAAAATATTTATATAGCGAATAGGCCTATATTTGTTTAATTTCGCCGTTTTAAAGCACCATGCTGGCGAGGAGGCTGCGCAAAAAAAGTGATTGTGCTGTCAAACAATGAAACTATATGGAATCTATGAAGGTTGTGGGGATCCCTGCTTCATCTCTCTCGCCTGTGACACCACGCAAAGCGTTTCGGGGTATTCCGAGTTTTGCACGATCTGATCATCTGCTTCAAATACCACCAGTGGTCCTTGAGGCTTGAGGTGGTCCACAATCCCCAGCTTATTAATGATGGAGTTGGACAGTTGGTAACCAAATGGACCTCGGCGCTTGCCGAGATCTCTCTCTCTCTCTCTCTCTCTCTCTCTCTCTCTCTCTCTCTCTCTCTCTCTGCTCTCACTGGGCGCAGTGGGGCAAAGTAACTAAGTAGATTTACTTATACTGTATACTCAAAATGTTGAGGTAATTAAAAGATATGATTAGGCCTATTATATTATAAAACATCCATTGATCCACTTTAGCCGTACGTTTTATGCCTATATGCCAAGACAACTAAAGGAAAGAGAGAGAGGGGGAGGGGTTATTATTACCCTTATTACTATACTACTAACTAGGTAACCTCGCACACCAGGCTTTACTAACTAGGCAAGGGGCTGCCTCTCCGCTGAGCGCATGCATGCATTGCTGCGTGACAGACAGACAGACAGACAGACAGACAGACAGACAGACAGACAGACAGACAGACAGACAGACAGACCTGGCCCTATTGCGAAGGGCAAATGCGTTGTACAGTAGTTATCTAAACCGGAGCATGGAGGAGCTTGGAACATGCATGGTACAAAAAAAATGGCGGAATGGCAGAGAATCTATGCAGATTAGCAGTAGGCCTAAATGGTGAGGCCACATTCTCATAATATAATTCGGTTTAGTCGTGCGAATGGGAGGGGTGAAGTTGCCACATTCTTGCATATTTAATTGATACGTTTGCGCTCGCACTGCACTTTGTCATCCGAAACAAGGAATCGTCCGTGCACGTCTGTCCAGGGACATGAATGTATCCAAGCTGCATAATAATGCCTCCTCCATCTCCCTGTGTGTAACCGCAGGACCCCCGCAAGCGCCGCATTAGCCTATTTATCAGCGGTCAACGTTCGTAAACGGGCAATCAAAAAATAAAACCAGCGGCGGCGGGAGAGTCTCGCAAAATCTACCAGCAATAAACCAGACAGAAAATACTTTAGCAAGATATGAATATCTACGAAGAGGGCAACGTCTCTCTCTCTCTCTCTCTCTCTCTCTCTCTCTCTCTCTCTCTCTCTCTCTGCCCCTCGTCTTGCCCTCCGCTGGCTCACTCGCTGCGCAAAAGCGTCTCCATTTGGACATGATTTGGCACAGAGAGCAGCGCGCGCGAGCTAGGGCGAGAGACCCACACATCGGCCTATATTATATTAGCCTATAGCCTATATATGATATACAAGTGACTCCAGAAGCACTTTCCTTTCATCTAAATGTGAGCAACTCCTCACAAATAATACACTATGTGCGATGGAGGGAGGGGTGATCAGAAATTAAATCAATGAGGGGAGGAGGGGGCCAGAATGGTCAGAAATCTAATGTAACCTAACCCTAACCCAAAGCCCGATACATAATTGACAATTGGAGACCGGCCCGGCCCGAAGACCGACATTTTTCTAAACAAGCTTAATTGCAGAGTGCGTGTAGCGGCGGCCTTTTGTTTTCATTACATTTTAAATATTGGTGAAGAACAGAGACATGATACCCCTTTCCAACTGTCTTTATTCAATTGTGAAACAGGTCCCGACTCCCGAGGACAATTTAACAATGAACAATCCTTTGAGTTTGCGTTGTGCGACATTTGTGCAATTAAAATAAACAATCTCAAGTTAAGTATGTGTATAAAATATTAGAATGAATAGCCTTAATCAGTCAAGCAACGAAACATTCCCATTCCCTGGTTAAATTAAAGTATGTAAATAGGCTAAACAAATAAAATAAACAGCATTTGTTATTTTAGTCCGTAACACAGTACTTTTCTTTGTATGAATCAACACTTATTCGTTCAGTTTAATAGTCCCAAAAATCCAGCGCTGGGCGCAAGGCCGCGCCGGGAGGCCGCACCGGCAAATAATCCAATCAGACAGCAAGCAGCTGAAATTAAATAAAATACATTTATAAATAAATGATAAGATCACAAGAGACCAAGATGACTACATTCTACGTTGGCCATTGGGTATATATTGCCAACAGTTAAAGGCTAGGCTGTACTCACCGATCTTATAAATTGTGATGAAGAAAATCGTTCAACGATGTCCTTCGCTCGGAGATGGTTCTGCCCGCAGCGCTGAAAACCCGTTCACTGGAACTGCTGCTGGCCGGGATGCAAAGCACAGATCTTGCCAATTTTTTTCTTTATTTATTTTTCTCAAGCCCGACCCAGCCCAAAGCCCGACATGTGCGTGACAAATTGAGCCCGGCAGGCCAGGCCGCTGCTCAGAGCTGAAGTTAACAACAAAACAAACAAATAACGAAATAAAGGTCTAAACACAACATAACTGAACAGAACTAAACAAATAATAAATAAAGCAATTTAACTGACAACTTAACCAGAAGGCAGCCATTCCGAAGGGCTCAACTTAGGAACACCAAACAAAACAAAAACAGTTAAATAAATAAATAAATAAATATAAATAAATTAACGAAATATATATATGTATCTCAATAAAATGCAAATATAAAAATGGGCAAAACAAATAAAATAACCAGCATCTGTTATTTTAGTCCATAAACACAACACACTTCTACTTAATATATTAGTCCCAACCAGCAGGGCGCAAGGCCGTGACTCATGCATGCGCTGATCTGAAAGTTACATTTCAACATCACATCATCGCCCAAATAATAATAAATAATATATTCGGAATGGCGGGGTGTTTCCAGAAAATGAAACGAAATCTATTTGGTTTCACTTTATACTCTAAAGATTTAAAAGATCCATTTGGTTAACAACTCTCCATAATTTAGCTGTGGACCACTTGGAACTTCCCCCAAGGACCAACGGTGGTCCTTGGCCAACGGTGGTCCTTGGGGGGGGGACCACCAGGACCACCAACTCACCAAAGGACCACCGGTGGTCCTTGAGGGTCTGTATTTTATCCCAATTCAAATAGGCCTATATAAAGCAAATTTGCTACGTCAGCCAAGGAGCACAGAGAGCATGAACCCACAGTGGAGACAGACCAACGCATGCTCGCATGAACGTCTGGATGTTTTATTTGATATACACGTCTACACACACACACGCAGGTTTAGCGCTGAGAATCAAATGGGTGGCACACATCTCACACGTGCGTTCCAGAGCAGAGCAACAAGTCAATCACGCGTACAGTTCATGGCGGCGCTGCATTTGACCGTGTCGTCTCACGCATGATGGCCACATGGCCATTAGATGTATGCGTGCGTTAACACATGCGTTCGCCACAAACGCCTGACACTACGCGACCTCGCGTTCCCCTGTGAGGCACAAAAGAGAAGGCACACGGGGACGCGTGACGGCGACGTTTGCGCGTTATGATTCAAAAGCCATTTGAAAATTACAGGAGACGTTCATGCGTTCAGTACAACACAGATAAAATCGAATGCGTGCGCGCGAGTGTAGCAACGTCCATGTGGCACGATTTGCGCTCGATACGCACGCACGCACGCACGCACGCACACACACACACACACACACACACACACACACACACACACACACACACACACACACACACACGCACACAAGCACAAGCAAAAGCACAAACACAAACAAACCACAACAACATCACACAGCCATGTAGCTCCTTTACCAGAAGCAGCCATTTACCAACCACACTGTGCTTCCTACTACAAACAACGTGACAGTCTCTAGAAAGTCGGTGGGATCTGCGTCCGTGTGTGTGTGTGTGTGTGTGTGTGTGTGTGTGTGTGTGTGTGTGCGTGCGTGTGCGTGCGTGTGTGTGTGTGTGTGTGTGTGTGTGTGTGTGTGCGTGCGTGTGCGTGCGTGCGTGCGTGTGTGTGTGTGTGTGTGTGTGTGTGTGCGCGTGTGTGTGTGTGTGTGTGTGTGTGTGCGTGATGCGCGCACAGGCATTTGAAAAGGGTTTATTGACTCGCTGCCAGCAGGGATTTGGGTCTTCATGGTTTCATCATCCAATCCCCCTGCCCCCCCCCCCCTCCTCCCAGCTGAGATCCTGATGATGGGCTAATTGAGCTTTTTCTTTTCCTTGAACTGATAATGCTGCTAAAAATATAGTTTATCCGCCTCATTGCACCTTCGATGCTACATCTTCAGAATCAGCCAGTGGCTAACGATTGTTTAGTTTTCCATCGTTAAGGTTTCACAGTTCTATAAACACAAGCACAGGATGGTCTGAATGTTGGCCATTTTAGTTTTCTCTTGCAGTCCCCACCCCGCTGGAATAATAATATATCTGGCCCTGTTTCATTCAAGAAATGAGAGAACCCCTCTTTCAGTTTGTTTCCCCTTTTATCAGATTTTCATATGATCTCTGGAACATTGTCTCAGTACTATGGGTTGTTGTTGCTTGTAATTTAACGAGTTAGGCCTCCGTTGGTCAGGGTCAGGGTAATGGTTAGGGGTAGGTTTAGTCCTACAGGTCTGGAGCAGCGTCTCTTATAACTGAAAAGCGCTAAGCGCGAGTGGCAGCCTCTGTCACAGAGGTGGCGTATGTGTGTGGTTGTTGGTCTGTCTGCAATATGCTCTTATCTGCTGCAGCGTCCTTGTCATGAGGTGTTGGTATAAGGTACTTCTCCAGATCACACGGTCAGTATGACCAGTACTTGATATTGATGTCAAGGGCCTTCTCGTCTTTCTTACAGACAGCACTGTTCTCACACTCTCACACTTACCAGTTCTCCATAGAGAAGGTCTTTGGTGATGGGACCATCCTCCGTGCGACCGACAGGGCCCAGCCAGTGCAGTCTGAACAGTGTACATAATGGGAAGGCCAGCGTGTGTCAAAACATCATTGTTGCACACCTTGACTTGCAAGGATATGCCCAGGATGCAGCGGAGGCTTCTCAGGTTCTGTGTTGCCCTGGTCTCACTGCCATACAGCAGCTTGCTAGACAACGCAAGCTACAGTGTAGGCATGCAATGGCCAGACCGCACCAATGCAACTAGTTGCAACTCCTCGCAACAAAACTGTTTTAAGGCCAGTCCACAACAATGCTCCTTCCATTTGCACTCCTTGCAACTGCCATTGGTCGATAATGGTTGCAGATAGTTGTTAGTAGTTGCATGTTGCAAAGTCCAACGTTATTCTTCTCATAGAAAAAAGAAATAAAAGGAAGAAAAAAAAGAAAAAATAATATATTTGGCATTCATCTTTGGGAGAATCTGGAAATGTCCTTCCCTGCTGACCAGATCAAAAGCTAAAATGAGGTCGGTGAAAGCGATACATACAGTACAGGGGTATCTGCTGCTCTCTATACTACTGAAGATCATGTCTAATGAACATTTCGCCTCGAACTTGTCTGCTGCTACTCCTGCAAAGGTGCTGTGCCGTCGTTGATCTTTGAGGTCGACTTCCCAAAAGATATCCAAGGCTGTGTCAGTACACAATGTCCCACAGATATTGTGTGGTAGTCTCTTCAAGTGGTGACTGGTGAGACGTCGAGTTCTCTCTCAAAGGTCTCTGCAAAATCTGCTCTAGCAGGCCTTGCCGGTGTTAATAGCAGGGGTTCCCTTTGTCTCGTGTGGTGGGATTTCTTTGGTGATAGCCTGATCTTGCAGCACACCAAGCCTGAGAATACCTTCATTTACTAATGGTAAGAATCAATACATTAATATGTCTGTCTATGATAATATTGTCTGTGTTGACCAATTTATTTGGATTCAGATATTTAATGATTTCTGAGAGTATTGACGTTAACTCACAAGCCAGTCAAGGCGTACTTTCCCAGGCAAATCAACCAGTGCAAAGTTGGGTTAGAAATAGAATGAAAACCAGAATACACTTTAACCTCCTTTGCATGTAAACGAATTCCACTGTGTTAAAACACACGCCCCGCACGCACAACAAACACGTTCACGGAAACAATAGCGGCTAGCGGTGCGGTGCGTCCCCTTGTGAGCCGAGCACAGCTGAACAAGTTGAATTCACGGCTGATATTACTTCCCCGTGCTTCCTGGTGACCCTGGATGCACCGACTGTGCTCAGAGTAAGTGAAACGAATCAGATGAGGACTTACCGGGGTTGGTGTGGGAATAGAGCACGTTTTTGTTTCAGCCGAGGCCAAAGCGGTGGCGGACGGAAGCACTGGACTCCTCTTATTTATTAAAGGACCCTGGCGACAAGGAGACTATTATAAATATTGAACGAGGAGTTTGCTCTGCCACGCTCTAATATTAAATCACAGGGAGAGGAATGGCTGTGCCCTTATTAAAAGATAATGTGTTCTCCAGCCATAAAAAAAAGCATAAGCCCTCTTCTCCTCTGCATGCGTCCCTCTCCTCTTCTCCACTCGTCTCTTCGCGCGGCAACGAGGCGTATCTCACTTTCCCCTCTCCATCTCCTCTTTTCTCTCCTCATTTCCTCTCCTACCTGTTAAATGGATATTCCACTTTCAAAATAACTTTTGGTCATTTTATCGTCTAATCAGGCTTTTATGAACACCATGAACAGATTTTAATTTGCTTCATTCAATATTTTGATGTTTGATGTAAATGTTATCAGGCCCTCCAGGCCCTCCAGGCCCTTCAAACTCCATTTTAACCATGCTAGATTCATCAAAACCACCCATTATTTTTTCCGGTGAACCTCCTAATACGTGAGCAGGCCGTGTTTTTTCGATAGCTTTTTTAATTTATTTTTAATAATTAATTGTTGTATTACATTTTTTCCATTTTCCCAAATAATTATTAAAAATAAATGAAAAACGTTATCGAAAAAACACGGCCTGCTCATGTATTAGGAGGGTAGTATGAGTCAACAGAAAAAATAATGTGTGTTTTTGATGAATCTATCATGGTTAAAATCGAGTTTGAAGTTACAATGGGTGTGTATGTGGAGCGGCTCTGGATCAAGCCTCCTGATAACATTTACATCAAATATCTAAATATTGAATGAAGCATATTAAAAACTGTTCAGGGTGTTCATAAAAGTATGAACACCCTGAACAGCCCTGAACAGCCTGATTAGATGATAAAATGACCAAAAGTTTTTTTGAAAGTGAAGTATCCCTTCAAGCCCTCTGCCATTTCACGTGTGTTTCTTATGTTCTTTGCTGAATCTATTTAGAGATAGTTAACGTCGCAACTGAATAGTTCAAAATATTTTCTCTGTTTGTTAAAGAAACATGGTGTGTCTGCATGTAGCTTTGACTCAAACGGTTGTCTTATGATACTGACCTGAAAGGGACATTTGTCTGATTGCTGGTTGTACCCACCACATGAAAGTCGGAGTACCCAGCGTGACACACACACACACACACATGCACGCACACCTCACACGTGTTTGTATGTGCCATGTGTTTGTATGACAAAGAGCTTTTGAAGAGTATGCTGATATGGTGGATTTGAGGACACTAGTTCTGTTTCTTTAAAAAGGTGGCTTTTACAGAGAGAATGGAATCACAAAGACACAAAGTATCAATTCTACAATGTAGAAATACTATTCAAAAGTCCTGAATTCAAAATTGACTTGAGTAAAAGTACAAAAGTATTTGTCTCAAAATGTACTTTAAGTACCAAAAGTAAAAGTACTGTGTGCCCGTGCTTAGATAGATAGATACCTTTATTATCCCAAGGGGGAAATTTAGTTGTCCAGTTGTAGCACAGCAGTATACAGTTATTTACAAAGTTACAGAGAAGTAGGAAAAAATAGATAAGAGTAAAAACAAGAGCAGTACAGTACCAAAAAAGAGAAGGTGTGTCAAAGCTTGTGTGTCACACATCCATATGTGTACTGTATGTTTGTGAGGCATGGACCATCTGTAGAAGCCTGAGGTCTTCCGTGTAAGATAGCTCCAGAAGATCCTCTGCATCACAGTTAGAGTGCCGGAATGGGCAGAAAGTTGCAGCGTGGGGACTGCCCTGAAGTGACCCACCATCAACAGTCTCCACGGCCAGCTATACATTGACCAGTACTTAAGTAAATGTACTTCGTTACTTTACACCACTGCCAAGGCCGACACTGCTGGCTGAAGGCAGAGGGACATAACGTTGCTGTTCTCTTCACACTACCGCTCAACCATGACCACTGCACGTGTGTGTGTGTGTGTGTGTGTGTGTGTGTGTGTGTGTGTGTGTGTGTGTGTGTGTGTGTGTGTGTGTGTGTGTGTGTGTGTGTGTGTGTGTGTGTGTGTGTGTGTGTGTGTGTGTGTGTGTGTGTGTGTGTGTGTGTGTGTGTGTGTGTGTGTGGTGCGCGAGTGCACGTATGGGTGCGTCTCCAGTGGCACAACGTGAAGGGTGACACATCCTGGTGACCCTTGGCGTCTCCAGAGCGACAGAGAGCCAGCTGTTCATGCCAGTCATGTGTGGTGTCCATGCCAGTCACATGATGGCGGGACAGAAGACAGAACACCATACTGTGTTGCACACATTGTTTATGGTGTCAGTGGCCCGCGTGCATGTTAGCTGTTATATATAGATATGTGCAGATGGAGTACAGCGCACTGCATGAACACACGTTCAACGCATATTTAGATATTCACACATTAATATTTATATACAGACACATCACATATCTACAGTACGTAAACATATCGTCGTTGTCGTGTGGAAACCTTGTATGTCCAAAACCGTTCGTTTTATATTGATCATTTTAAAAATGATCTAAACTAGTGAAAACAGCCGATCTAAAAGCACAAAACGCATCGCACCGCGAGGCGTTGTGTGCTTGTAGATCTGCTTGTAGATCTGCTAGTACTTGTAGATCTACTAGTTTTGTGCGACAGCCTTGTATGATGAAGCAGGGATTTACTTTGCGGAAAAAACGTACACATTTGAAACTTGGAGATACAAGGTTTTTGCCCGACAGTGACGATATACAGTACAGTACAACACACATAACTCATTTATTGCACCCTCTCTCTCTCTCTCACGCACGCACACACACGTGGCTATATGAAGGGCACTGAACATGAATATGGCAGGGCACCGTCTGGTGAAGTGTAATGTGATGAGGTGCCATGGCCTGTTATAAATAATAACACTATTAGTGCAATATCTCAATAATAATATATCATATCTCATCTCGTAAAACACACTACTGTCTTATCCAGGAGGTCGGTCCATTTACCAGGTGACCTCTGTCTGTCATAAAAAGCCTGAGAAGAAGAAAAGAATATACCACAACCTTGTGTATGTTATTTTTTATTCAATATGTTTGACTGGAAATTAAATCTTTGATGGGGTCTGGGTGTGAGCTCCTTACACACGCTGCTCCGCATCCCCTCAGCGGGCCGGCCCTGATGTTGTTTTCTGCCGTGCCGCTCGGCCCCCGCTCGTGGCTCGCGGAGTGCCGTGCCCTGCCTCCCCAGCGGGGACTCCGGTCCACAACACCCGGTTCACCTTTTCAACAGCAACTCCCATCCATCCCCGCGCCATGAGAAATGGGAAAAGATTGATCTCTCCCCTTTTTATTTTTCCATGTGATGATTTATTTACTTCTTCTTCTGCTATTGCCCTGGTTTGCATGTTGCAACCCCCCCTCCCCCCTCCCCCACCCCAACCCCCGTCAATGCATGGGGTGGTCCTGAATTATTCATATCCGCTTTTCGGGGTGCTGCTTTCATTCTCCTTTGCCTTCATTTTGAAGCGCGTGTGTGTGTGTATGTGTGACTATCGGGGTGTGTGTGCGCGCGCACGCACTCTGCGTGTCAGTGTGGTGTCAGCCTCTCTCGCTCTCCCTCCCTCTCTCCCTCTCTCCCTTTTCCATTTCATTATTCTGTGTGAGCAGACTGCATGATGGAGAGAAAGAGAGAGAGAGAGAGAGAGAGAGAGAGAGAGAGAGAGAGAGAGAGAGAGAGAGAGAGAGAGGCAGGAATGACAGCAGCTCACAATGATTATTAGAGCAGGAAATAATCTATTTCTACATTTTATTCTAATGTCTCTCCTCCTCCTCCCCCTCTCTCTTCCTTTTCTCTATCTGCCACCCTCTATTTCTCCCTCTCTCCCTCTCTCCTCTCCGTGTCTCTCTCTCTCTCCCCCTCCCTCCCTCCCTCCCTCCCTCCCTCTCTCTCTCCTCCCTCCCCTCCAGATCCTAACGCCATGGGGCAGCACGGTACAGACCATGCCCTGATTGGTGGAGTGGTGGCCGTGGTGGTCTTCGTCACCTTGTGTCTAATCATAGTTCTTGGGAGATACCTGGCCCGGCATAAAGGTATGAGAGAAATTATTCAAACATTTTCCAGATTTCTTTAAGGCAGAGGCACACAAGTTCACAATGTGTCACATTTTGTCTATTTTATTAATAGACAAAAGTATAAAATAGGATTAAAGTGATTAAAGTGATTAAAGTGATTCTCCCCTGAAGAAGCAGGCAGGCTCTAATAGCTCAGTGGATACAATGTCAGCACTATTCTGTCCAGGCTCAGATCCTGGGTAGAATAGGAAAGTTACAGATGGTTAGCTTAACTAATTTAATGATGGGACACTCTGGGACCCCTTCAAGGACACCTGAGGGTCCCTAGACCCCACTTTGAGAACCACTGCTGAACACTAAAACACCTGTCTCATTGAACATCAGAGCTGGGTCCCCAGAGACTCCTATGAGATGAATCACACAAGTCAGTCCACCTACTGTATACAGCCCAGCACATCAGAGGAAAGGGTTATCGCTAGACTGGGTCTAGATATTGGGAAGAAATTGGGCCCCAGAAATTGGGTTTTACGAATTATGCTAATTAAAGGAGTAGTTTACCCCCACAATGATCTTTTTTTTCTTTCTATTGATTATTCACATCATGGAGACTTGAATTCCATGGAGTGAATAATCAATGCATTTGGGTCCCCATCCGGAATCAATGGGGTTACATTTTCCTTGGGAATGTGACAAAAAAGTTTTAACAAAAAATATTAATGAACTCAAGTCTCCATGGAGTGAGTAATCAATAGAAAAAAGTCATTTTGGGGGTGAACTTCTGGCCACACAGAGTCAGGGTGCTGATATTGTGCATGTTGTCTCACTGGACTCTGCTGCACCAGTGGGTCTCAACGTTGGGTCCAGGTATCCTCAAGTGTGTGTAACTCTTGAGAGTTATGGGTGTCCTTGAAATTAAAAAAAGTTTGAGAATCCGATTATGCCACACTAAATGGAACAACCCCTTAATTATCATAATTGGTTAGACTTGTGAAGGAAGCAAGGAGGAGGCCCTGTTTCATTCCAAAATAGCCTGTTACCAGGTGTAGCTGTGCATTGTAATTAAGCTCATGTCTCAATCAAGTAGTGGGAGAGCACTCCCAGAGCAAAACACCTTTTTCTATATTCCAGGCAAATGCTTCATGAATTAATCAGCAGACCAGCGGCTGCTCGGCAGGCATGCATTAAAACTAGAGGCCGACCTATGACACCTCTCTGGGCCTGATGTCCATCACCTGATGGAGAGTCCCTAGACCTCCGCTTACTGATGTTGTGACTGATTACTTTATTTAACTGCAGAAATGTTCTAATCCATTTGAACAACTTCTAATTGAATACATTTAACAGGAAAAAAGGGGGGAAAATAAGTTCTTTGATAGATGAACACAAACTGAACTTTATGTGTTTATCAGAACGGGATGCGAAGTGGTTATTTTCGCATCTTTTGCACGACACTTGTGTACGATGAATTTGGGCATACATTTACAAAAAAGCATAATATAAAAAATATACTAAGTACCCACTTGTCCTTTAATAGAAATCTACAAAACTGGTGCCAGCCATTTTGTTTAATTTCACCTTTTTATGGGGGCCAAAATCATATTTTGTACTTAAATTACATATATAAATCTATGCTTCTATCGAAAGCCACACTACCCCTCTTACAAAGGAAAAAATATATATTTATATTTGGGCTTCAATAGAACATGTGTAAGATGACCTAGATCATTATGATATTATATACTGTCATTACGACTGTGTATGTTTTAGAGTGCAATGGCCTTTGAAAACCACCAAGTGGTGCTCTCCTACTATCTGATCGTCATTTAGGATACAAGAAGCACGTTTTTATTTTTTTGGACTGTTTACATTTGGGCCAGGCCTTTTTTGATAACATCCTATAACACATTATGAGCCTTCGATCTCGATCAAGGGCTTGATCAGCCGAATGGAGGGCACCGTTAGAAGCGCGTGCTCGCGCCCGTTCGAATGAGTACTCATACTTCGTCTGGGAAGCACGGGAAAGTGTATAAATGAACGTTTATACAGTCGGACTGTATAAACGGTGCTACAGTCAAATCGGTCCGGTCCCGGAGCCAAATGGCATCGATTTAGAGCAGATTTTTTAAATTAAAATTAGATTATGAAATATAAAACTTTTGATTAATTAAAAAGACGTTTATTGCGTGTATGGCACTACAGATCAAAGACGTGTAGTACGTTTATGGCATAATATGAGTAAAAAATTAGTTAATATGAATATAAGAAAATATGGAGATATGAGGTTTCTGCCCGACAGCAATGATCAACCAGTGGTCCTTTAAGGGATTCTGGGTCCCCAGCGAAATGATGGAGAGTTGGTAAACAAATGGACCATTGTAGATCTTTAACTCTTTAGAGCAGTGGTCTTAAACATTTTCAGGCCAAGGACCCCTTAGTTGAGATAAAGATGAAGCAGGGACCCCCACAACCTTTTCATAGATTCCATCATCGTTTGACAGCACAATCGTCAGTGTGTATTGGATTCATGTCAATTTGTTTTTTCAGATATTTAACCAATTGAACTGTCAATACTCTTTGCTGAACCTCTTTGCTGAAAATAGCCGATCTAAAAACTCACGAGCTTGTAGATCTGCTATTTTTGGCCAAAGTTCTCATAATATGGACACTAGGATTCAAGTGGTTAATATAACAAAAGAAGAAAAAAGTTTCTATCACACAAAGATTTGGAGGACCCCCTGTAGTAACTCTGAGGACCCCCTAGGGGTCCAGAATCCTTGCTTTAGAGCAGGGGTTCCCAATTTTTTTTGGCTCAGGGCTTCCCTATAAATTTTCATCAGGCACCCCTACATTATTATATTCATAATTTTCACTCCCAGCACCTTATATTTATAGCATATTCTAGTGATTATGTTGCGAGGAAAGCGAGATAATAGCCATTTTGGTTAAAAATGACTTTGTACTTCAAGTTTAAAATGATACTAAATATATTTTTAAATGTCCAAATAAATTTCAAATATTATCAAATTATCTGCACCCCTGGACTGCCGTCGCGGCACCCCAGGGTGCCCCGTCACCCACTTTGAAAACCCTTGCTTTAGAGCGTATTGTCCTCTGTCTCTGTCTCTCTGTGTCCGTCCTCCCTGACGTGGCTGTGTCCTCTCTGTCTCCTCTCTGTCTCCTGGGACATCCCCAACAGGAACGTACCTGACGAACGAGGCCAAGGGAGCGGACGACGCGCCCGACGCCGACACGGCCATCATCAACGCCGAGGGCAACCACGCACACGCAGAGGAGAAGAAAGAGTACTTCATTTAGACTGCAGAGGGCGCCGTGACGCTACCGCCCCCACCACCCCCCCACACACGCACTCGCGCTTACGCACACACACACACACACACACACACACAAATACACACACAAGCACGCACGCACACACACACACACACACACACACCCTTTCTCCTCGTCTTTCTATATATATAGTATATATAGATATATATATATCCTCCTCTATGTCTCTCCGACCATTCCTCCCCCCTCTTTCCCTCCCTCTTTTCTCTGCACCCGACCACTGCCCTTGCTTTGTCAACGAGGAAACCCCGGGCGGTCTACTGACGGAGAAACTTTAACATTTTTCTTTCTTTCTTTCTTTTTTCTTTCTTTTTTCGTGGCATTGTGCCATTTCCTTCAGAGCGTTTTCTTTCATTTCACCTTGTCATCTTCTTCTATTCCCTTTTTTAATTTCTTTCTTTGGCGACTGGCCCAAAACGCGGCCGCCGCTGGAGTCCTCAACTCTCTCACGTGCGTTTCCTTTGGAGGGGTCTTTTGGTTCGTTGACCCCCAAGTTGAAGAGAATACCAGACAAAATCTGTAAATGCATCCAAACTGCTTAATATGTGACGAGACCCCCTTATTGGTTCTCTCCCATTTGTCGGCCCCGCCCGCTCCCCCAACACACACCCAATCCTAAACACCCCCCTGTCCCCCCCCCCCCCCCCCTCCTTTTTTTGTAAACACATATCTTCTAACATTAACACGGTGCCTAAATATACAGACGCCCATTGAAATTCTGTCAATGCCTTCATGTAACGTCTGTCTGTAGCGATGTAAATGCTTTGTAGATGGTTGTCTCGACCGCCATTCAACCGCTGCTTCTCACAAGCTTCCGGTTTCATCTTTCTGTCTATTTTTCCAATTATTATATTTTGTACTATTTTTTTTTCTCCTTTCTCAAGATCTGTGCTTTCAACGCCTTATATATTACTATCACATTGAATGTCGTCGTTGTCGGGTGAAAATCTTGTATCTCCAAGTTTCAAATTTGTAAGTTCTTTCGCGAAGTCAAGCCCTGCTTCATCGTACAAGGCCGTCGCACAAAAGAAATGAAAACAGCCGATCTACAAGCTTCTAGATCGGCTGTTTTCATAGTTTAAATCATTTTTAAAATGATAAATGCAAAAAATAAACGGTTTTGGACATACAAGGTTTTCACCCGACAACGACGATATGGTCCTTTTAGCTGATTCAACACCCACTCCCACACCCACCCTGTCCCTCCCTCCCACCCTCATCACCCCAATAGACATTGTAAATGAAGAAGTCGACCCTTTGTAAGATACGATGGAAGGTTTTGTGTAACACTGTAGCAAGGATTGTCAGATATGTGTATAATGTTTTTATTTTTTATTTTTCCTCACCATAGGGTTAAAGGGTAGTACTGTATTGTTTAGAGCAGAGAAGCTGCGATGAAAACACACACACACACACACACACACACACACACACACACACACACACACACACACACACACACACACACACACACACACACACACACACACACGCACCAAAAATGACATGCTAGAAAAAGAACTCCATCAAACAAAACGCAATCGGATATATTAGGGAAAAAAAGGGCGAAAAAAAGCTAAATCTGCTGTATCTATGTATTTTATTTGTCTGTATATTCCTTCACTGTTCAGACAGAAGACACTTTCACACTTTTAACCACTTACTTTTCTTTGCTATCTACACCTTGACGTCTTAGAAACCGGGCCAATCACCTCTCTCACGTGTTGTATAAATCCTATTGTTGTTAGTTAGCTTTAGCTTTTTCTAATTTCGGTGGTCAATGCCACGATGACATTGAAGAAATTTGTTTGAAAGAGCCTTGAAGACCCCATGAAATCGTTTCGAATTACATTTCAGCGCTGTAATATTCCAAACTACAGAAAAGAAAAAAAACCTTCTGAACAAATCAGACCGTAATTGTTTTCCTCATCTCCTCCATTATGCAGTGAACTGTGGAGTTTTATTTGAGTACAATTTGCTATTGTAAAAGATTTCAAGATGCATTCCACAAATTACGTCAGTACAGCATAAGCTTGGTGATAAAATCGGTTTCGCTGCAGTCATGTTTCATTTCAGCATATTGTCGCTGTCGGGCGCAAACCTTGTAACTCCAACTTTCAACTTTTTGTGTTTTTTCTTTTCTTTTGTTAACTAATTCCCTACTTCATCATACTATACTACAGGGTCAGGGTCACACAAAGTATTAGTAAAAAATGCTTATCTACAAGCTCACATTGGTTTGCGATGCCACACCTTGTGAGCTTGTAGAGCTGTGGTATTTATAAATATTGAATCAATGAAATGAGCTTACGACAAAGTAATAACTACAATGGATGCTTGGAATGCACATTCTTTTCTCCATTTCCTGAAAAAGTAACCGCTCTAGAGATAGGAGGTTTCTGCGCGGCAGCGACCATATTTGTTTTGTGTTATCGCCTCCACAAGAGCTGCTGTCTGAGAACACTTCCACTAACGACTACTGAGTGTTCCTTTATCTCTGAGCGCACACATTCACCCGTAAGGGTCCATTGTTACATCCTCCATTGTTACACTCAGTGAGTGA
Source organism: Nannobrachium achirus (assembly GCF_963921795.1). NCBI lineage: Eukaryota > Metazoa > Chordata > Actinopteri > Myctophiformes > Myctophidae > Nannobrachium > Nannobrachium achirus. Next base: position 20,118,536 of record NC_137826.1, read on the forward strand.
AATGAGCCCCCAGAATTTTACAGTGCGTTTCATTTATCCAACTGAGCCAATCCATATTTACAAACCATTTCATGAGGTCTTTGGACAAAAAAGCAAATAAACGAATAAGTAAGTAATGAATATATGAAATAATGAATAACAATGAGAGGTTGTGAGAGTGCTAGTCAGCTCAGCAAGGGGCCCGTGCCTCTTGAAGTAAAGGGCTGATTAACGCTTAGCTGTGCGCCGTTGTCGTGCAAAAACAGAAGATCTACAAGCTCACAGTGTGTCACCTTGTGATGCGTTGTGGGCTTGCAGATCTGCTGTTTGCGGTGCGCAACCATGTACAAATCAGGCTGAAGTGGTGAAAGCAAGAAAGAAAAGCACAACAGTAACACAAACCACGTTCCTTTGCCGACATCTTCATTGCCTTTTAGAACAGCTCAGCTGAACAAAATGTATGATAATGAAACGTTTATTTGTTTTAGTCCCAAAAAAGAGAACTTTTTTTTTGTGCTTTTTATACGACCGACTTGGTTTTTATTTGTATTTAATTTTGTCACTGTTCTTGTTGTTCATACACTTCTAAGCTCCCAGCTGTATATCGTGTCTGCAAAAACAAATGTGGTAAATAGTGATAAATGCTATTAGATTTTTGGATTCCCTTATTCGTTTAAATTTGTATATTAGCCACTTTATCTACTTGGGGGGTGGTGGGTGTGGGGAATTATTTTGTCTTTTTTTTTTTTTTTTTTTTTAAGAAAAACTAAATTGGGGCGTTTTTAGTTTGTTTTAGTTTTTTAGCACAAGGCATGTATATAATGTGTGAGGACTACACTTTAGTAATAATTTACATCGGCATGTTCTGTTGGGTTTCTTTGGCTTTGTTCCATCTTTAATTTATTCAAATGGACCTTTTTTTGACGGAGAACCATTAGGAAGGTTGTATTTGCCCCTTAATGCTGCGTTCACACTGGCATCTATACAAAAGATACAAAGATCCAAAGCGACGCGGTGTCGCCGAGTCGCTGCTGACGTGTTGATCAACATGCTCGTTTGCGCCATCAAGCGTGCGTCAGACGAGAAAAAAATTATGTCAAATAAAGCCTAGAAATAATTAGTTTTCCCGCATTACAAGCAGCAGTTGTGTGGAGAGAGAATTGTGTGGAAATGGTTTTAACATCACTTGGTAGTTTTGTAGCTGCTGTTGAAGCCTGCTCAACTTGGATTGTTGCTTTGTAGATTCTTTCTTTTTTGTAGCTACAAACGTCGGGTAGCGCTTTGTACCTTCATGTCGCCCATGGCTTCCATCGAAAATGAAAGCCTGCGGCTGTAGCTTTGTAGCCGCCATTGTGAACACAGCATAACTCTGGAGGCGGTTAAAAAATCGTGTGCATTGATTTAACTCTGATTCGGGTCCAGTTTTACACTCAGGGTTAAATGAACACTCGGGTGTTATTTTGCTGTACACCGTTGTGTTTGCGGCATGCTCCTCAGTGACCTGACGTCAGATTTTGCATAATTTATCCTACGAAGGTGTCCCCGTGCTGAAAATAGACCATCCCACAAAGCTCGCACACGCTTCTAAATCTGCTGTTGACAGCGCGGGACGCCATCGTAGGACTATACGTACAAGTCAGGCTACACTGTAGGTCTGAGCTAATTGTTGTAGCTGTATACTGTAAGTTGACACCATGTACTTTGGTTTGCCCTCTGACGTGTGGACAAGACAAATATGGTCCTTCCTCTCCCCCGGTATGAGGGGAAAGGTCCACAGGGAGGTCAGCAGCTACTTTCTGTCCAGAACTGTCATTACAAAAAACCATCAAGGTTAAACTGTTAAGGCATTTAAGGTTTCAGCTACTACTATCGCTGTTAGTGGCACTCTGTAAAAAATAGAATACTGTGCAGTTTATACGTTTTCGGTTGATGTGTAACCTACAGTAATGAGCTGCAGTACACACGTTTTCTGTTGTCATTACTGTATATCCTTGGGATTGGCCAGTGTAACCACATAAGAACTGTATATACAGATTGGTTGACAGAAAGGAAAATAACCTTGTAGAAGGTCCCAAATGTTGCGAGAGGGGCCAATTAATTACAAGTTGTTTTACATTTAATGCAAATAAACACAACACAATTTCCTGCGGTTGAATAGTTTTTGTCCACAAGGCGAAGCATGGATGTCATGGCATGCTTTCTCAAGGTGATGCAGTAAATGGAGCGTGAAGCCCCAGTTGAGTTTAGAGCTTTCTGTTTTTACAAATTGCATTGGCGCAATATACAATTCCCACAGTGTTAATTACATTTAAAAGGTGTGTGCTGCAGCTATACCTCCATGTTTTTCAGAATTCGAGAACGAGTACAACCACTTACAGAAATGATATGACGTGATATTATCACGTAAAGTAATGTCCATTTTATTTTTTATTTTATTTTTTAATTTGTTATTGTATAGTTATTCAACGACATTACGAATCAAGACTCCTGATGCATAATATAAGCAGCATATTCGATTTGAAGGGAGGACGGTGACATGGATTTGCTGATGTGTGTCAGAGAGGAGCAGGCTTTTTTTTTTTATAATATGTGACAGATGCTCACTAGACAGGTTTGTTTGCAGTGATGGGAATGTACAAGTCTCTGGTTTGAGTTTTGGAATGGAACCAAGGTGCCATTTTTATGAACAATGCATTCTAATCTAATTTGAAGGATATTTCTAAGTGCGTAAAAAATATTGACAAAGAATGGAGTGCGTTTTTTGCTGAAAAAGAAAACAATGTAAATATCTGTTTTGACATGGTGATACTGAGCTAATGTGTTGCAAATGGCTTTTTATAATAAGTAGACCAAACTTGACTCAACTTTATTTTTTTGTTATTTTTTTTCTTTTTGTAACGGCCTGGCACATATCTATGATACAATCAACTGTAGCTCTGTCACATTCATCCTGGGATGTTTCAGTCACAGTTAGTATTAGTACCATTACTTTTCATTGTCAGCTGAAACTAAGCTTTAAACCTCCGACAAAACCCCCCCATCCCTACCGTTCATGTAACGATCATCTACTGACTCCCGTAACAACCCAGACCACGCAGTATCACTACAAAGTCAACAGTGGCACCACAACACTCAAGTCTTATCGTTTGAAGAAGTTGATACATTTTTTGTTTTTTATTTTTGTTTTTAAGAACTGTAGTTGCTTGTTTTCAATAAATACCCATCTAAGAATGCCTCTTAGCTTGGACTGCATTGACTTGTATTTTTATTTGAACTCATGTATGATTATTGTTGTATTGTGATTTTTCAAACGTGCTTTGTTTGCCACAGCAATGACGCTCGCATGACAGGGGCTGTTCCCGGTGTATCTGTCCTCCGCTTAGGTCCAGAGCGTCAGCTTCACTCACAGACATGTCGGCAAATGACAAGACCGGGATTTCTCAGCCCCTACGACGCTCAACTTGAGTCAAAATAAACAAAACTACTTCGCTACTCACCAAACCAAAGGTAGTTTTGCGTTGTTGAAAGTCTGTTCTCTGCGGTGGTGAACCTCGCAGCGCCCCACCCACTCTGTAAAATACACTATTTTTGTCATGAAATAAAACGCATCCAACTTGACCGCTGCTTATTTCCGTTTTGTGAACCATTGTGTCTGCGGTGGCCACTGTGGGTGCGTTTTATTTCAAGACAAACATAATGTATTTTACAGAGTGGGTGGGGTGCTGAGAGGAGGTTTCCCACCGCGGAGAATAGACTTTCAACAACGCAAAACTACCTTTGGTTTCGTGAGTAGTGAAGTAGTTTAGTTTATTTTGACTCAATTTGAGCGCTCGTAGGGGCTGAGAAATCGCAGTCCAGTCATTTGCCGACGGGTCTGTCAGAGCGTCAGTGCTATCCTCCGCTGAGCCCTTCATGTCCCTCCGCTGTAAAGACCAGCTTCAGTACACTCCTCTTATAGTTCCTCTGTAATACTGACACTAGAATCGTCTCAATGTCCACGGCACTGCGATGGTCGTGTGGTGTTGTTTGGGGTTTTTTGTTTTGTTGTTTTCTTTTTTTCATTCTTTCTTTAGTTTTGCATCTCAGGAATATATTTCATGTAGAGTTTTTTTAGGTTTTGGTTTTCTTTCTTGGGATAGGACTTGTGAGCAACTTCTGACTCGGCCTAGTCCCCCCTCCCCCTCCCCCCGTATGCTGACGCCGTGTATTTGTTGAGTTTAAAATGATCACAATGTTAATAAAGGTATTCAGTGATTATTTAGTATTCTGTCATTGTGCTGTCATTAGTCTCCTTTACGACTGTTTAGCTGTGATAGATGTCATTGTTTTGAAATAACACTAACAGAGACAGAAACATTGGCCTGGACGGCTGGGCACCTATAGGCTCCTGCCTAGCGGGTTCGAGTTCCGTTCCCGACGATCTTTGCTGCATGTTTCTCCCCATCTCTCTCTCCCTGTTTCCTGTCAATCACCTCCCAAAATATCTTTAAAAAAATAAAACAAGAAACACAAGCTTGGTCATACAAAGCTTTATATTTTTCTACACTAGAATTATGATGTGGAGATACAGAGGTCGCAAATTAAAAGAGAAAAAAGTAACTGCGGGAAGAGACAAATGCAATAATGAATGCAGATGCTTCTATTCAGGTGTACTGCTTGATACAATTAAGCAATTCATATCATTGCTTTTAGTGTATTTAAATTCTGAGCAGACCCTGTTCACTTAAATTTTGGATCAAGATGTCAAGAGAAAAAACACCTAAATTCTGTGAAAAAGGATTTATTATTGGGAGCACGGATGTTTCCATAAGAGTGACTAAAGTGAAATCTGCATTTCAATCTGAAATATGTCAGTAAAAAGGGTCAGATATAGTCGGGGGATATCTTAAAAAGTCCTGGAATAAATTCCTTACCAAAAAATGTCTTCACCAATGTGTTTGTAAAGGTGTCTAGTAACACATCTCACAAAGACTGAAATGCAGTTTCAGAATCCTTGACAGCTGCTGAAAGTTGGGGTCCCATTAACTTAAATATACAGGATAAAACACACCAAAATAAATATGCTTTAAGTAGCATGTGAGGGGTCAAACAAGGGTTTTTTCATGATTCTGAATCCATTGCAATCATTTGTTTTTCCACAAAAAACATTCCTTGTTTTTTTTTTCACAAAACTGTGAAAAGTGATGACTCATCACTAAACCATAGTTTTGGGGGTCCGAAAGAAAGAAAGAAAGAAAGAAAGGAAGAAAGAAAGAAAGAAAGAAAGAAGACAACGAAGGTGAAGAAGAAGTAGAAGAAAAGGGCCATGTTTGCCTGAGGAAAGCGAGTGCAATAAGCCGCACCTGTCAAGCAAAAGTAAGAGTAAAAAATAAAAGAAACACCTTGAAGGAGTGTGAAGTAACTTTGAGACAGAGAACTTTGAGAGAGGAGAGGAGTCAACACTGAATAATCAGCCATATCTTCACATCAGACAGAGAGTGTGCAGACCTGCTGTCAGTTTGGCCTCCTCATAAAATTTTCTTTGTTTTCATTCCTCAAACTTTTAATTTCAAGAAGTTTAGCCATAACTCTGAGTCTGACAGTGTACAAAATTAACCAAATTATTGTCCAATTGGTTCCATTTGGTTCCATTTGTGAGTTACAGACCATTATTGGTCCCATTTGGACGAACCCTGACTGACGGTCCCTGGACTCCACTTTGAGAACCACTGGCCATTGTGGCCAAAACCATACTTAGTTTACGGTTGCAACCATCCCTTTTATGCCCATATACGGAGATCCCTTATATCATCAATATTAAGCACATATCTGGAAATGTGCATATGTAGACATATTCTGTCAGTCTCATGTGGTATTAAATATTTTAACATATTTTAATGATCTAACCTAAGTTACACATTTAAGCCACAACCATTGGTTTTCAAAGAAGGAAGGAATACAAACCAATACGTAGCCGATCTCCAAGCTCACAAGATCGCATCGCTATTTTCACTATTCTAAATAGTTCTTAAAAGAATAATACAAAAATGTATGGTTTTGGACGTACAGTACAAGGTTTCCACCCGACAGTGCCGATGGTTAATCTGCTCTGCTGTATTCTATATTATATGTTTAATGCAGGGGTCTTCAACAGGGTGTCCTCAGAGTTACTACAGGGAGTCCTCCAAATCTTTGTGTGATAGAAACTTTTTTTCTCCTTTTTTATATTAACCACTTGAACCCTAGCGTACATATTCCTAGCTCACAACGCCTCACGCTGCGAGGCGTTGTGAGCTTGTAGATCGGCTATTTTCGGCAAAGAGCTTTGGTGTAGAGGGGGAAAAGAGCAGACTAAGTACAGAGTGAAAGGTCAAGTTTATTAAGTATTGACGGTTCAAGTGGTTAAACATCTGAAAACACAAATTGACATGACTCCAAAATACGCTCACATGTGATGATTGTGCTGTCAAACGATGAAACTATATGGAATCTATGAAAAGGTAGTAGTCCCTGCTTCATCTCTCTCTCAACTAAGGGGTCCTTGGCCTGAAAACATTGAAGACCCCTGGTTTAATGTGTCCTTGCATGGCTGCATGTTCAGTCACACTCAGTTAATCCTACAAAACAACAACAGGCCTATGCCTGGCTGTGGCCTGCATGGCTGCTACAGTTCCTTTAATTCGTCTCCAGAATGGTTGGGAGAACCAATGACAGGTACAAGCCTTATATTGGATTAATCTACAAGTTTTTCAATGTAATCTCCTGCCCTTGCCGTGAGAGGTTTTGGAAAAAAAATAGAAGAAAAGAAGTAATTAGTTATAGGGAAAGAAATACAGCACAAAACTTCCACGAGACAAAATATCTAAAAGCACTGCGATACGTACATATTCGTTATGAATTATTAAGCAGACACGGAATTGCACATTTGGGCAGAGGGCAGCAAAGTCACCTAATTATTGCAATGTGGTACAACATAGTGAAATGCAAGACGAGGAGTGCATAATCAAAAGACTGGACTGGGTCTTATAATGGCGTGACCTGGGTGGATCTCAGACATCATGTTGATGATGTCATATTGACACTGACATCATATCGCCGTGACGTCATAATATACTGACTTACCAAATATGGACTTGTATTTGGTGTGAGAATGTTTGTTTGAAGGGGTGAACGTAATGCACATTGTAAAGCACTCTGGATGGATAATGCACCATTTGCCATTTATTTATTCAAGACAAAATGAAGAGAAAAGAGACCGGAGAGAAAGTCGGTGCATGCACTGAATTCAAAATTACGTGGTTGAAGGACAAGGAAGTGATTCATTTTCATGAAAGCTGCAGCACAATAGATGAATGATGAACAATTCCTCCACACGCACGTACACACACACACGCATGCACGACACGCACAACGCGCCTCAAGCTATGTGTCACTCTGCCAATGCACACCTGCAAGGTGCTGTCAGCCTGCCAGCTGTGTGAGTCACTGCCATCTCTGAGGCGCTTCTTGCATATGCAAATACGCTGCCTTCCCCACGTCAACGCCACAACTCACTCAACCCCACACATCTCCTTCCTTGGCTACACCCATAAACCTCCACCTAATGCCCCCCTCCCCCTCCAGTCACATTGCATTTTTCCTGTCCCAGGATCCGTGCATCTCTTCACATGCACGGCTCCACTCACATCTAGGTCTGTGACTGATTGACGGCGTAGATGTTTCACAAGGACCGTATTCTGTGGCACTGAAGTCTGCTTTCTAGGTAAAAGGTTCCTTCCAGCTAAATGTGGTGTCTCTAAACAACACCGCTGTCATATAAAACATCTTGTTTTGTTGCGAGCGAAGGTCCCAGTTTACTATGAGAAACATCACAGCTTGTCCGTCTCCGTCTGTCTGGACGTGTAGAGACGTGTACACATTTTTACGGTCCATGGGTTTTCCGCTCTGACATCATGCTCTGATGTCACTGTGATATCAGGGGAACCTCTCTAACAGAATGCGTTTGCCGCTCTGACATCACGCTCTGGCTTCACTGTGATGTCACACTAACAGAATCCCTTTTATGCCCATATATGGAGTTCCCTGATGTCATCAATATTAATGATGCCCTGTTAGAGATCCCTGTGATGCCAGGGGGAACAAATCCCTTTTATGGCCATATATGGAGATATGGAGATCCCTGTGATGCCAGGGGAACAAATCCCTTTCATGGCCAATTGCCCATATATGGAGATCCCTGATCCCTGTACACATACATCCCTGATGTCCGCATCCATGATGTCCACATCACTGTGGCGCGACCTCGCCCTTTTGGGCGCTTGTCGCCCTGAGGCGTCTTACTAGTTAAACATCTTGTTTTGTTTTGTAGAGCGATGTTCACAGTCTGGAAAAGCGCTATATAAATTGCATGTATTATTATCTCCTCTCCTCTCCTCTCCTCTCCTCTCCTCTCCTCTCCTCTCCTCTCCTCTCCCCTCCTCTCCTCTCCTGCTGGTTATTTCTTTCCTCCCCCAGATCTTTACCAGCTTGGATGAGTCACCACAAGAGAGACACAACGGGAATGAAAGGAGGGATTCACGAGGCCTTTGATGTCTTGTCATCATGCTGACCGTGTATGGCTGGCTGTGCACTCTAAAACACAATACACATACACACATGCATGCGCATGTGTACACACACACGCTCTCGCTCACTCACTCACTCGCTCACTCACTCACTCACTCACTCACTCACTCACTCAGCATCACAGCTTATGTATTAACCTATTGCAGGGGTTTTCAAAGTGGGTGACCGGGCACCCTGGGGTGGCGTGACGGCAGTCCAGGGGTGCCGTGACGGCAGTCCAGGGGTGCCGCGAGTTCATTTGATAATATTTGGAATTTATTTGGACACTTAAAAAAATATTTACTATAATTTTAAACTTGAAGTACAAAGTTATTTTCAGTAAATTCTAACCAAAATGGCTATTATCTCAATGTTTTCCTCACAACATAATCGCTAAAATATGCTATAAATATAAGGTGCTGGGAGTGAAACTTATGAATATAATGTAGGGGTGCCTCGGATGAAGAAACGATTCATAGGGGTGCCCTGAGCCAAAAACGTTTGGGAACCACTGACCTATTGTCTAGCAATTCTGTCTAGTAGACATAAAGACGGATGATGATGATGATCAGAAGCATTTTGTGCAGCAGTGATGTTTGGGGACAAGCCATTTATCAAGCTTATAGGATTCAGAAGCCTTAAACTTTCTTTTCATAACTTAAAAGTTTTTTTCCCATTTAGGTGGACAGTGAAAGACAGAAAATGTTCATAAAGGTGTCAAAGGACATTCATTTTTGCCATTTGTCATGAATGATGATGATGAAGTATAGGGTCAAGGGTGATGTATTGACAGCTAGCAACTAGCATAAAACACATTTTAAAGCCTTATTTTAGCTTGTATCCAAGTAGACGAGAAGAAAGAACGTGCAGTCAGTACTAGTAGGCCGCTAACATCAACGCTGATGCTTCTTTCCTCCATTCCTCCTTGGTGGAATTTCCACAAGGAGGAATGGATGGATTCTTTCTGTATTGATGTATTGATAACTTGGCTTTTGTGTTTGTGTTGTTCTGTACTGTATTGTCTGTTATGTATTGCCTTGTATGTCATGACTTTTGAATAAAGATTTATTAAAAAAAAAGAAAACTTGACCAAGTTGAAAAAATCCACCAAAATGTTCTCCTCTGTGGAAATGGCACAGCGCAGAGGTTTTCCACCTATGCTTTCCACCGAGGAGGAAAGCGGTGGAAAGCGTAGGTGGAAAGCCTCTGCGCTGTGCCATTTCCTAAGAGGAGGAAAATTTGGTGGATTTTTTCAACTTGGTCAAGTTTTTTATTTATTTTTATTTTTTATAAATCTTTATTCAAAAGTCATGACATACAAGACAATACAAAACAGACGGTGAAATGCTTTGACTGGTCTTGAACCATAAACCTTTAGTTCTCTAGGCAAATGTCTTTCCTCTGTGCTATAGAGCCATAGTTAACCTACAGTATAGGCTCCCTGTTCTTTAGATTGAATGTTTTCTTTGTGGATGTTCTTCTCCATGTGAGCCCAGAGTACAGCTGGGAGACACAGAGCAGGGCCCTCTGAGGTGTACTGTAGATACCTACAGTAGGATGTTCTGGTCTTTTACCCCAGTGGTTCCCAAATCGTTTTGTCTCATATACCCTTTGAGCTGGTTTTGCAATGCCAATAGTAACCCCCCACTCATACGTTTTGATGATTCTCCTAAATGATTGTCCAACAATTGGCTATTAATGAACACAGTGTTGTTCGATAATGTAACCGTCTTTGATGCACTGGCTGCCTTCTTGTCAGTTTCATCCAAACCTACGGTATGGCTTCAGGGAGGATGAGAGTGACAGCAACTGGACGTTTGAAACATCAAATCTGTGTATATATACTGTACATACAGTACATATATATACACACTGTACTGTACTGTACTGTACTGTACTGTACCGTACCGTACCGTACCGTACCGTACCGTACTTTACATACATAGAAACACATAGGCCTACATATACCGGTACATCACAAAGTGCACATGCAGCTAGTAACTTGCTATCCATATAGCTAAGGCAAGCCATTCTGTTATTATACCCTGTCTTGTTTGACAAATAATTTGCTGAAAATATTTTGCTGAGGTGCTCAAAAATGCTAGATGCTGAGTGTTACCAAAACATACCGGTAGGTGAATCCACCCACTGTCAAACAATCGACAAAGACAAAGTTCAATCTAAAAAACGTATAGGTTCCGAACGGAACCATGTTTATTTAATACCGGAGGACAAGGTCCCCCTATGGGATAACAGCGCCATCTGGCGGTGCAACAGAGTAAAACTCATATCCTCCCGTACGAGAAATGTCATTTGTCGGAAGGGCTGTCAATCACAAACGAGGGCACCGCCCCCGAGTGTATATAATAAGCCCTGTGGGCTATCATAACTTCCTCTAAAGCCGCACCTCTGCGCCCGCAACTAGCGAACCGAGGGGCTTTATTCGGGGGACCTTGTCCTCCGGTATTAAATAAACATGGTTCCGTTCGGAACCTATACGTTTATTGTCATACCTCCAGACAAGGTCCCCCTATGGGACTCATACACTCCCCGAGAAGCCATGAACCGACAAGACTGTCGTTCACACCGACCACACCCGGAAGGAGGTCCCGTCAACCGACGTGACCCCTTTCAAGACTGATCCGACCCAGGCCCACAGGGCCTGGGCGTGTTCAGACAGAAAAAGACCCTGACAGACCAAGGCCTGCCTCATGCACTAAGGGCAGACACAGGTCCGCCTTATAAAACTGCAGTAATATAAGGGAAAACTCAGGGTCCCCCCCCATGTATCCTAGAAACAGTAGCATGCTGTCTTAGGAAAGGGAGAGAGCCGCCCCACTACATAGTAGGAAGGGCAGCAGCACCCAAAACCGTATGCGCCATAGCAGAAGGCGCAACGTCCAGGTGATAGTAGGTCGCAAAGGTGGACGGCGAAGACCAATTCGCCGCTGCACAAATCTCCTCAATGGAGACACCTTTGGACAAAACCCAAGAGGTAGACACACCCCTAGTACTGTGGGCCTTAAGTGCTTCCGGCACTTCAGACCCAGACCGGGTGTAAGCCAACCTAATTGCATCCACAAGCCATCTCGACAGAGTGGGTTTGGACACCGCTTTCCGCTGATGGGCATTCATGACCACGAAAAGCTGAGAAGTAGACCTGCTGTCCACCGTCCTATCACAGTAGGCCTTCAGGGCCCTAACTGGACAAAGACAATGAAGACGCCTATCCTCCTCCGATGCAAACGGAGGAGGATGGAAAGCCGTCAAAACAACAGGTTCCTTCAGGACCACACGGTTCTTAGGAATAAAACTCAAATGAGGTTTAAGAAGAACCTTGGAGTCATTATTGAGAAACCTCATACAATCAGGGCTCACAGAGAGCGCATGAAGGTCGTTCACACGCTTAGCCGTAGACAAGGCAAGCAAAAGAGCTGTTTTGAAACTTAAATGTTTCAAAGAGGTCCTCCCAATCGGTTCAAAGGGTGCCTTGCAAAGGCCCTCAAGAACCACTTGTAGATCCCAAGCAGGGAACAAAATTCTAGTCACAGGTCTTAAACGGTCGACACCGTGTATGAACTTGACCACCTCAGGGAATTTAGATAGGCCCATGCCTGACACCCCCAGGTGACAGGCATCAAAAGCCGCTAAATAACCCCTAAGCGTAGAGAACGCCAGACCAAGGTCCAGGCGGTCCCGCAAGAAAACTAACACCTTTTGGGCTGGAGCCAAGTGAGCCACCACAGGTGGCTCCTGTAGCTCACACCAGTCCAAGAAAGCATTCCACCTTCCATCATATACCACCCTAGTGGAGGGGGCTTTAGCACTCTGAAAAGTAGCTACAACCGCCATTGAGAAGCCTGCGGCTAGCAGGTTCTCCCTCTCACAGGCCAAAACCACAGGTCTAGGGCCTGGGGTCGGGATGGAAGATATCGTCCCCCGCCTGGCGCAGCAGGTCCCTATGCAAGGGGAGCTGCCAGGGGGACCGGTAGAGCAGTGGGGTGATCAGAGACCTCCACACTCCCCTGGACGGTGCCACGAGAAGAACCTCCAGGTTGGAACTCCTGATCCTCTCCAGTGTGGGAAGGATCAGTTCCAGCGGTTGGAACGCATAGAGACGGCCTTCCGGCCACTCGTGTGTGAACGCATCCACCCCCAGAGGCGAAGGTCCCCTCACTGAGAAGTAGAGGGGGCACTTCGCGTTCTCCTGGGAAGCAAAGAGATCGACCCGAGGTTGACCAAACCTGGAGAAGATCTATCTCACCACCGCATGGTGGAGAGACCAATCCTCGTAGCGAGGCTCCCCCCTGGACAACAGATCGGCGCCGCCGTTCTGAAGGCCTGGAACATGGGAGGCTCTGAAGGACCTCAGGCGCGGTACGCACCAGAGAGTCATCTCGCGCGCCAGCTGATCCAGCGTGCGCGAGGAGAGGCCGCCTTGTTTGTTGAGAAAGTACAAGGCTGCCATGTCGTCTGTCCTGACCAGGACATGACAACCCCGGAGAAACGGTTCGAAATACTTGAGAGCCAAGTAGATCGCCATTAACTCCAGATAACTGATGTGGTACTCCAACGTGGCCGGGGTCCACAGACCCCTGGCTGAGCGCCCCTCGTGGGTGGCGTCCCAACCCGAGCGGCTGGCGTCTGTGGTGATCACCTTGCGTGACACCACCACGCCTATGGAGACTCCACTCATTAACAACGCCTGGTCCCGCCATGGGACTAGCGCGTCCATGCAGGCCTGGCTGACCACCACTTCCCTGCACCCTTGCAGGGGAGGAATCCTGAGCGTCAGTGTCCACCGCCAGAACGGTCTCATATGAAACCTGCCCAGGCGAAGAAGTTGCACCGCTGAAACCATCAGCCCTGCCAACTTCATACACTCCTTGTAACTGACCACTTGGTCCAATTGAAAGGAGCGAAGACACGTCAGGAACCTGTCCACCCCCTCCAGAGAGAGGCGGGCAGACATCGTGGTCGAATCCAGAGGTATCCCCAAGAAGGAGATCTGCTGGGAGGGCGTCAACATACTTTTGCCAAAAAGACGTTGAAAACCCAAGGCCTTCAGGTGGGCCAACACCAAGTTGGTGTGATATCCCTAATCCAGAAGGGATGCAGCCCCCCCCCCCTTTTTTCCGAACCAGGAAAAATTCGAGTCCAGAAACCAAGCTGGTTCAGGTCTCGCAAGAGCTCTACTACAGCACCATTGCATAGTACCGAGCTTATTTCCTCACTCAGAGCCCCTGCTTACAAGCGCGGGCTCGAGTGTAAATACCCCAGCTGGAAGCGGGGGTGGTTCAAGAAATGCAATCTAAGGCCACGTGTTACTGACGTAACACCCATTGCTCGGATTGCACAGTCTCCAATGTTTATCAGAATACCATCAAGGGTATTAAATAAACAAGGGTTCCATTCGGAACCTAACCGTTTCACACAACGTGCTAACGTGCTGTGAAAAGAGGGAGAAACCGTTAGGTTGCACGGGGGAGAAGGAACGTTGGGGATTAGCACTTCCGTATCCGGGAAGCTCCCCTCCTTATCCGGTGACGGCCGAGCCAACGGACGTGACGTCAACATGTTGAACAGTGGTGGAAAGAGAAACAGAAAGAGCATTCTGCGATATACGGTTCGTTACGTAAAAACATTTACCCCAGCACGGGGAAGAACGTGTAAACGTTTAAACCAGATCTGAGGCCTTTAATAGTTCCTTGCAGGGAAAATTAGGCCAACTCATAATCCCACACACCGATAGTGAAACACTTCCTGTCCTGCACTAGAATCGACACTACAGTGCTGTTTAGTGTAGGCAGCGGAAAAATGCACATAGGAGAAACCGCACCACTGTGAACCGCAGTTAACATGGGTGGGAACCTCAGCATGTCTGCAACCCATTCTGATTGTAACCTGTCTGCATGACTGCATGACTGGGAAATCTGTTATCGTGAGTGAGTAGAGAGCCCTGCATGGGCTTCATTACACTGAGTGGTTGCAAGCGATAAGAGGTTGTCCGTGCAAGTGTAGGAGTGAGCAGGCCACGCTTGCTCAAAACACTTTTTTTTTTTTTTTTTAAGACTTTGGGGACAAGGGAGGCAGTAACCATTTTCATTATCCCTGCATGGAATAAGGAAAATAAATATTAGCGCCTGGGGGAAGGAGGTCCCTGTGTAGTCAGGGACCCCTGTACCCACAGTCCAAGGTCATTTACGCCACCTCATCCCACAGGTTCTGTGGGAGGAGTCCGGCTCGGCGTCCCTGAAGAGTGTTAAGATGCTGTACACAACACTCCATACTCCTGTTCTGAACTGAACTCGGCACGACAGTGCCGCTCAGTGGAGACAGAGGAGAATAGCACAGAAGAGAAGCTTTGTTATTGTGACTAATAGCAAAACCGTGGAGCCCATTGCAAACCAGGGAAAAACCTTTTAATTGTCACCAGTCTGCAGGACTGGGACAATAAGTAATCCTTTGAGTGAATAAAGAACCCTGCATGGGTCTCTATACACTAACTGGCTGTAAGCAGAGAGGAGGGTCCTTTGTGCTAGGGACTGAGAGGTAGGTAAACAAAAGTTTTGTTTCGACTACCATACTCTTACTGATGACATGGGAAAAAACTACTGGGCAACAGAGATTTTCATTCTCCCCTGCGTGGGACAGAACTCAAACGTCTGCATTCGGGGGGAGGAGGACCGTGTGCCGTCACGGAACCCAGACCCCGTGGAGGGCTAGGCCCTCAACCCTATGTCATCTAACACACCCACTTCCCACAAGCCTTGTGGGGAGAGCTGTGTTCAGTGCGCTTGGGCGCAAGTAAGTGGTCTCCTTGAGCCCCACCATGTGGAAAAAACCACAGTCCGGGTGCCACAGACCCAGGCCCCCTTCCACTGGCACAGTGGAGGGGAGAGCGGGATGTACTGGGGCGCCGCCGACCCATTCCCCTCCTTCTGCATGGAGGAGGGGAGAGAGGGGGTAGAGGCGGAGGTGGGCGGAAGGATGCAGGGTCCTCGTGGAACCGAGGACTTGCAAGACTCACTTGTAGGAGGAATACTGGGAGAAGAGCCTTCAACCAAATTCCATCCCTCCTCATCCTCACTCTCAATTCATCCCCGCCTTTAAAAGCGTTGTTTGGAGGCGTGCCACCAGAACATAAGCGTGCCAGGAAGATCCGGGCTCAGCCAGCATGGCCGAGAACGAAAAATCCAAGGGGAAGGAGGAGGAAGTCGCCGTTAGTCACCCCCAGCGTGGGGGCAGCCAGGCGGACCAGTAGGTTCTCTCCCCTGAATAAACGGCGCCAGCCGTACCAGGGAGAGAGGGCGGGAACCGGCGTCGCCGCTCGCCGCCCCCGGCGTGGGAGCGGCCAGGCGGGGTCCCTCGAAGTTGCAGACGCCAGCCGTAGGGCCCCAGCGGCGCGCTGGAGCCCCCAATAGGCGTCGGGGCTGCAGGCGGGAACCGGAGCCGCCGCTAGTCGCCCCCGGCGTGGGAGCGGCCGGGCGGACTAGCAGGCTCTCCTCCCTGGAACGGCGGAGCCGAACCGGCGGGAGAGAGGGCGAGGGCCGGCGTGTGGTCCCGTGAAGCTGCAGAAAACCAGCCGTAGGGCCCCAGCGGCGCGCTGGAGCCCCCGATAGGCGTAGTGGCTGCAGGTTGCGGCCCGGGGCGGGAAGCAGCGCTGTGGCGTACAGCGCCGCGAGCCCCGGAGGCAGAAACAACGTGGCGTTGTGGCTGCAGGCGGGAAAAACCACGCCGCTAGCCGCCCCCGGCGTGGGAGCGGCCGGGCGGGCTAGCAGGTTCTCCTCCCTGGGACGGCGGCCAGCCGAACCGGCGGGAGAGAGGGCGAGAACCAGCAAGTAATCCCGTGACGTTGCAGCCGTCCGCCGTAGGGCACCAGCGGCGCGCTGGAGCCCCCTATAGGCGTATTGGCTGCAGGCTGCGGCCCGGGGCGAGAAGCAGCGCTGTGGCGTACAGCGCCGCGAGCCCCGGAGGCAGCAAAGTCCGGTGGAGGGAAAAAACCCGGCAGGCCACAAGGCTAGTGGAGGCTAAGTGAAGGAAGCACAAACAGCGGGCACCGCTGCGTGCCCACTAGGGTGGATCTTAAATTACCTTTTTTAGATTTTCTTGAGTCTCACCCCCCAATTATGTTCCAATGTACAAAAAACTGCTTTGGTTAAAATTTGGTTGAATTTCAAGCATATTTAGAGGTAGCTCAATCAAGTCAAAGATTGTACATTCTATTGGTCAAAATCGAATTGCACTGCAGGCACATTTAAGTTGTACATTACACATTATTCTTATACTAAGCACAGAAATTATATTTTTTAAGCTTACAAATCTAAACACAAATCTGATTACATGTTTGTCATATGTCAAACCAGAATTAATGTATTGTAGGAAATAGCAAAGCAAAGAATGACAAATTGCTATTTTTCATTTAACGTGCACAATGACATGTCTTTATTGCACACTCTTCAATCATACTCACAACACACAACAAGCACACAGCCCCACTTCCTTGTTTACCCCCCAAACCCTCGAAAGTCACTGCAGTATTTAATAGTAATTCAGTAGTTACTGATCAATTAAAGTTTATTTACGGCTATCGGGATACTTGTGCTGGTTCTGCACAATTTGCAGCAAGTATTGGAGTTGGGACTCAAGTAATGAGACCACAATATTCTTGTATTAGGGCAACCCCACTCTCTGCATGATCATTGACAACATTCATGGCCTTCACTACAGCCAGAGCTTCTTGGTAGTCCACCCTGGGCTCCCACTCATCGGGATCAACGTCAAGGAAGTCATCTGGGAGATCCATCATCTTGAAAAGCACCTTGGATTTGGGAGACACAAAATCTTCAATGTTCTTCCTTGCAATTGTTCCAAGGTCAACAGTAATTCTCTTCATATGCCCCTGTTCACCATAAGTGATTGGAAAACCTTTGAGAAGCAGCTTTAGACACCTCAGCATTTATTGATGAACCGGATACCTCGCTGCTCAAGGTATCCGGTTCAGAGCTCCAGGAACTACCCATCATGCCCGTTGGATGGCAAAGGTTATTTATTGTTTGAAGATTTGGATGTTTCATGGCCAATTCAAACTGACCCTCAGGGAAGAAAAAGCATGCATGGATTTGTGCATTTTTGCAGTTTGCATTTATGTGAAGGCATGGATGATGGCACCTGTTGCTGTCAGCGCTCCACTAAATGACTTGGCAGCTGTTAAAATCGTTGCTGGAATATTCATTAATAAATGCTGAGGTGTCTAAAGCTGCTTCTCAAATGTTTTCCAATCACTTATGGTATTTGGCTCCAGAGATCGTCAGACTTGCATTGTTTGACAGTCAAGTGAGCGCGCAAACAAAGAGGCTGATGGTGAGAGCCATGAAAGATGGAAATGAAGATGATGAACAGGGGCATATGAAGAGAATTACTGTTGACCTTGGAACAATTGCAAGGAAGAACATTGAAGATTTTGTGTCTCCCAAATCCAAGGTGCTTTTCAAGATGATGGATCTCCCAGATGACTTCCTTGACGTTGATCCCGATGAGTGGGAGCCCAGGGTGGACTACCAAGAAGCTCTGGCTGTAGTGAAGGCCATGAATGTTGTCAATGATCATGCAGAGAGTGGGGTTGCCCTAATACAAGAATATTGTGGTCTCATTACTTGAGTCCCAACTCCAATACTTGCTGCAAATTGTGCAGAACCATCGGCACAAGTATCCCGATAGCCGTAAACAAACTTTAATTGATCAGTAACTACTGAATTACTATTAAATACTGCAGTGACTTTCAGGGGTTTTGGGGGTAAACAAGGAAGTGGGGCTGTGTGCTTGTTGTGTGTTGTGAGTATGATTGAAGAGTGTGCAATAAAGACATGTCATTGTGCACATTAAATGAAAAATAGCAAATTGTCATTCTTTGCTTTGCTATTTCCTACAATACATTAATTCTGGTTTGACATATGACAAACATGTAATCAGATTTGTGTTTAGATTTGTAAACTTAAAAAACATAATTTCTGTGCTTAGTATAAGAATAATGTGTAATGTATAACTTAAATGTGCCTGCAGTGCAATTCGATTTTGACCAATAAAATTTACAATCTTTGACTTGATTGAGCTACCTCTAAATATGCTTGAAATTCAACCAAATTTTAACCAATGCAGTTTTTTGTACATTGGAACATAATTGGGGGGTGAGACTCAAGAAAATCTAAAAAAGGTAATTTAAGATCCACCCTAGTGCCCACAAACCTGCCAGGAGAGGCCCGTAGCCCTGGTCGGCGAGACCAGGGCGGCGGGGACAATACGATAAACACCGGACAAACAGTGGAAAATCCTAGCCAGCTAGAAGTAGAGACAATAGCGACACCCAAGCTAGGGCGCGCTAGCAATCAGTGCCCTGGGTGAGGGCCTTCTAGCATGAGGCTACCAAACAAAGGAACGAGCAAGCAAGGCCACTTGCTAACACTCGAAAGACTCACCACATGAAGCAGCCTGCGGGATCATCGAAGGAAATTCCGATGGGTGTCCTCACCAGCGATAAGTCTCCAGCATCCAGCACACTTCCAGGGGAACAAGGATAGCAGCATGCTAGCCGAGGGCCGTGGAACATCGATAGCTTGAAGCTAGGCTAAGCTACAAGAGGCTATCGGACAATAACAAGCTCAGAGAAGAAGCTGGAAACTTACAGCGAGGAAACAGGTGAGAACGCCGAAACTGTTGAAGAACTGAAGAATAATACGTACAGGAGATATTCTATAAAGGCCAGTGGCCGACTTCCTAGCCGTCGCTTTAGGCTAAAAACTTTACAGAATTAAATTATATGGCTGAGTTCGCGACACTCTAGTTGCAGGTTAGCAGAGGTGCGGAAGAGGAAGTTATGATAGCCCACAGGGCTTATATACACTCGGGGGCGGTGCCCTCGTTTGTGATTGACAGCCCTTCCGACAAATGACATTTCTCGTACGGGAGGATATGAGTTTTACTCTGTTGCACCGCCAGATGGCGCTGTTATCCCATAGGGGGACCTTGTCTGGAGGTATGACAATAAACAAATGTATTTACATAGGGACTAAAAAGCTGTTTCAGCAATTTTAGAACCACTATTTTATGAATGCCATTTTTTAGGGACATTAAACCCTGAATTACGTGTTGCAAACTTGTAGATCTGCTATTTTCACCTCCAGGTATGGCACATCGGCCAGTTAGTATAAACCCCTACCCCTAAACCTAATCACTATGCCTAACCCCAACCTAAATATTTTCTTAATTGTACAGGTTAAGCCTAATTTTTAATTCACACCATGCAGTTATTTTTCTGCCACGTTCTGAGAAAGCATTGAGTTTCAACGCATTGTCTATGGAGAGGAGTGACTGCCATTTTTCTCACTGCTCATCAAAGTTGAGGAGAGACAGTTCAACTTTGACACTGCCGCTATATGTGGCAGCCTGTACCTACCAGAAGTGTGCTGTGCTCTGAAGTAGGTGCAGACTAGGCATACACCGTCTAGCCTGATAAATCAGTCCGCACATTACCACCCTGTTGGTGGGTGGTGTGTAGTGTGGACTGACCCCGGAGATTAATTATTTTATTTCTTCTCCGCCCGAGGAGCGGGCGAATTGAATGGGCCAATCAGGGTTGTATGCTTGGGTCACGTGGTTTGGCGTCTGGTGGATTCCTAAGGCTGGTCCGGTCCCAGCCCCCCCCAGCCCCCTCCCTCCAGAGCTCTGCTGCCCACGTGAGAGTCACTAGTGGACTCTGATTGGTGTCCTCTGCCCACGTGAGAGTCGCTAGTGGACTCTGATTGGTCCGTGAAAACTGTCATGGCGGAGGCAGACTCGACTTGAATTCTTTTAATAAACTATACAATAGTGCCGTTTCATTACGTTTTAATAGCATTTTGCACTGAGACTGGGACATGGGTCTGATAGTCAAAATCCCCAAGAAAGGAAACCACCAAAACTGCGACAACTGGCGTGGGATCACACTGCTGTCGATACCATCAAAGGTTTTCTGCAGAATCCTAATTGGCAGAATTGGTTCCGCTGTTGATAAGACCCTGAGAGAAGAACAAGCAGGATTCAGGAGGGAGAGGGGATGCACAGATCAGATCTTTGCTTTAAAAAACATCATTGAGCAGTGCATTGAATGGAACACCGCACTGTACATCAACTTTATTGACTTCCGCAAAGCATTTGACAGCCTGCACCGTGACACCCTGTGGAAGATCGCGAGATCATATGGAATTCCCCAAAAAATGGTTTCACTTATGGGGTTGTTCTATCGTCACTTCAAATGCAGTGTCCTTGTAAACGGAAAACCATCAGAGTGGTTCGCAGTAGAGTCTGGCGTACGACAGGGGTGTATTATGTCCTCCCTCCTCTTCCTGATGGCCATTGACTGGGTCATGAGGAAAACAACAGCCGACAGACCCAGGGGCATCCAGTGGACTCTGTTCTCCCAACTAGAAGACCTTGACTTTGCTGATGACCTTGCGGTGCTCTCCTCAACTCATACCCATCTGCAGGATAAAACTAACAGACTTAACAGCTTCGCCATACAAACAGGTTTGAACATCAATACTTCCAAAACACAAGTCATGTGCATTAATGCCATTCCAGGTACACCAATCACTGTGAACGGGCACACGCTAGACTATGTGGAAGAATTCACTTACCTGGGAAGTGTTGTTAGTAAGGAGAATGCAACTCAAAAGGACATCAGGGCAAGGCTGGGGAAAGCTCACAGTGTCTTTGTTAGGCTCCAATCCATCTGGAAGTCAAAGCAGTACTCGCTGAAAACCAAAATCCGACTCTACAACAGCAATGTGATGTCAGTGCTGCTGTATGGATCGGAATGCTGGCGAGTCACAACAAGTGACATGAAGAAGATTGATGCCTTCCACAATCGATGTCTCAGGAAAATCTGCCGCATCTTCTGGCCTGCGAGAATAACTAATGAGGAGCTACACAGGGTGACCAAGTGCAACAGCGTGGTGCTGGAGATCAAGCGCCGCAGGTTCAAATGGCTCGGGCATGTATTCAGGATGGCCCAGGATCGTATCCCAAAGATCGCTCTCAGATGGACCCCCGCAGGGAAAAGAAAGAGAGGCCGGCCCAAAACAACCTGGCGACGAACTGTAACAGCTGAGCTGATGGAGATGAACCTGACATGGGGCGAGGCACAACATGCAGCACAAGACAGGTCCAGATGGAGGCAGATCGTTGAAGCCTTATGTCCCACTTGGGACGAAGAGGATTAAGTAAGTAAGTACCATTTTGCACTAACGTAAACATGCAATCATATAATATGTTATAAGAAATAACATATTTTTGTAATGTCACGCCACGTCGCCGTCGGGGGCTCTAAGAGTGTGTGTGTGTGTGTGTGTGTGTGTGTGTGTGTGTGACGTTAATAGGCGTTAGCCCGCCCCCCCCAGAAGTGGAATGTCTGCCCGCAATCTCAGACTCTCTTCAAGTGTGTGATAGAGTCTGACGCTTGCAGTCAGGCTATACACCGTCAACACCAGAAATGGACTACTGTATTCAAATTTAAAACTAGTGTCTTGGCTGTCTGGCCAGTGATGTATATCGGACCAGTTATCCATACATGTGAGACCTCATACAGTACATGCTTACTCATTCGTTATGTGAAAATCCTATGACGTCTATCACATCTGACATCATACATACGGTCCTTTTATGCCCATACATGGAGATCCCTGTCTGAACCAGCCACACAGCTATGGGCTGTCTTCCTCCATATGGGCATTCCCATATTAAGTCCGGTTAGATATGGGCTTAATATTGATGACATCAGGGATCTCCATATATGGGCATAGAGTGGTTCCCATGACATCACATCATACATTCCCTTTTATGCCCATACATGGAGATCCCTGTCTGAACCAGCCACAACACTGTGATGTCACCTGTGATGTCATAGTGATGTGTCAGGGGAACCACAGTGTCAGGCGTTATCCGTGCTCTGAATATCTGACATCACTGTGATGTCACCTGTGGTGTCACAGTGATGTCACAGTTATGTGTCAGGGAACCGCAGCGTCAGGCATTACCCGTACAGACACAGACATGCTGTGCCGGTTCTGACAGTCAACAAGCAGTTGTGTGTGTGAAATTAATCAAGATTGAGCAACTACACTGCCTATTTCTTACCAAGAATGTATAAATAATTCACCAACAAGCTGCTAGAGACGAGCGTTCAGTGTCCATAGTTCTCCTTCCTGTCTGTGAGCTCTCCTGCCAGGTGCAGCTGCTGGCTTTGATCTGCTTGGAGCGGTACTCTCGCTGGACCACAACTCCCTGATTTATGAGGGTGTCACTCATACCTCGGACACGCTCATTTTAGAGCATTTTGCCAATGTCCGCACTGTGGACATTAGCTTGCAGCTGCCAGCAGGGCGTCACAAGGGGGGAAATGTTGGACTGAGTTACTACAGTAGGGCCCAAGGTGGAGGGGCCTGGAATTATTTGATACTTTAGCAGCTATTGAAAAATAGCAGATATACAAGCTTCCGTGCTGCGAGCTTGTAGATCTGCTATTTTTTTAGAAAGTCGAGAAAATGTGTGCAAATCTTTGTATATCTTTGTGTATGTATTTTTTAAGCGAATATTTGGGGGTCCTTCACATGAAAAGGTTTGAGCACCACTGACATAGAAACATTGAAGGATTTGAAATATTCAAAGATTTGCAAAACAAAAAAATCCCAAAAATAGCAGATCTACAAGCTTGTACATCTGCTATTTTTCAATAGTTAAAGCGCAAAATGCGAGTGAATCCTTGTACCCAGGGCCCAGAATTTGGTGCGACACCCCTGGCTGCCAGTGCTGGTGTCCTAAGGAGGCTAACTGTCTTGTTTTTGAGGGTGATGGTTATGGGGTATCTTTGACGGCATATTTTATGGTGGTTTATGCTGTATGAAAGTACAGTGGAAATAGACAGGAAACCAAGATCAGAGAGTATTCAATGTTGCAGTTACAGTACAAGGACGAGGTTGGTTGATATATAAAAAAAGACAAAAAGACAATGTTATGACAATCTTTGGGCTACTTTGTGTGTAACAGTGTCAACCTTGTTGTGGTTGGGCCATGGCCTGCCCCCCCCAAAAAAACAGTGTTTTTTTTTGCGGCATTGGGCCCAATACATCAGCGTAACGTGTAACACTGTCCAAATACTGGCGAGGCTCATTGTATCAGAAAGAGAGAGAGAGAGAGAGAGAGAGAGAGAGAGAGAGAGAGAGAGAGAGAGAGATGCAGGTGTGTTTGAGTATATCATGACAGAACATGAAGTTTATAGAGGAGGGCAAAGCAATGGTAGGCCTTGGGCTGGATGGAGTCATGACTCCAGTAATAGAGCAGATTTATGTTCAGTTATAACTGATGGAGCAGGGCTAAAAGGCCCCAGGTTTGGCCGTTGCACTCTATTGTGAGTTTTAGAAGGGCATAGCATAGCTCAAAGTGATGAGAAAATACACTGTTGAGACTAGAGTAGTCTACGAGAGTTAAGGTTTGTGCGTACGTGTGTGTGTGTGTGTGTGTGTGTGTGTGTGTGTGTGTGTGTGTGTGTGTGTGTGTGTGTGTGTGTGTGTGTGTGTGTGTGCGCGTGTGTGTGTGTGTGTGTGTGTGTGTGTGTGTGTGTGTGTGTGTCTGTCTGTGAGGGGGTACTTTGCTTCATGTCTCATTTCAGCACAGCAATATTATTCCTCATTAGTGAACAGATTACAAGCTTCAATGAACAGGGTTTTTTATTTATTTTATAATTTGTCTCCCAACTTGCCTTTGTCCTGACACACACAAAGGCGCACACATACACGCACGCACGCACACGCACGCCACCAAATAATTCTATCTCTCTCTTCTCTCACTCTCTCTCTTTCATTTTTACTTTGACCGATTTCTTTCAGCTCTTACATCTTTGCCGTTCAATCTGAGAGTATAGACAGACGTAGCATCCTGAATGAGTCCTAGCCTGTGACTGTGCATGCTGGCTGTTCAATCTTTCCATGCAGTCAGATGTCTATTTCTGACGAAAGAACACAAATCCAGCTTCATCTCCAGGACTGAAAATACACTTTAGACACATTTTTATATTTTTCTTTAATTAAGAGAAGGTTGCCTGTTGGATGAGTCTGTCTGTCTGTCTGTTACAAGAGCTGTTCTTGTAAAACAAGTGTACCTGACTGTACTAGTAGGAACTATGGAGCAAGGCTTTGCCGTTTCCCTCTTTCTCTGGCTGTGGCATTCTAACAGCAACGATTTGATTGGCTGAACCCCCAGCATTTCAGTACAGCAATAACAATTATATAATGAAGAAACGCCCTGTCTGCCTGGATGGAAGAAAAAAAAGAAAGAAAAGAAAAGAAAAGAAAAACTATTGGAGGATTGGCTTCATAATAATTGAATTCCGCAGCATCGATGAGAGACAAAGGTGTCTGGTGTGAACCAGATGTTCATCACTGAGCTTTGACTCCGTCTGCATCTTAATCTGCACGCCGTTTCCCCCCGCGGCGGCCAGGGGTGCTGACCTACGTGCAGACTAGGGTACCGTTCCACATCCCAGCAGCACACATGGGGAGTCAGGGTCACCTTTAAGCAGCTGCTGAGGCGGGGGGGGGGGGGGGGGGGGGGGGGGGGGGGGCTGCTGCCGGTGCAGTCAGACTTGGGTCAGTATGAGGCATGTGCGTGCAGAGAATGTTAGAGAGGCAGGGGCTGACATTTTTAAAAGGGCCTTTTGGTGAAAATATTGAAAATAGCAGACCTGCGACGCGTTGTGAGCTTGGAGTTAGGCTATTTTCGGTGCTTGATACCACACTGAACTAAGCATAAACAAGTCAATACTGGAGATGTGGCGTAATGGCATGGATTTCTACACAGAGAGGGCAATTCTTTCAACAAAAGACGCTGTATTCAAGTTCAGGAGAGTTTGGACAAGGCAACTAACTCTCTTGAAAGCAGCCTTTAGGTATGTCATAGAAAGGGGGCATTTTCATTTCTTTCACCATAGTAAAAACTGCATTTATGGTCTGGAGAGGGCACTTTTTACAGAAAGATAAAAGGGCAGGGGCTCAAGCCCCCTTTCATGTCTATGTGTGCACGTGCCTGCATGAGGTAGGTGCTTGCTGAAGGAGCGAGGGGGGCATGTCATATCGTCGTTGTCGGGTGGAAACCTTGTCCAAGTCCAAAACCTTCCTTTATTTGTTATTGTTTTAAAAATGATTTAAAATAGAGAAAATAGACGATCTACAAGTGCTTGTAGATCTACTATTTTCACTAGTTTTGTGCGACAGTCTTGTATGATGAAGCGGGGCTTTACTTTACGAAAAAACGTACACATTTGAAACTTGGAGATACAAGGTTTCTGCCTGACAGTGACAATATCCTCTTTGCGCCGACTAAATACTGGCACCTCTGTCGAGAGACCCCCCTCCGTCTGCGAGAGTGACAGCAGAAGGCTGGCTAGTTGTGCAGCTGCCATTGTGTGGTTTCTGTGACAAGCCGCTGTATGGGACCCACAGAGTCACATCTGATCTGCTTGTCTCAGCTGTTGCCATACTTTCTGTTATTACAGCTACCTGCCATCAGTGTTCATTTCCTTGACTAAAGCTGTGTGGAATTCTTCTTCATCGATAACCTTTTTTAACTGACGAAAACGTAACAAAAACTAAGCTATGATGACTGAAACGAAGACTAGATATATTGACAATTTTGTCAACAAATAAAAACGGAGATGGAGATGAGATCCAGTAGAAATCATTTTATGTTTGGTTGCGCTAGCCTAGGGTGCTGCGCTCTGAAAATAGCAGATATACAAGCTCACAGATCAGCGATTTTCAGCACTCAACCAAGTGTAAAATCAGCCATTACATCAAGGCCTGCCAAAATACATTTTTGTTGACAAAATCAACTGAAGATAGTCGACTAAAACTAAAACATTTCAGCTGACTAAAATATGACTAAATAAATGGAATTGTATTCAAAAATTAAAGATTAATACTAAATCTAAATGAACACTGCCTGGCTGCCAAACATACTGTAGTAGGGCAGATGAGTGGCACATGACAAGTAGGGAAAAAAGAATGATGAAGGACAAACATCTCTGTGAACCGGTCACATTCATCAAGATGTTTTAATTGGCTGGATAGTTTAAAGTGCTTCTGTGCTCAAAGCCAAATTCAATCACATTTCACAATGAGTCACTGTTGACACTGAACTCAGGTAGGTAAATGTGGGTGCGGTATGAGGCAAAAATCCTCTGAGTGCAATTTAGACTCCAACTGAAACCCATTTAAAACTTGATTGTGGTGGTTCACATTTACAGTAGCAAGGAAAGCAGTTCACTTCCACATTGAAAACATTGCAATATTACAAAATGATGGAATTGTGACCAAGACAATTTCATTTAAGCATCCCTTGGAATTTCCATTAGTAAAACACAATAACATGATTCCTTATCAACCTAATGTACTGTATTGGAGACAACAGCCCATGATTCCCATTAAATGCTGAACACATTTTGTGTTCAGCATCAAATTAAAATAAACTGATTGTACATTTATTGCAAATTTGGCCTCTGAGGTTTCGATGTGTGTCAATGACATAAACTGTAAATCCATCACAAAATGTCACAAATTGTAAACCATGCATGTAGTTGATGTGAAGGTCAGATTGTGATTTGTGATTGTTAAATAGGTTTGGGGTTATGGTAAGAAAAACTAGGATTTACTTAGCTGAGCCGCAATATGGTCATTCAGGAAATAATGGGGCAGTTAATGTCTAGCTGTGGCAACTATAGCTGAGAATTAATTGTCAGGTTATTGAAGCGGTAAGAAAGCTAAAGCAGTACTGCATTTATTATGTTCATTTACGTATGGCTCATATTTGTCATACACTGCTACATAATATTTATCTTCCTCTAAAATCAGTCGTTGTTGTGGTCCTGCTGTAGTTTGTGTCCAATCATCTTCCATCTATGTAGCTTCACTTTCTCACTCAGCAGCTTCATCTCAGCTCTTTCTAGCAGGTCTTCAGTTCTGACGTGACCTTGACAGTGTATACGGAGTATAATTCTATAGGCATCTATTATGGAACACGTCAACTGCTTTTCTGACTCCTTTGTTCATTTTCCATGTCTCACATCCGTATAGCAAGACTGGCACCACTAGCGTCTTGTACAGTCTTTACTTTGTTTTTCTTGTGATGCTGGTCGAGCTCCAGATCTTTGTTTTTGACAGTCTGTTACACACATCTTGGAGGTGCAAGAACTGTCACACTGAACGTAGACCGAAGTTCAACAGTCACTTTGTTCTCATTGACCTTCCAAAGCCTGTTGGGTTTGGAGTGCGCTGCAAGCATTAAGACAAGCCTCTCAACTCCTGACGCCACTTCATCAGCTCAGTTCTCAGCTACATTTTGGATGCTTCAATCTTAATGATAGATCCAATAACCACTGCACTCAAGACAATTAAAGTCCCATTTGTCATTTCCTTAAGGAAACGGCACAGCACAGCAGGGCTTACAGTAAATCCCTCCTCCTACTGTACACACTGCTAATGGGAAATGTCAGTGCCATGGCATCCACTTGGGAGAGCAGGGGACCATTCATCAAGCTCTGTCATCATGCAGAGCTGCTTGGAAATCCTACCCAAAATGCAAGATTTATATAAAAGAACACCAGAGTGTTTTTTGGTTCCTCAACATTGTACCAGCAATAAAAACAACAATACTAAAGAATAATGTCATCAATATTAGGTATAGACGGTCAAAAAATATATCTAATAGCAATAAATCATATGTATCACACTTTGAGGCATGGCTGGACTGGGATTCGTCCCTGGCACCACCGGCCCACCACAACCAGTGAGAATTGAACATTGAAGATCTACAAGCCCACAACGCGTTGTGTGATTTCGAGCATTTTTACTAACCTTAGAAGATCCACAGACTTTTTTTCCCAACATGGAAGTAAACAAACGAGGAGAAGTTGGAAATATTCATCTCTCTTTCTTACGACCGGGAAAATAACATTGCATCTGCGATCATCGACACACCGCGTTGTGAGCTTGCAGATCTGCTATTTTCACTACTTTTGTGACACTCCTGTATCGTGTACAGGCCTACAGGGCTTTCATTTATGAAACGATATCATGACGTATCCATGAAACACACACAGACAGAAAACAAGAGACACACTGCAGTGCAAGAAGTGCATGTGCCAAGACATCAGACATCATCACGGAAGTGTCAAACAGCTAAATAACATAAAACGCATCTAAATATACACCATAAAAGTGCTGCAGCTTATTTATAATTTGCCCATATCCTATAAAAACAGCACACAGGCCTGCTTGTCTCTCTCTTCGCTCCCAATTGTCCATCAAACTCCTGCACTCCACATCCCTGGCAGCTGTCCTCTCCTTGCCTCTGGACTCAGCCATCTGCTTTTGAACTCTGCGACAAATTAATGCAATAACACCGACTGAGGTTGATTGACAGACAAGCTATTTGGTAGACATGTTGAGATGAATTTGTGCTTTATCCTCAGGCAGGTTGGTACCATGATGTAGGCCAGCGCTTCTTAAAGTGGGGTCCGGGGACCCCCAGGGGTCCTAGAGGAGGTTCCAGGGGGTCCCCAACAAAATGAGTGAATACAGCGTCAACATCTGTTTAATCAATTTAACCCTCTATACATCGGCTGTTTGAAAATAGCCAATGTGTGCTTGTAGATGTTATTTTCAAAGCAATGTTTTTTTAGTTTTTATCCCCTTTTTCTCCCTAGTCCTTATGTCAATTGATTCCTCTCCACACATATTTATGTGCTGTCACTGCTGTTGTATCCTGACTAACCGCCCAACGCTGCCTGCTGACTGGTGCCGCCCCATTCCTTATAGGATTACATGCAGTGACAATTATTACCCTTCCTGTCCGAACACCGGCCAATTCATGTAGAATAGATGCTCGACAGACTCCACAGTGGTGGGCAGGCACTTTACCAATGCACCACCCGATCGCTACAACACAAATCTTAAGGTCCTTGGCTGAAAATAATTTCAGATTGGGGACTGCGGCATCGGCAGGCATGTGCACACATAGACATCAAAGGGGGATTGAGCCCCTGCCCCTTTATCCTTCTGTAAAAAGTGCCCTCTCCAGACCAGGAATGCAATTTTTACTACGGTGAAACAAATGCAAATGCCCTCTCTTTCCATGCCATACCTGAAGGCAGCATTCAAGAGAATTGCCTGAACTCCTGAACTTGAACGCAGCATCTTGTGTTGAAAGAATTGTTAGAAATCCATGGCCGTTACGCCACATCTCCAGTATTCACTTGATTATACTTAGTTCAGTGTGGTATACTGGTATCACACACCAAAAATAGCAGACTGCGACGCGTTGTGAGCTTGGAGGTCGGCTATTTTCAATATTTTCACCAAAATGCCCTTTTAGATATTTCGGCCCCTGCCTCTCTAAAATTATCTGCACATCCCTGCTTGGGGGTCCTTGACATGAAAAACTTTGTTATACCTAACTCAAAACATAAGTAGCAGTACTTAGTTTCCAAATTTAATGCGGGGGTTATACTGTATCTGGCCTTGCAATGGTTGGCAAGACATGAACTATTTCCATTTGCTGTATACATTTGCTGTATAGTAGGCTATTTAGTAAAATCCATGTGTTAATGTATCCATTTGTAACCCTGAGAGTGTAATGTAATCAAACGGACCATTACTCTAAACATTTTGGTCACACTCATACTCTCTCTGAGTTAAATGAACACTGAAGACGTCTCCGTTTCAGAGAGCCACTTTCACCTCACTGCTGCCTTACACCTGGAGGTGAAACGTCATTTACTGCCTATTTAAGCCGTATAACATTTACAGATATGGGATATCACTAACTAGGAGATTCAGAGAGTGGATGTGGGAAGTCGGCCCCATTTAGGATCCCAATTATGCAGGTTGTTCAGTGAAGTGAGCCTTGCTCCGAGCTCCGGGCTGCATGAGGATGAAATGAGTGATTAAACGTGCAGAGTCTCGTGCCCCCCTCTCTCTCCATCTATCTTGATTTCTCTCTCACACTTGAGCATTATGGCTCAATACTTCCATCTATGGACCTCTGCTCCGCAAATGCAGCATGCATTTTTACTTCACTGTAGGACCACACCACTTGACAAACATGAATTGCCAATTTTTGTCTCCTTTTCCCTTCCCTTCCCTTCCCTTCCCTTCCCCTCCAGTCTGTTTTCAAGTCTGTTTTTGGATATTACTATTCAAGACGACAACAGCTCCAGTGTTTGATGCTTCAGAGTGTGTTTTGATGCGTACATTTTTGAATGCATGCAACAAGATAATAATGACATTCAGTTATGCAATTCAAATTATCTTGTTTACATTACAGTGAAGAGGGAAAATGCTTTGTTTTTCATCTTCTGCTTTGTAAATAGGCCTCTTTGTACTGTGTGTGTGGTTAGGTCACATAAACACGCACAAACACGCACGCGCGCACAACACACACACACACACACACACACACACACACACACACACACACACACACACACACACACACACAAGAACAGTATGTACTGTAGGTATAATTTAGCCCAGTGGTGGGCTGTGTATTAAAGAATGGAAAACACACTGTGCTCCACATCTCCCTGCTGCTTCTGAATAATAAGCATCAATAACCTGGTGTCTCCATTGACAAAGAAACTATACAACTGCAGGGAATTCGGCTGCTTTATGTGCAGTGTGTGTGTGCGTGCGCGTGCTCTGGATAACAATGCCTGCTAAGAAACTAAATTATAAATGGAGTGTACATTTATGTCTTAGTATGATTATTATAGGACTGCAACTATCAATTATCATCTCACAGATTATTCTATATAAAATATATTAGAAATGTGTGCCGTGTGAAAATAGCAGATCTACATGCTGTGTTTCATTGTGAGCTTGCAAGGCTGCTATTTTCAATATTATATATATATATATATATATATATATATATATATATATATATATATATATATATATATATATATTCAATTGATTAATCAATGAATTCGATTAACTTTAGCACCCCTAGATCAGTATAATTATTGTTACAGTGTAAGGCCCTCCCAATGACTTGCATTAATTAAATTAATTCCCCAACCTAACCTTATAATTAGCACTCGGCCCCAGCTGCATGACTCAGCTTTCACCTTATTCTAACCTTAATTCATCCACTAACCCTGAAGCAGACCCTTGAAAAGTGAGCACCAGTAAATTGTCCCCGGTTTGCAGAATGTACCTCATCTTTCAATACTTGAGGACATCAAGAATGGTGTGGGCGTGTTTGTGTGTGTGTGTGTGTGTGTGTGTGTGTGTGTGTGTGTGTGTGTGTGTGTGTGTGTGTGCGTACGTGCGTGCGTGCGTGCGTGCGTGCGTGCGTGCTTGCGTGCGTGCGTGCGTGCGTGCGTTTGTGTGTTCATGCATGCTGTGTACATGTGAGTTCCCACAAACAAAAGCGTCTGAGTTATGACCTTATTCGAATTAACCGGAAGGCTTTGTTGTATAGAGCGAGAGCTTTATTAATTCATGGAACTATCATGCTGTCAACTCTCCCTCCCCGAGGTGATTAATATGTCTCTGTCACGGGAGAGGAGTGAACGATTCCCTCTGGAGGAATACGCTGCGCGAATCCTCTTTATCATTTATCTATACTGTGTATATTTACATATCATCATCAATCAATTTTCATTACGCTTCCAGCACACAGCGCTTTTACTTTTACTGCTTAAGCCATGGCCACAGAGCACTGACTCACACATGGAAACAGACGCTCAGAGCAAATAACACACGTAAACGCACAGTCAGCTTTACATGCGAATTTCGCCTACCAAGTCCTTTTGGATGTCACACTGATATATAGACGGTTTGAAATTAGATTTGTTCTTTTTTCAAAGTTTCCCCTCTGTATGTTAAGCAGTGCTGGGGAGATGACTTAAAAATAACCTGAATCATTTTTATTGCCAGGTACATTACACACTTACACAGAACACGGCTTACATTATTCGTTACTTAATCTGTAAAATTGTGTAGTGTGAGTAATGTGTTACATTTGCTAGATTACATTGGAATTACTCATGAATAGTCTACATTACTGACGGTGGGAAAATTAGGCATAATCATTATGCGATGATACAGTCATTTGAGGGATAGTCTGAAACGATTTTCTCCTCAGCACCTTATGCTACACAATATGCATGACGCTAAACAAAAAGAGATTACGAGTAACGCCATATAGCCAGTCCTCTTTCTTTGACTTGTGTTCAAAAGCAGGAAGTGTTGCCGTGTGATTCAGTTAAACTTTCATTACTTTGAAATTAGGCAGCATATCTGCTTTTAAAATGTTTTCTTAAGCACTGGCAGAGATATGATTCTGAGGGTAATTTCATCACAAAGAAATCGTAATAACATTTCCCCGTTTCAGAAAAGCGTCCATTATATTTAGTTGCTCAGTAGAAAGGATTACACATAATGCACTAGGCCCTCATTCTTTTCATGCCAGTCCACTGGTAAGTAGTACTGAGACATGCTAGATGGCACTCCAATAATCCAATTTCAGAGCCAAAAAGATATTCATGAAAAATGACAGAGGAACAGTAATGTAAATCATATCCCCACTTTCATATACTTCTCCTCTGCTTATCCCGATAAGCCTTAATATGGTCATCAAAAATAAAAATCCATTCCATCTTGCTCCTTAGCTCTTAGTAGATATATTTTTCTTTCTACTGTGGTGCACTTCACTCCATTAGAAGATCGAGCTACTGTAGGATGAGATACTGTCAAAGCAACCTAGACCCGAACCCTGATGCTACCAGAAGGAAAATGCATTCGCTGTCCCTCGATGCTACAGTACATGCTCCCGGACGTTGAACAATACTGTATGTGATCGAATGGTGGTATCATTTTAACCACTTTCAGAGCTATAAAGAGCTTTTAACAAAATGTAATTTCTGAAAAATCTGGCTTTTCTCAGGTCAGCAAATGTTAAATTTTGAAATGATATGTTCAGTATAGCCTACTTTACCCAACTAAATAAATAATGGCATGTTTTTGTTTTTACAACAAGGGTTCATGTTTTAGATAGCCCTTAGAGCAAAGAAAAGATGAGTGTTAAAACAAAAATCTTTTGCTGCTTTCTCGTTTTAGCGATTTTACAGATTTGTATTTGTGTGGGCCAGGGGCATGCGTACAAGTGGATATTTACGGTATGTATTTTTAGACACAATAAGCCGGCGATGTCTTTATTTACTGTATAGGCCTACTACTGTAGCTCCCTAAGTCACAATATCCCATGAAGGTCTGTGGGGCATCTTTGGAATGTGGGGAGCTGGGAGGTGACCGTCGACTCGACCGCTATACACAGTAGGCTATACTGTATAGAGCTCGAGCCTACAGTTTATGGTCAGGTCACTTCCCACATTCCCAAGATGCACCGCGGACTTTCATGGGATATCGTGACTTATTGGGAGTGACAACTTATTCTATTGTCAGACATTAACTTGCTGGCCCGGACCTAGGCTCGTCATAAGTAGCCTGACAGCACACCACAGGTTCGAGTCCCGTTCCTGCCGACCTTTACTGCATGTCTTTCCCCATCTCTATCCCCCGTTTCCTGTCCATCTCTACTACAAACTATAAATAAAGGCCTACCGAAAACAAGACATTCACCTGCTGACATTCACTAGGCCTAGTTTTGGACTCATTGTACTTTCTACAATGGTTTTATCTGTGTGGTACACCAGTAGTGCAGAATCATCTGCTTATAAAAAGAGTTCATGAACAGACAGACCTCAGGTCATTTATATATAAAAGGAAAAGCACTGCCTTGAGGTTTTGCAGGTTGAGACATTCAACATTCACCAATTGCTTCCTATCCTTCAGATAAAAGTTCCTCATCTGACTGCTGAGTCATCAAAACCAATGGCTTATACGGCTTCACTTCTTCAGTGTCTTTTTAGCACGGACCTGAAAAAGTTTGCCAGGATCATACATAAAACTACATAAAATCCTTTTAACTCAAGTAAGTGTAACATTTCTTTTAGTTTGGATTTGACATGACAGGAAAAGCGAAAGATTGTTAATGTAATGTTATGTCTGCTAAATGCCTAAATTGTAAACTGGACACTCATTTTGTCTCACATTAGACAAGTCATCCCTGGTTATTGACGTCCAAAGTATGTCAGGAACATACAGGTAGATGACAAATACATGCTTTCTTATACATACAAGTCAACAACGCACGGTTGCATGCATACGCACGCACGCGCGCGCGCACACACACACACACACACACACATACACATACACACACACACACACACACACACACACACACACACACACACACACACACACACACACACACACACAGAGTAAACATTACTATTCATTTCCTTCAGCCATCTACTTGTAGTTTTTAAAGCCAGCTTAGCAACAGACTAGAGCAAGCAGACCCGGCGGGAGGTGGATCACAGAGAAGCTGAAACTGAGCGTGTGTGTGTGTGTGTGTGTGTGTGTGTGTGTGTGTGTGTGTGTGTGTGTGTGTGTGTGTGTGTGTGTGTGTGTGTGTGTGTGTGTGTGTGTGTGTGTGTGTGTGTGTGCGCGCGCGCGCGCGCGCGTGCGTGCGTGCGTGCGTGCATGTGAAATCCTAGTTTAAGACCAACAGCAGAATGAAAAGTTCCTACGTGTTTGGGCTCAAAGGAGAGTGATGTCATACTGTGTAACCTTTTCAATTAAACAAGCTATTTTCGTTACCAATTGCCTATTGGTATATTTTTCACAAGTAAGCCTAAAGTACTAGTACTGCTTTTTTAAACACTTTCCATTTGCGAGTGTCTGCCCCCAACACTCGTGCCAAAATGACGTAGGCACCGTAAATGTCCCGCAAAAGCATTCACCTTCAAGTTCAAGTTCTGGACAAATGCTGTAGTAATAGGAGGCGTTGTCAAAAGACTTCTTAAAATAAATGTTACACAGTATGACTTTAAAATTGACTGATGCAACATTGCGACGCAACACATTTTGAGTTGTAGGTGTACTATTTGGTGTGTGACATTGGTGCACAACAATGTATAAATCAGGCTGCACTGTTCTTTCATTGAATTACTTATCTCAAGCCAAGGTCCGATAGAGATTCTGAACATTTTAATACCAATATCTCCTGGTTTTCAAATGTGTTGGCTGTGCTTGTCTTGTACAGATAACATCATAAGACAGTCATGATAACCAAACCCCTTCGACGTCCTCATGACCTTGCTATTAAAACTCTTTCTCAGCCATTTACAATATGCTTGTGCGCCTATACTGCCAGGAATATTATTAATTTCCAAGTTATCAGTAGCCTAACCCAGCAGGGATAATATGATTGCAAAATGTAGTACACGTACTATACCACTAGAGTGTGCCCAACGATTAGGTCTTCCAGGCTGGAGCAAGCCTGGACCACGTGTGGACCATAATGGCCGCCTATGGGGCGGCCATTATGGTCCCGGTCCGGACGAACGGGAGCGATCCTGGAGCGCGTGCACGTCGTGCGCACGCCGTGTACACTCGTTTTTGCACCTGAGTGACCACTCTGTCAGCCTGCCATTTTTTTCCATGCTATGGAAAGGCCTATGCTATGTTATGGCCGAACGACTTCCGGGTTACGTGACGTCATCGATGATGTAATTTCCATCGTAATATGTTTCTTTAGACTGAAATGAAGCTAGAAAGGTCAGTTTTTGCTCTAAAAATGTCAAAAAAATACCACAAAAATCAGAAAATCATCAGCAAGGCGACGTTTGGCGATCTGGCTGGCTGGGCCTCCTCAAAATGGCGACGTTTGGCGATTTGGCTGAGAAATTGTTAAGGACATCAGACCCACACGCCCCAACTCTCTCAGCCAGTGAGCCTTAAGCTTGTGGTAAAACCTAAAACCTAACCGCAAGCTGCGGATAATATTCTTTCCCTCAACCCGGGCCGGAGGGGAAAAGATTATCCCAGGTCATGCTATCAGCGATAGGGAGCTGCTTCTAACCTTAACTTGCAGTGCAGTTATAATGGCCTGACTAATACCTCCTGCAGCCTTCTGCCTACAAATTGGACAGGGGAGTGAATGCCATGTTTTGATCTGATACAAAGGAATTATCAATTACTGTGGCGTGTGCCTTTTTGAGATACTTGCACACAAATGAGGGGCTTTATCTTCTAGCTATTCAAGAGATGTCCACTCTCCCTTCACTAGTCATTGATTAGTGTTCCTCTCGCCTGCATCTGTCAGATCCAGACTTAGGCTGACTCGCTCACAGCCCGCAAGCCCAATTTAGCCTCCGCGGGAATCTATCACACAGCCGTGATGTTATCTGCAAGTATCCCAGTCTCCATTCACTCCCCTGTGTCTCCTTTCTTTCATTTAGCCACCTCTCTCTGCACACCAGCCGTGCCCAACATGTGGGCCAGGGCCGACAGGTGGCCGTGAGGATATTGCAATTGGGACCCCAAAAAGCCTACTTGGGCAAAACACTGGGATTTTATTGATAAAAACAGTTATGGTTAAATAAACTAATAAACGAATGGATTTATTTTTCCTTTAAAACCTTGAAAAATGTGTTTGCGTTAATTGTGATAGTTCCATTGATCCAAACAGGAACACAATTGATTTATTTATCATTAATATAACATGAAAATACACACGGCCCGATCTGACTAGCTATGTGGCTGCCGTGTTAAGCAGTCAGATGGGTGGGCTGCAAGCCAGGGGATATTTTTGGTGCTCGACGCCTGTGTACAACTAACTATAAAATTTTTACTTTCCCCCTCTATCTCCATTCTCTCTTAACTCCTCTCTCCCTGCTGCCTGTCACCCCTTCTTTCACTTTTTTCCTGGACCTCAGCAACTAATCAATGGGGGGGGGGGGGGGGGGGGGGGGGGGCGGGTAACTTTGCATAAAGATCATATCCACTGCTGACAAGGGAACGAGAAGAAAAATGTCTACATCTCTTTCGCATGAAGTCTTTCTGCGAGGTGATGGATGAGTTGCATTTAGCTTTGGCAAACTTTTGAGACGTTTCATTGATATGACTTGATTAATGGCCACGCCGAAGCTGTCCACTTCAAAGGGGGGAACTCTGTAGGAAACACTTCAGAATATCTCTGGATGAAAACACCTTGACTGCCACTGTTGTCAATCAGCCCCCATGGTGCCTGAGTCGAAGCACACTGAGCTGATTTATGCTGTGATCGACTGAACAGTGTCTGTTCAAATGGGTGCATTAACAAGATCTGTGCTGGCCATGAAATCCCAGATTCCATCGACATAGTGGCTGAATAGTAATAATGAATAGTGGCCTACTGACTGATGAATGACACACGGCTCCAGCAATGGGCACCAGAGCTAAATGAATAACTGGGGAGTCTTAGAGAAAACCTGGAGAAGCATCTAATGCAAGGGTCTTCAACAGGGGGTCCGGGACCCCTAGGGGGTCCTCAGAGTTACTACAGGGGGTCCTCCAAATCTTATTGTGATAGAAGCTTTTTTCTCCTTTTTTATATTAACCACTCAGAATAAGGACACCCTAGTGTTTCCTTATTCTGATAACTTTGGCTCGCAGCGCGATGCGTTGTGAGCTTGTAGATCGGCTATTTTCGTCAAAAAGAGGTTTGGTGTAGAGGGGAAAAAGAGCTGAATAAGTACAGAGTGAGATGTCAAGTTTATTAAGTATTGACGGTTCAAGTGGTTAAATATATGAAAACACAAATTCACATGAATCCAAAATACACTGATGATTGTGCTGTCAAATGATTAAACCACATGGAATCTATGAAACGGTTGTGGGGGTCCCTGCTTCATCTCTCTCTCAACTAAGGGGTCCTTGACTCCTTGGACTGAAAACGTTGAAGACCCCTGATCTATTGCTTATTGATGCTAGTAGGCAAATTCTGATATATTAACTCTTTGAGTGCCACCCCGTTCACCACTAGAGGGCGCCCAGTGGCCATAGAAAATCCCATAGAGATATGCTGGTATATGCAGAAGCCCTGCAGCCATGACTTGCCTGAACACTTTCCTTTGTGCATGTACAGGAAGAGGATGAAGTTAGCTTGAAGTTAGCTATTGGTTACCAAGCATTTTAGAAGCCTTATTTTCGTCAACTTAGCCATGATTAAACCTTGCACACCTCATGCATGGGAAAAAAACAGAGAAGAATGAGCTCTAAAAAATCCAATGCAATCCTGGATTGCATTGAAGTGGATTTGTGCAGTTTGTTCACAGCTTTCAAACAAAAAAATCCGATTGGAAATCCGTTCAGGCATTCTTGAGATAATCGCCATTATGTTTTACATGTTATGTAAACAAACATGGCTGCCCTGTATGTTAGATGGGGTTGTATGGGGGTGGAACATGCAAAATCGCGATTGAAATCATGTTCACTAGATTTGATGGGGTCCAAAAAAAAAATTAAAAAAACATTTTTTTTTCAATTTTTTTTTTTTTTTTTTTTTATATCCCGAACATGTTCGGGATAGGCACTCTGGTATGCGATAATATATCCCGAACATATTCGGGATAGGCACTCAATGAAGACTTTTCCAGAACCACATACCTAGAAGTCTCATTCCAGACGGTATTCTTTTTTTTATATCTAGAGAAAGAATTGAACAAGTACATTTTCCTAGATAGAACTGTGAAGACAAAATTAAAGATCAAGGGAAGAGGAGGATAATATGCAACACAAACAAGGAAGAAATTCAAACACATCTGTTGTGAATGAATACCAAATTAAGATGATGTAAGTTGTGAAATAGCCTATCCTTTAATAATAAGTGCACATTTTATGGAAATGTAATACCATTGGACTGCATATTGAATGTTTGAGCACACAAGGAAAGTGCTAAAACTCTTAAAAGCTCAAATTTAAGGAGCGCCGCTGGCACCAGTAATGCAACTAATTTACATTGACCTCGCATCCATGCTGTATTTTTGCACCACACTCTGAAGTAGGAGGAAAATGTTCATGTTTTTGCACAAACTGGAAATGCAAACTGAGAAAGTAAGCACAAATGAGAATCTCTCACTAGGGGGATGCCAAGAGTAACACTTAACTTGAAAATATTGAGGTTTAATGGCTTAAATGTTAGCTAAGGGGCCATTGCTCACATTTGTACAGGGTGCACAAATGCCAGCACAGTTATTCTACAACTCTTTGCTGCCATACTCAAAACTATTTAATGACACCACACCTACAGTATACTGTTTATCAACAGATGTCAAAGTCAAGCACCAACATCCCACTCCCAGACACCCATAATGGCTTCATGTACAGTATGTGTGACACATAGGATATGCAATTGACATTCATGAATGTATTTGCCACTTCCTTAAATGTGCTATTGTATACTGTGTATGCACTTTATCTTGCATGTTGCAGACACCCGATTTCAAGCATTTCTATTTTGAGTATGAAAGGCACAGGATCACCTGTGGGTATGAAAGATGTGTTCTTCAGTTGGCAGTTCACGAGTACAGCCACTGAGGACCAGCGAGCTCACTCACTGTTTTGTTTTCTGTTTATTCGTTCAGAATAAAGAATATCGCAAATAAGTCACCCATTGAGTTCGGCTGCACTCAAAATGGGTGTAACATATTGTTCTTTTTCCATTTCCTGAAAAGTATCATTTTGAACATACTGTACAAGATTTCCGCCCGGAAACGATATGCTGCTATGAATAGGCCAGATTCACTTATTGGATCTAGGTCTTCTTTTATTTCCTTGAATAAGGACAATCATGACATAACTTCAATCAATATTTTAATCACGTTCTGCTGGCATCTGAAAAAGAGAACAACCGATCTCTTTCCTTCGTAATTGTCAGTGGTGGAAAAAGTACCCAATTTGTTTACTTAAGTAAAAGTATCTATACTGCAATGTAGAAATAGTCTGTTACAAGTACAAGTCCGGAATAAAAAAATGCAAAAAATGCAGAGTGGGTTTCAAACATTTAAAAAATCCTTTGAAAATAGCAGATCTACAAGCTCACAATGCGCCACAGATTGACTATTTTCAAATGACCGAAATGTATATAGGGCTGAAGTGATTAATATATGTTTTTTATATAATAATCTAAATCTACAAAGTAAATAGTAACTAAGTTTTCAAATAATTGTAGTGGAGTAAAAGTACAACATTTGCCTCTGAGATGTAGTGGAGGTAAAAGTACTGAATATGGGAAACACTCCAGCAAAGTAAAAAGAAATCCTCAAAACTGTATTTATGTACTAACAGTACTTGAGTAAATGTACTAATTAATTTACACCACTGTAAATTGTACATTTTCACAAACAGTCACTGCATCTATTCTCCTTGTCACATTCTTGCCAAATGACACTTTCCAGGTCCATAGACACTTTCCTGTTTAGTAAATGTGTCAAATTTGTTGATATAGCCTACAGTTAAGTCCCTATTTTTGTGTCTTAACATCACTCCTCCGTTACTCCTTCAAATGCATATCGTCGTTGTCGGGTGAAAACCTTGTATGTCCTAAACCGTAAGTTTTGCATTTTTCATTTTAAAAATGATTCAAACTAGTGAAAACAGCCGATCTACAGCCGATCTACAGCCGATCTACAAGCACACAACGCCTTGCGGTGTGAGGTGTTGTGTGCTTGTAGATCTGCTGTTTTCACTACCTTTGTGCGACGGCCTTGTATGATACGGCTTTACTTTGCGAAAGAACAATACATATTTGAAACTTGGAGATACGAGGTTTCCACCCGACAACGGCGATATTAATGATGCCAGGCACGGTGGAATCTCTTGCCTAGTTGCAACCTTGCGTAAAAAGTGCACTCAGATTGCAACGAATAGCAGCAGGTTGTTTTTATTCATGCAGAAAGATGCATTAGCACCGCCGAAAACGTTTAATAAAAATGGTGCTAAATGCATTGACAAGGGCATGTCCCCAATATAATGAGAATAGAAAACTATAGCTGTAGCCCGGGGCCACCATGCAGCGCCCCTAGTTGAGAACCAATACATTAGAAAATAGGGTATAGAATTGAGAACATTTTAATCAATTACACTGAGAGCAATCACACTGGTGAGAGTAAATCCATTCTAATGTTGTATACATTAATTGTTATAAATGTAATCCTGGAGCCATTAGTGATACTGTATCACGTGTAATTAATATCTAATAAGTCTGCCTGGTGCCAAGACCTTTAGTCTTATTACCTGCTGGAGGGTTTATTTTCAGTCTTTAGTTACGCAGTGTACTGTACTTCATCAACAACAGAAACAGCAAAGCAGTAAATAAACTGTACTGTACTGCAGGGGTCTTCAACGTTTTCAGGCAAAGGACCCCTTAGTTGAGAGATGAAGCAGGGACCCCCACAACCTTTTCATAGATTCCATATAGTTTAATCGTTTGACAGCACAATCATCAGTGTATTTTGGATTCATGTCAATTTGTGTTTTGAGATATTTAACCACTTGAACAGTGAATACATAATAAACTTTTTCCCCTCTACACCAAACCTCTTTGCCGAAAATAGCTTGTAGATCTGCTATCTTTGTCTAAAGTTCTCAGAATATGGAACTAGGCTTCAAGTGGTTTATATAAATGTCCCTTGCTGTACTGACTATAGTCACTGAAGTTTTCATTCATTCATTCATTCATTCATTCTCTCTCTCTCTTTCACTCTCTCTCTCACACACACACACACACACACACACACACACACACACACACACACACACTCGCACACACGCACACACGCACGCACACACGCACACACACACACACACACACACACACACACACACACACACACACACACACACACACACACACACACACACACACAAACAAACAGGTACATATACTGTACATATTGAAGCGAT
The DNA here is from genome assembly GCF_963921795.1 of Nannobrachium achirus. Taxonomy (NCBI): domain Eukaryota; kingdom Metazoa; phylum Chordata; class Actinopteri; order Myctophiformes; family Myctophidae; genus Nannobrachium; species Nannobrachium achirus. The sequence continues at coordinate 20,161,042 of NC_137826.1, forward strand.
CCCAGGAAATAGGTGCAGATCCCAGGTGAATCCATGGAATCTCTGATTCCATGGAAAGCTGTTCTTTGGAAGAATGTGGGGCAAGTTATAGAACCTCAGCAAGGAGGTGACAACAGAGGAGGCCAGTTCCATTTGAAATGAGTTCCATGCCAGCACCACTGGGGCTCACTGTCAAAGCAAAACGACTTAAGACTCCATAAATCCTCACAAGTGCTGCTTGGGGATGTCTGAGAGGACATAGTCTACAATACTGAAATGGCAAGTGGGAAGAAACTTTTGTATGAAACTGTACTTTCAAACCATCATTTCATAGAATGTAGGGTGGGTCATATTATGGGCATTGCCTGTTATACCAGCATCATGATATGATATGAAGTACAAGAATAGTGTACCTTCCAATAGTTCTGAGTTTAATTATAAGTATTTTTTAAGTCACAAAATAAAATAAGTAAATGTCGGAAGGTTCTGACGTTCGATCTTGCAGCGAAACAGTCCCCACAGCATATGGCCGCCATTCTATGTCTTATGGTGTAATATTTCATCAAATGGTCAGAGTGTTAATCCAAATGTGCTATGGGGGATATTTATGAATAAGGTTATCACGTTTATTCTAATGCCGGTGCATGTAATTATTTACTGATGATTGCCTCACTAATTTGCCAAACCGTTTCCAATCATACATTAGGTGGTATATAGCACAATATTGCTTTTTTGTGATTGCATTGATATGCAGGTGCTGCTGGTAAAATATTCCAACCACACAGATAAGAGCATATATCCAACTGATTACTTAATCAAACCTCAATGCTCTAGCTCTCTCTAAACCACATGCCTATCATGCATGTCCTTTGCCAAAGTCATTTGTTGATTTGCCGTTGCCAAACAAATGAGGCGCCCTTGCCTTATTCCCCTCCTTCCTTTCCTAACCCCGTATAGATCCCTATCTCGGTGGGATTAAAGCAATCATGGCATGTCTCAAAGTCATGTTTTTTTAATATGCCCCAATGCCCTCCTATAAATATTTATTAAAGATGTGCCATTAAGATCAGCCAAAAGGGACCCAAGTGCTGGACTATAAGCAAACACCCCTTGTTTGACTTCTGTAATACACTTTCAGATTAGAAGCAGAGGCCGCAAATGTCGCTGCAGAGCGGGGCACACTGCAGGATCAGCGACGCCTCAGTATGTAAAGCACAAAGGCCCTCTTCATACATGACTATCTTTTGACTTGATCATTTGGAGCTCAAACGTTTTGTCAAGACAGAGGAATGGAACGCTTATGAGTAAAAGTCCTAATGCTTAGCACACAACTTTCCTGCTGTTATGACATTTACTTAACTAAACTCTTTTTAAATAAGATTATTATATTAATGACGATTACATTGACATTAATATCAATAAGTCTGTTCATTTCGTGGTACTGCATTGATGCGGTTGGCTTTTTTTTTTGTAACCCTAAACTTTTTTTGTCTAACACTAAACTTTTAAATCTGGTAACTTTGTAGTAATACCACTCTTTGGTTTGGTGTTTCTTGTCAAATGTGGTCACTAGGGTCACAGAGTGAACTTCGGAACCTGTGCATCATCAAATATACCCGGCCGCAACTTCACAGAGGAGGCAAAATTTGGGTCCATGGTAAAAAAGCTAGAGGGGAACTCCGCCTGGCCACGGCTACAGAAGAATCAAGATGAATGCCTCTGAAAGCAGGGAGATTAGAAACTGTTGAGATCAAGGTGTTCCACAGCTGAAGGGGCTACAAAACCTTTGCTCCCTTTCTCTGCCATCTCATTTCCCTCTTTCCCATATCTCTTCCAGTTTTCTATGGTTTTTTCCACACACACACACACACGCACGCACGCACGCACGCACGCACGCACACACACACACACACGCACGCACACACACACACGCACGCACACACCACATACACCCTCTAGCCTCTCCACCTCTCCATTTGGCTGCCAGACCGCCTGTCCTGCTTAGATCTCCCTCCCAGGCCCTGCATGGCCCAGTTTAGATCAGACTGTGTGTGTGTGTGTGTGTGTGTGTGTGTGTGTGTGTGTGTGTGTGTGTGTGTGTGTGTGTGTGTGTGTGTGTGTGTGTGTGTGTGTGCACACGCACACCTGTGTGTCCGTTATGTGTCTGCAGGCATTTCAGCAACCATAGTGAGATTAATTTGGAATACATTTAAAAAAAAAAAAGTTAAGGTTTTGATAAAGGCCAGTTAAGATGAAGCTGAAGTGCAGAACACATATAGTTTAAAAGCACAGACCGTGACATAACGCCATATTAACAGTTCATGTGACCTAAAGTAAGAGTGAGTAAAGCTCAAAAGTTTTCGCAGTTTTTCTTGCCTCACGGTTACTCAAAGGTCTTTACAATGCATGAGTTACATTCACCCATTCACATATTCTTTGTTACGCATTGTGTCGTGCACCGATAATAGCCGACAAACTCACAACGTGTTACATTGTGAGCTTGTAGATATGCTATTATCAATGTGTGACACAATTATAAATCAGGTATTACACGATGGAGGCAATCATGCAAGGCACCAACCTGCAAGTCAGGAACAGTTAGTTCAGTGTCTTGCTCAAGGAGACCTCGTCACGAAGGAGGAGGGTATCAAACTAGGTTTTACCTTCTCCTAATGGGAACAATTGTCGGCATGGGGGCAGAGGAAGAGGAAAAGTGGAGGAAGGGTGCAGTAGAGAAATGAGGGGAAACAATGGGGAAAGGGAGACATTTGAATGACAAAGGAAGTAAATGGAAACAGTTGTGCTTCTGCTTCATTTAAAGATGGGGTGCCATGATTTTTTCCCCCTATAAAACATGATTATCTACTATTATGATTATACTAGGAGGAAGATTTTTTCCAAAAAAGTGTACAGAAAGAGTTAAAATTATGTTTTTATGTGGCCACACCCACCAGTTCATTGGTATGCGTGGTTTTCATGGTGGCTGGTGACACAGCTGAAGTTAGCCACACCCCACAATGTTGGGTGAATGGTAATTAGGGGAGGGGTTGATTCTGTGATGTAAGTATCTGTGTTTTTGGACCGGCACTTTTGACCCAGCAGGTGGCATCCTCCAGCTAAAAACCCAAATAGAAAGAGAATACATAATTGCTCATAACAACCACACCAGGGGGTCTAATGTAGTACTGTCAACCTCCTAGACACATGAAAAACAGAAAAAGTACAATATGGCACCGCCTCTTTAAGAACTTACTGCAAGTTATCAACATACTTTACAAAAGGACCAAAAATGTTAGAAAGCTTTTTGTGAATTTGAGGGGGAAGTGATGAGGATCCGAATTTTGCTGGGTCGATCCTCAACTGCGACCAAAAGTAACCAAACCCAAATAACTAATCCTACTCCTAAACGTAATTAAAAAAGGTCATGTGAAACATGACACAGTGCTGTTTTCTTTGTAGGCCTATTGATAAGCCTGTTTTTTTCCCATTCCTTCTGAGGGGATCAGGATTTCATAAATGAGTTCAATTATTAAAGAAATATGCATCTACCTATTTTGTGTAATAAAAGTACAACATTGTTTTAACTGCTGTTGATAGGACAGGGGCGATGTGATTGTTAAGAGATGAAAGAAACAGGAGATGGAGAGCTTTGAGTGGTGAGGAAATGACCCCGGAAAGCAGGTGAATACTGTGTTGCATGTCCACCCACATTCTGGCACTTTTAACTGCAATTAACATGTCAATAGAATTATAGCCTATAGGCCTTTCGATGTACATTCAACATGAAAATCCCACAGACCTACTTAAAACAAGTATTTGCGTTTTCTTTCCTTAATTTTAGGGGGAAAGCTCCATATGAAATGTGTCTCTGGGATCTTCGCAATGGGCAACAGTAGCACCCAGGAAAACAGATGTGTTTGCCGAAGCATCCATCGCCTGCCGATAATACACTTACCTCGATTGCCATATCAGTCTCTGCCATTATGGGTTCAGTTTTGATTTATGTCCAGACTAGGGATGGGACGATATGAACATTTCTTATCACGATTATTGTGACAAAAGAAATCGCGATTTACAATATTATCACGACAATCAAAATCTATTATCCTGGGGCGGAACATTTGCCAAAAAATAGCAGATCTACAAGCTCACAACGCGTCACAACGCGACGCGCTGTGAGCTTGTAGATCGTCTATTTTTTGGCAAAGACATTTGATAGAGACTGAAAAAAGACTGTATCAAGTATGTATATTATACGTACCTTTTACCAATTAGGCTATAGAGGGTTTAAGTGGTACCGGATAAGCAGCTCGGCAAATAAAAGGTGAATTGATCCCAGTGCATGACGGAGGTCGATATCACGATAAATTAAATCTCCACAATACGATTATCGTGTTTTTTATCACAATAAACGATAATATCGCGTATCATCCCATCCCTAGTCCGGACAGAAGCGTGGATGTCAAATCAAAAATATATATAAATGACTTTCACAGCACACTGCTCAACGATACTTCAGGGGTTATAAGTGAGGGATAATGAAGAGGCGGTCGTTATTCAGAAAAACACTGACAGGGTGATGCAGGACTCCAACGCCAAGCAGAGTGCTCTTGAATCATCTTGAAGGGATTATTTCTCAATCATTGTTCATTATCCCACTCATTACACGACTACTTGACACAACGTATAATAACAAAACTGATTTCAATGACTTAAACATGATTCCATGGCTTCTGCTATGTTAAACAGCCAATTAGATTATGCAAATTGGGAGCTTCCAGCACTACACGGCTCGAGAAACTCCGGTCAAGCGATCAAACTATAGGCAGCGCTGATCAAAAATGAATCGAGGGTCTGTTACTGTGTCACAATTATTTTATTTTATTTTATGTTTTCAAAAACATTATTTAGTCTACAACTGTAAAATTACATGCAAAATGTTTAGTAGGCGCCCTGCGAGCACCTCAAAGGTCAAGCATTAAAATGCTTAATAGTTCTTACATACTAGACAAATATAGCTGAACACATGTTCTGCTTGTCCGGTGAGTCACAAAAGACACAGTGGCTTACAAGCTACCATCAGGAGAATATGCAGTTCTCGCCAAAGTATTGTACATTATCTACATGAAAAGGGTAGAGAATGAATGCACAGTTGTAAACACTTGTCTGTTGTGTATGCTACATTACAGTGTGTGTGTGTGTGTGTGAACTTGATTATGTACATCATTGTGTGTGTAGAACCATATCTGAACCCACCTTACATTCCAACCCATGGGAGCTTGTTAAGGAATTGCTCCTTCCAGTGTGTATGTGCATTTGTTTTGTATTTCCACGTGTGTGTGTGTGTGTGTGTGTGTGTGTGTGTGTGTGTGTGTGTGTGTGTAAAAATAGATGCCATGGGTAAGTGAGTGATGGGCGAGCTTCCCCAGTTTACTCAGGGGAACATAAAATGACTATTTTTCTCCACTCCCCTCAACTGCACTATTAGGGCCCAGGTGCAGGCCTCAGGCAAAGAGGGAGAATATATACTGTCTGTATGTGTGTGTGTGTGTGTGTGTGTGTGTGTGTGTGTGTGTGTGTGTGTGTGTGTGTGTGTGTGTGCGTGCGTGCGTGCGTGCGTGCGTTCTCTTGAAACCACCAGTTCAAGAGTGGGTATGGCTCGGACAGTGCTAGTGGACAAGCACACATATAAGTAGAAAAGTAATAATCTGCCATCAGCAATGGTATTTCTTTTTTTCTCAGTGAAGTATTTTTCTCAGTCCAAGTATAATACAATTATTTGTATGGTGGGCATTAAATTGGGATATTTTTTTTCTGAACAAATTACACATTCTTGCATATTTACAGCATCTGGAAAATATGACTTCAAACTCCAGATCAAATATAAAAAGTCATGGCTTATGGGATATTTCCACCATTTCCGTTAGCCAGAATGTTATGGTTGGTCGGTCTGTTCAAATCAATTCATGAGAACGCAAAGAGTAGCAGGATCTCTGCGGGACGTCGGAATCACTTGTCTGAATGGTGTCTGATAAAATGCCACAACAAATACATTTCTTTAATTGCAGGAAATATGCCACTCTAGTCAAATGACATTGAGCACATGAAGACCAGCTAGGTGTTCATCACTAGTGTTTGTTACATTTGAAAACGGGTGTACATTCTTTGCAAAGCAAAATATTTTCAGAAACATACATTCATAAGAATAAGAGAAAGTGTATATGACCAGGCCAACATATTTTTCTTATTTGAAAATGGGGAGCTGAAACCTGCAGTTTATGTGGTAGCTCACTGTACGACGTGACTGGAAAAGAAATTCAGTGCCACCTGTCAAATGGACAGTTTGGAGTTCTAGCATGTCCCCTAACAACCTCAACACCGTCAGTCCTGTTCTCACTATAAAGCAGCTCTGAAACACCTCTTCCTTTCTCACTCAATCCCCCACTCTCATTTCTTCTGCAAATCAGATGTTCAGCCCCGCCCTTCTGCTAAACATATTTTGAGAAGTAATGGCCAGATTGCCATGAAACATACTGTATCTACCCATTCGTTCTCCCAGTGGAAAGAATCCTATTCAATTCAATTCAATTCAATTGAGCTTTATTGGCATGAGAAAACATACGTTTACATTGCCAAAGCAAGTGTCACAAATAAAATAAAAACAGTTGAAAATGGGGAACATATACAGTCGGAGGGGGTACAGTATTGTGTAAACAGAGCTATGTCACATTTTATATACAGGGTATAAAGCTTTTGGAACAAATAGCAGCATTATTTTTTCTCAAAAATGCATTTAAAGGTAGCAGCTCTGTTTCATACTGTATTCACTCTGTCCTTTAGCAAAATGTCAGGCCAAACTTTTCATTCTGAAATATAATCTCCTCCTGAACCCATAGTTGAACAGACGCAAGATTTGCTAGGTACATTCATGCTCCCAGGAGGACGAAATATTTTAATTATGACCCCAGGACCATTGACAACATCAGGCGAAACTTTCAAATGAACAAAAAATGTTAAGACCTTGCTAGAGTTCTACACTTTTTAGGCTTTTTCACAAGACACTTTTCCATTGCGGGCCGATGAATGAGAGACTAACCTCTCTGTTAGCCATACAGCTCTGCTAACAGCACTTTCAGCACTGATAAATGGCTAAGCCATATACCGTATTACAAAATTACTAAGCACAAAAATGTATATACAAACATCTTCCATTTGTGTGCATGTAGTAGAGTAAACATGTTGTTTTCAAAGGCTTTCACGTGTGTGTGTGTGTGTGTGTGTGTGTGTGTGTGTGTGTGTGTGTGTGTGTGTGTGTGTGGCGCTATATGTGTGGTGGTGGTGAGCTGTGTTCATATACCTTCCTAAAGCCACAGTGTTTTGGAATATGATGCATAAACGTGACATGGCGTGCTATCAGTGTGGGACAGCTGTGGCCTCTCGTGCAAGGTGTGCCACAGTGTGACAGTGTGCTAAATCGACTGTCAGTGTCTTCATTATAACACAGGGAGGAGGGTACCAACTGAAAAAGAGGCTTCAAATACAATCCAGCAAAGATGTTAGTGGGCTCAGTGACTCGTGACCCCGACCATGCATTACTTTAATAACAAGCACTTTATCTTGCAGACAAACATATATTGGACATGCCTGACAAATCAATGTAAAAACTAGAAAAGTCTGCTACATGGATCTCCGCCAGACCAGGTAGCCTACCCAGGGCTTTGGGGTGCAGTCGTAAGGATGGTGCCATCACCTACATGCTAAATAGGGCCTTCACTCACCCTGACATGGGTACCATGCAAGGCGGCACAGTCAGAATCATGAATCTGTCTTGAGAGATTATAGGTCAACTCAACTGTAACATAACCTGGAATAATAGATGACATATCCTAAAGACACTTTTAGGGTATGGCTATTGTACTGATTGCACTGTGAACACTTTTTCGCATTGCACGGATTGAAATGGACACTTTATTTGATTGGCATTGCACCGACTGTAATGGACACTTTATATTTTGGAGGGCGGCATACAGTGAGGACACCTTGTTTGTTATTACAGGCATGTTAAATATTGATAGCTCCTTTGCAATGTCTCCACTTTTCTCTTTTGCATTTGGCAGCCACACCATTATGGACTACTAAGTGTACAGTGGAAATGCAGACAGGTCAAAGGCTGCTGGAGTTGTCCTCTGCCTTCCTCTGCCTTCTTGAGACTATTTTACTTTCTCTTGTTCAAAAGGCTGCATTTTTCGAAGTAATGTAGTTAGACTTACATTCCAGTTGGGACATACATCTGATAAATAAAATAAAGAGCATAAATAGTGCATCTCACAACTTCACAAGTGGTCTAATTGCATCATGAAAGGCACGTTCAGAGGGGAAGTTGACCAAGGAGGAGTGGAGTCCAACTTGTACAGCACACTCAGAGGAACAACAAAGATGTCCCAATGGCACAATGTAATAATGTACAAATTACAGAGTAATTACAAAGAAACCACTCGAGAGATGAAACCGAGAGCAGAAAGGACCTGCAGTCTGCAGGGTATGCAGTCTGCGTGCCAGTTAGCTATGAATAACCGTCTCATTTTATGTGCTATCTTTGACGGTTCTTGACAGGATTGCACATCTTAACATAATGAATTCCGTGACAGTCCGATGACATAACAAGCTTAGATCATAGATCAAGGCTGTATACTACAGCAATAAAAGACCCCTCTCAAGAAAACGAATACATGTGTAATGTGGGTGGTAGGCCTATATGTTTGCATCCTTGCTTTGAAATCACTCCTACGGCCTTGAGCCTTTTCAAAGAATAGGATAAGACTTGTATGCTATGCACGTGTCCATTCTGTTGTTCTCACTCTCTCTAAACAATGTTGTTTGTGTTTAGCCGTACTTAAGTAAGCAGCGAAAGACTCAACCACGCATCATCAAAGCATTTTCCTTCTGTCAGCCATAGGCCTAAACACCCTCACTGGTGCCGTGTGTGGTACAAGAAGCAGTATGCTACTCATTTGGAGGCATAAGAACCAGCAGAACGTCACAAAAACAGGCGTTCGCACTTCATCCTCAATTGGCATAAGTGACACGCTAATCTAATCACTGGTCTGTCTGGTACCATGTTCCACCGAGCAAACCCCAGGAAACTCCTGGGTATGCAAGTAATTAATTAACTTAATTGCATGGTTAACTTAATTGATTGCCTCGTTATTTTTGCTAGCATAGATATGGGACATTGCACAATGAGAGAGAGAGAGTGTACGTGCAAGCTGAGCAGTCGCCCATAGGCCATGCAGAACTCACAAGGCAGGTGGGTGGGTTTTGTTTCTCTGGCTAATATGTCTCTCTCCCTCCATCTTCCTCTTGTATTCACTCTCTCTCTCTCTCCCTTTTTGCTAGCCTGCCTCTATCGCCGCACTCCATACTCCATTGAAATACCAAAGTGGTCATGCGGTAAGTGACTAATCACTGTCTAATTATCATGCCATTATCATAAACTTAATTAGTTTTATTTATTACCCATTAGCCGAGAACATCCAGTGAAACACGGCGGCGATAACCGGCATATCTGAGGGTTTGTGCGGGCAGCACTACATTCTGATACCAACACGGCTGAATTGCACACGTGTCACAAAGATAAAGGTCCTCTATGATCAGCAGGGGGTATATTGTGCATGTATAGCCTACAGTAATAGCATGCAGGAGTTAATTGGCTCTTTTCATTAATAATTTTTATAACTAATCCAAGGCACAGTACAGTAAAGTCTGAAGGGACAAAGTGAAAGAAAGTCAAAGGTAGATGTAGAGTAGGGGGTTGGAGGGAGAGAGAGGGAGAGAGAGAGAGAGAGAGAGAGAGAGAGAGAGAGAGAGAGAGAGAGAGAGAGAGAGAGAGAGAGAGAGAGAGAGAGAGAGAGACACTGCATCCCTCATTGTGAAGGCTGGTGAAGCCACGGCATTTATCAGTGGAATGAGTTGGCCCCAGATTAGGCTTCAGAACGCTGTCATATCAACACAGCTTTAGGCGAGGGCAGCGAGCCTCCTCCTCTCCCTTTCTGCTCCAGTTCTCCATTATCTCTGGCTGGCCTCTTCCTCGCGCCTACTTCTCCTTCCTGGTCTGACTTAATCTCAACCCCCCCTCCCCCCTCCCCGGTCCAATCTCTGTTCATTTCTCTGTCTCACACCGTCTCTCTCTCCCTCCATCCCTCCACTCCAACACACTGTGTGCTTGTGTGCTTGTGTGTGTGTGTGTGTGTGTGTGTGTGTGTGTGTGTGTGTGTGTGTGTGTGTGTGTGTGTGTGTGTGTGTGTGCGTGTGTGTGTGTGTGTGTGTGTGTGTGTGTGTGTGTGTGAGGGATAGCATTGCCTTCTGACCCAAGTATATCACCAACGCCGGCCTCGCTCCATCCCTGACAGCTCTGACCTTGTTAGAAGTGGAGTGAGACATCCACTTTCATAGCTGGAAAAACGAACAGAAAACTATACAAAACGCTTTTAGAAAACATATTTTTGCCCTTGAAGATAGGTGTGTGTAGAAGAACATTGTTTCATCAAAGCGTCACCATTAATGCTAAGTTCTCAAATACACTGCGTGCCGTGCATGTGTGCGTGCGTGTGCAACCTGTCAGGATATATCCTCGGGACTGAAATGATTGTGCTGAGTATACGCTGAAATGTGGGATCCTTTGTGAGACCTCTCTCTTTGAGAAAACTCAAGGTCATTCTCTCAACCAGTGACTCTCGGGTCCATTTCCGATGATGACTCAATAGTATTTACATTCAAGCCGTATTATCAGGACTCAATTAAGAAGATCCTAAAGGACTGCAGAGTGAACATTATAAACTGGAAGGGATATATCGTCGTCGTCGGGTGGAAACCTCGTATTTCCAAGTTTTACATTTGTGTGTTCTTTCGCAAAGTAAAGCCCTGCTTCATTGTACAAGGCCGTCGCACAAAAGTAGTGAAAACAGCCGATCTACAAGCACACAACGCCGTGTGCTTGTAGATCGGCTGTTTTCACTAGTTTAAATCATTTTTAAAATGAAAAATGCAAAACGATTTTGAACATACAAGGTTTTCACCCTACAACGACGATATGAGAACAACTTCAAAGAATAACGATTCCACAACCTTGCCAGATGCACGACTCCAAAAAGTCTAACATGAAGCGAATTATGCCAGCACTCACCTTGTGTCCATCAGGCATTCTATATTATATTTAAAGTAAGACACAGTAGACAGAACGCGTTTCAACAGGTATAGTCTGTATATCGTGTTACCTGTCTAAACCAGTAAGACGCCCTTCAGGGCGAGGTCGCACACATGGGCGCGTGCACGCATCCGCCTGGGTGACAGCAGGCTGCTGGGCGAGCACTGCCGCTTTGGTATGGGATCAACTTTCCCTCTGCGTCCTAAAATAAATATTGACACTTTGGCTACAGTGTGTGCAGCCGCTGCTTTTGTGACTATTAATGGTATCAACTTTGACCAAAAAATGCACGAGAGCACAGACTTGGTTGGTTGTTTAAGTTGGACAAAATGTGGCCAACATGTGGCCATATTTTCCCAAATATGGAGATGACTGATGTCAACACGTCATCATAGATATTTGATGTCATATACCAAATAAGAATGACACAATATGTCCATATATGGGCATTCCCAGATATGGGCTTAATATTGATTACATCAGGGATCTCCATAATATGGGCATAAAAGGGACAAGTATGGAATTCATTTGCAAGTGTGACTTGCGTTGCAGTTGGTTGTTTAAGTTGAACAAAATGTGGCCAGAATGTGGCCATATTTTCCAAATATGGATGAGCTGGGATGAGGTGTCACACACTGTGACACACATGGGCTTAATATTGATATGACATCAGGGATCTCCATATATTGGCATAAAAGGGACAAGGACAGAATTAATTTGCAACATCATTGTGATGTCAGAACAGGTCAGCTATATCCTTCTGCTGAGCTGGGATGATATTAACCCTGCAAGGCCCGAATTAATTTCTACTGGCCAAAAATAAAAATAAAAAAATCAGATGGTGTTGTAGGAGTCCTAATCACAGGAAAATAATGTTAAAAAATTAATAATGTTTTTGTAAGGTTTTATAGCCATAAATCATAAATCATGCTCTAATTTGCATATTGGGGATATTTTTCACAATATTAACTCTCCTACTGCCAGATTATTTATTTATTTATTGGGTCTGGTGCCATCAAAAAGCGGCTTACCTTTGCGACGATATAGCAGATAGACAGACATTTTTTTTTTTCTTTTTTTTTTTTTTATTGTGCAATAGTGCACTTTGGTCTGCCAGGCAGCAGAGGGCGGCGTCATGCGAGAATGAATGTGAATTTGCCTGTTATGTGTTGAAGAAGAAGAAGACCAGTCACTGGCCACAGAGCCTTACAGCCAGAGGAAATCAACAAGGAAGTGAATTGTTCTCCGTTGATCTAACGCATAATGGATTTTTTACACCATCACCGCGGAAAATGTGTTTACTGTACACGGCCGCGCGACCCCTCATCAGCTTACAGTCATCAGACGAACGAACCGAACGAGCGCCGTATTGGCATCGAGGTTCTGTAAAAAATGGGGCGAACGTTAACGTTCAAAGCGTGGGGAGAGTTAACATATACACGTGTTCTAGACATTCTAATGATCACGAAAAAAAATATAATATATAAAAAACATTTTATTTATGTTTTAGTGAGGAATAGCTTCAGTTAAAAAGTGAGATGTTGTTCGTCCAGACGCTGGAATTTCAACTTCTCTGGGAGGTGTGAATGTCAGCCTCTGTGGTAGGTATTTATATGCAAATATCGTGGCCAATGGCATTGTAATACTAAACAATATAATTTAAGGGTGATGTTAATGTGAAAAAATAACAGGAAAACGAATTATAACATTTTTTAAAAAATGATTTAAAAAACGTTGCCAAAAAGCAACGCTGGGCCTTGCAGGGTTAAAGACATCAGGGATCTCCATATATGGGCATGAGAGGGACAAGGACGGAATTAATTCGCAACATCATTGTGATGTCAGAACAGGTCAGCTATATCCTTCTGCTGAGCTGGGGTGAGATGATGTCAGAACAGGTCAGCTATATTGTGATGTCATTGTGATGTCAGAAGAGTGACAGACAGCCATGAGCTGGAGGATTTAAGTAGCGAGTCTAGCGACCTAGGGTCGCAATAAAACATAATAAGTCCCTGAAGTATAGAACGCGAGTGCTGGCATCATTCTCTTCATTCGTTGTCAACTATGTGGTAGGATAGAAGCCCAGTAGAGGTGTCCTCACAGCGTCTGAAACGATGCCATGATATATCTACAGAGCTCACATCACAGGCACACCTTGATTTTTTTGCGCCCCTTATAGAAGAAAAACCAATTAACATATTCCATCACGCTCAATGAGCCCCATTAAATGAACCCATTAAGTTCTTTTAGGATTACAAAACAAAGTAATTGGCAATTAAGCTTCTCATAATTGTACAAAACTTTGAGGATTCAATGGTTTTCCTCACTCGGGTCCATAATTTGACCACAAACGTTCTATATTACTCACCTTAGCTAGAAAGAACATTGGTGGGGGCCAAAGTAACATATTACATTTACTCAAGTATTGTACTTAAAGGGGTACTGTCACCTAAAGGGGTACTGTCACTTTAAAAAGTCATCTTAAAATATGAGTTAATATTTTTATGATGTAATTGTGGGAATGCGCCATTATAAGCCAATCAAATGAATTGACTGTACTTAGACTACTTACTGTACTGGTCAGCTGTTGTTGGGGGCGAGGGGAAGATTATACTGCGAGTTTCAGAGCGTTTTCAGAGCGTTTTCAGAGAGACCACGTGACCTACTGTATCATACTATAATAATTTTGGGGCATGTTAGCGGGCCTTTAAGTAAAATTTTGAGGCACTTTTACTTTAATGGAGTATTTCCAATTTTCAGAAATTTTACTTCTACTCCACTTTTACTTCTACTCCACTTTTACTTCTACTCCAATTTTCAGACATTTTACTTCTACTCCATCTCAGAGGCAAATATTATAATTGTACTTTTACTTTACTGCAATTATTTACTTATTACTTTCTAGATTTTTTGCGACCGTTAAGTCACAGTTACTATCAAAACCTCCACTGGCTTTCCGTCCGTCTGTCTGTCAGTCCGTCAGTCTGTCAGTCAGTCAGTCTGTCCGTCACGTTACACATTTCCGCTACTCATATCTCCGCCACCGTTGTCCCGATCCATGCCAAACTTTGCACACACACTCCTTGGCTGCCAAACCAGTAAACCACAACAGTAGTCTTATTATACACTATATGGGTGCAAAATTCCTACCACTAGGGGGCGCTGTTTTAATTAATGCATAATTAATTAGATGGATTAAAATATTTTAATTAATGAATAAATTAGTATAAATTAATTGAATAAAAATTTTAAAATCTGCATATTTAATATAATCATAACTAATATTTTATAGTGTTATGGTTTTATGTTTTATATTGTTGGTTTATAAGTTTTTAAAAGTACTACAGTATGCATGAGTTGAGGAGAGGAGGAGAAGACAGGAGGGGAGAGAAAAAAAGGGGAAGAAGGGGAGGGGTGGTGAAGGGGGAGGGGTGGTGATGGGGAAGGGGGTTGGTGTTGGAGAGGAAATGTCAGCCTATGGGCGGTACAATACGGTGTATATGTGTATATATATAGGAGATGTTTTTGAGGTAGTAAAGTCATAGGAGCATAGGATCTGTGTTTTTCTCCGTTTGTGATTATCACTCATTTGTAAGAATCATGGCTTCTAGAGATGATAAAGGTTTGTCTGTTAAAATTGATCACTGTAGTGTTAATGATTTAATGCTTGATGCTGTTGTATGTAATGCTCCTAAAAAGAAGAATGGTGGGATTCTTAGGCGTACTATGAGTTTAGACCCTGGTGTTAGTATAGTGTATATGGATTCAGAAAGGTATGTGTATGATTTTAAATTTGAGGATGGAATCCTTACCATACACAATAATGATGATGAGGATAGAATCGAGATGACTTTTGATCATACAGTTCATAGAATTTGTTGTGTTATACAGTGCCACAACTGGAATGTATTGCAAGAAGTGTTCAAACAGATTGACAGAGCTATCCTCAGAGGATGTGATAGAGCCGAATACGGAAGAATCAGAAGAAGGATTCTGTACAGTTGTAGTACGTTTAGCCATAGTGATGGTGTGTATACCGATCCTTTCTTGTTTGAATTGGGGGCCACCAGAAGACTCAACTTCATTTGAATGTTAATAATCGGTAAAAAAGAGTTCATTATTATATTCTAATACATGTTTTGAAATCATGATTACATAAGAAGAATATTTTTTATTCTTATGATTCATATCATATGTTATTATTTTCTAAAGAAATGTCTACTTATTCATTCCTATGTAGATCAGTCACATTTGGAGTTGTGCGAACCTACAGACAATGCAGTGGATTATACATTATCTTCTTTAGAGGATGATGCTATCGAGATGTGGATGAAGGAATATGGACAAAAACTGGATAATCAGAATTCAGCATTCATGGATACTCAGGATACTGTGGTGCCTCCGGAGAATAAAGAGTCCACGGATGAACATACTAATTCATCAGGAGATGCAGATCGTCGCTTGGAACCCTCGGACATCACTATACTACGAGGCGTGTTAGGATGGATTGTTGAGAGGATTATTCTTCTTGGGTTGCAGACTGACTGTTATGGATGCAGGGTCAATCATCCTAGCCAAATGCATCATCCATGTATGGATGAACCAGATGTGTTTTATTTTGTGAGATGTTATGAAGATATCTGCAATAAGTTGTTTAAACCATCATTGAGTACAGCTTTAAAGTTTGCATTGAATATTTTGTGTGGAAAACAAGCATCAGCTACTAGAATTCTAGGTGCCGCCGATGCCATTGTTTGTGAATGGTGTGCTGAACCCTATATTATGGAGAAGTTGAGAACAATAAGGGAAAGTGTTGTAGCATCAAAGATCCATCACACTATGATGCAGTGCGAGAACATGTGGAACGAAGATTCCCCCGGATCTTCATACTGATATTGAACCTAATGTATATGACTACGAATGATATGAGGGTGTGTTTCTAATATTCATGTAAATAAATACTATGAAACTGTATGCTGACTATTCATTCTACACAAGGTGTTATGATGGAAGGAACTTTAGAAAAGATCTATTATGATGCTGGTAACCCAGGAGGATTAGGAGGGGTGTCCAGATTGATTACCGCTGTTAAAGCAGATGAGGGAATCACCCCTAAAATAGCGGAGGTTAAGACATGGCTAGAGAAACAGGATGTCTACACACTCCATGCTCCCGCGGCAATACATTTTCAGAGGAATAGGGTTTATGTTAGCGGTATAGATAAACAATTTCAGGCCGATTTAGTCGAAATGGGAGAATATTCCAAAGAGAATGATGGAGTCAGGTATCTTCTGACATGCATAGATGTCTTTTCAAAATATTTATGGGTGAGACCTCTACACAATAAAACTGGTGCATCAGTCACAGCTGCTTTTAAAGACATCTTGAGCGAAGGCAGAATACCCAGAAAATTACAAACGGATTCTGGCGGCGAATTCTTTAATAAGACATTTCAACAATTAATGAATGACTATGGCATTGAACATTTCGCAACTAGTAATGAGACTCATGCTAGTGTAGTTGAGAGGGTGAACCGGAGCCTTAAGAACAAGATGTGGCGATATCTTACTTCTGTCAACTCAAGGAGATATATTCCTGTTCTTCAGCAACTAGTGAATGCATACAACGGTTCACATCACAGGTCTATTAAGATGTGTCCTGCTATGGTTAATAAGGATAATGAACATGTAGTGTTTAATAATCTATACAATACTAAAGCAAGAGACATAATCAAATTTAAATATAAGGTAAATGATACTGTACGTATCTCAAAAAATAGAGGGGTGTTTAGGAAGGGTTATAAACAAACCTTTACGGATGAATTCTTTAAAATAATAGAATGTGTACACAGATACCCACCAGTGTATAAACTACAGGATACTGAGGGGGAACCTATACAAGGTACATTTTATGAAAAGGAGCTCCAGAGAGTCATTGTAGACAAGAACAAAGTTTTTAAAATAGAAAAAATAATAAAAAAGAAAAAACGTGCAGGTGTACCAATGGTTTTCGTGAAATGGCTTGGTTGGAATGAGAAATGTAATTCTTGGATTCCTGAAAACCAAATTATTGATCAAGTATAGACATATGATGATTTCATCATGATTCAATAACCTCTAAATACATTTAAGGGGTTGTTCAGATTCGTATGAAGTCATAAGATAACATTCACAGTAGTAGTATACACAATGGACGGACACGGCTTTTATGTTACATTACCCAGTAACGCTTCACTAAATGTATATCCATCTAACAAGATATGGAATTATAGAACAAAACTAGCAAAGCCGATTATCCTCAAAGAACCTCACGAAGTGGCTTTAATTGAGATTCAATATCCCCGTAACTGGCATAGTTTTACAACGAATGATGGATGGATATCTATTAAAAACAACAAAATGGGTAAAACGGATGTGCCTCTACAGCTAATGTTAGCACCAGGGATATACGATAGCATACCAAGGATCATAAAAGAGATAAATAATCTGCTAATGGAATATGATATTACAAAGAGAACTACCATGATGTATAATGCTATCGAAAATCGTATATTTTTTATGGGCGGTGAAGGCATGAGCGTAATATTTAGAGGACGCTTAGCATTAATTTTAGGGTATGTCCCTAACAAGTTATGTGAAATACATTCAGCGAATCAGTCTAGACTTTATGCACCACACCCCGCCGACCTCTTAGGAGGCTGCTATAATATATATGTGTATACAGATATAGTGGATTATCAGATCGTCGGGGATAGCTATGTACCTCTGTTGAGAAGTATAAATATGGCAGACGAACATAGACGAATGCCATATCTGCTGTACGACAAGCCACACTACACACCGTTATCCAGATCCGCGATAGGGGATATTGAGATATCTCTTAAAACTGATCAGAATCTATACGTTCCGTTTACATATGGAAAAGTAATTGTTAAATTACATTTTAGACCAATACGTAATAGATCTTAGCCGGTGGTAACGATGAGGGGGTCACCATACATTAGCAACGATGGACAATATATGTCATATTATACCAATCAAGCAGGGTATGCGCTACCGGGGTTTACTGGGTCTGCGACACAATATGGTACAGGTTTAGGTGGTATGTTCCGGAGTCTTTTCCGTTTTGCAATGCCACTGTTAAAGAGCGGCTTCACTATGGCGAAACCTCATCTGAAAACGGCTGCTAAGAACATTGTGGGTGATGTAATCACTCATATGGTAAATAGACCCTCAAAGCCACAACAGGAGGGATCAGGGTTAATGTATCGTCATACGAGAGGAATTAAAAGACCCCCAAGAGCCCGTTCTCAGGGGCGTGTCTTGAAACGCAGAAAGATATATAAAAGAGCAAGTGTATCAAGAAAGAAGAAGAGAAAGGCTAAACATCCTACCAGAAGGACTACAAAACCCTCAGCTAGAGATATCTTTTAATCATAATCCTTGCATATCATCATGTCGCTGATACATAACCAGTCAGAACCATGTGTAAAAAGTGAGCTTGATCTTTTTATAGTACCAATGACGCAAACTTCTATAGATAAGAATACTTATCATCAGATAAGTCCATTATCTGCCCTCACTGATAATTCTCCAATAGAATTCTACATCACGGGTAGTTCAGATCAATATTTGGATTTAAACGATACACACATCCATATACAAGCCAAAATCACCAAAGCAGATGGTACAGATTTGGCAGCAGATACAGAAGTTGGATTCATAAACTATCCTGGTTGCTCTTTATTCTCCCAGGTGGATGTCATGCTGGGCGACTCGCTCATTTCACATCCGAGCAATACATATCCTTATAGAGGCATATTGGAATGCTTACTGAATTATGGACCGGATACATTAGCTAGTCAGTTTGAATGTGGACTATTTTCAAAAGACACCGCTGGGCAAATGAATGTGACGGATCCTGCAGGAGCTAATACTGGACTGGGTGCGAGATCTGCATATACAGCATTAACCCTTGTAGGGTCTTCGGGTCACTTTGACCCGGTTTTCAATTTTCAACATCAAGAAAAACTATGTTAAAATATGTTTTTTTCCATGAAACTTCTTCTGCTTGGCTTATTTACTGTACTTATCATGTGATATGAAAATGGTACATGTCATGCATTTGCAACACCCCCCTGTATCAACATATAACACCCAGGGTCTTCGGGTCACTTTGACCCGGCCAATCAAAGTGTATGCTAAATGGCTAATATTTAGACAATTTCTTTCTGAAAAAAACATTGGACATATGGATTTTTGAGTACATCATTTGCTCACCAATACAAACTACATTTATAACAATTCATTCAATATTATCTCCGCCAGGCCAGGATGGCCAAAGGTGAGGGATTATGTTTTCGTTGCTTCTGTCTGTGAACAGCTAATCTCAGTCACCGCTGGACCAGTCAGCGTGAAACTTTACATGTACTCCCCCGGGAGGCATAGGAAGATATTCAACCCCAAATCGTCCTGTTATAGCGCCACCATGAGGCAGAATTGAGCAAAACAAGTTTTGGGGGATATTTACAATACCGATTTTCTCTGGTCATTTGATCAATGTCATGGCCTACAGTATGTTTCACATTTTCTATTCAGATTGGCCACGATTCCAAAGATGCTTACGATTTTTGCGGGAGTGGCACATTTGCTACCAAATGGGAACTTCATCCCTATGCCACTTTACACATTCCAAGTTCCACAGCATTCCAACGTGATTTGTAGCATTTTTTTTTATTTTCTTTTATTTTGAGTAGCCAATTATGGTTTACCCTCTTTTTCTCCCCAATCCAGTCCTTATGCCAATTGATTCCTCCCCTATGTTGTCACTTGTCACTGCTGTTGTATCCTTCCGAATCACCAGACAGTGAGGACCCCCCACCGAGAGGACGTAGGGCCTTCGCCCTTTTTCCTACTCCTCCCTCCCAAAACCAGCTGCCGCCCAGCCTGGCTGTAGGAATACATGTAGTGACAATTATCAACCTCTACGCCCAGCTTCCCTCGAACAACAATTGTGTTTGCATAGATGCCCCACGATTGATTCAAATCCACAACCTCTGTGGTGGTGGCAGGGACACTGTGCCATTCGAGCACCTGTAGCACTTTGTGCAAATCAGAATGGGACAAGAAATATTTGACAGTTCTTGATCAAATGACAATAGGGATAATATGTTCCAATTGGTGTGAGATTTGGACAAAGTCTATATGGTAATAGCAACAAGATATTTTGCAAAGATCAGTATCATGCTGGTGCTATAAAAGACAGATGGGAAAGATTTCTATTGGAGTTTCTTTCTAGGCCTTCTGGGCGTATGTGTGCCAAGTTTGATGCTGAAGTGGTGCCTGAGATTAGCTGTTCACACAACGGCCTGATGGTGGCGCTATAAGAGGCCAATGTGAAGAATTTGGGGAGGAGGTTCTTCCTTGGCCTCCCTGGAGTGTGTGTGTGTGTAGTTTCACACTAATAGGTCCAACTTGCCTGAGATTAGCTGTCCACAGACAGAGGAGTGAAAACATAATCCCTCACCTTTGGCCATCCCGGCCTGGCGGGGATAATAAAAAATATTGATTGAATTGTTAGTATAGTAGTTAGTAATGACAATCAAATTGTGTTTAATATGATTTTTGGGGATTTCTAACTACTTTAGAATGGTTTAATATGAGCCGGGTCAAAGTGACCCGAAGGCCCTGGGTGTGACTAAAACACGAGGATCCTACGAGGGTTAAGTCATGTCGTGGATATCATTGCTCCTATACACTCCGATTTGTTTTTTCAAGAAAAATTACTTATAAACGGAATGGATATCAAGTTAAAGTTTATTCGTTCCAAAGATGAATTCAGTTTAATGGCAACCACTGCAGGTGACGCCCATAAGGTCAAGATTATATCAGCCAGTCTATATATAAAGAAAGTGGAAGTAGCCCCGGGGGTGAGGATTGCCCATGCAAAGGCTTTAACACAGACAAATATCAAATATCCTATAGATAGAGTATGTCTGAAGACTGTCTCTATACCGAATGGATCGAGAGTGTGTAATCAGGAAAACCTATTTTTAGGACAAATCCCAAAGTTTATTGTAATTGGGTTTGTTGACCATGAGGGCTTTACAGGGTCTTACACAAGGAACCCGTTCAATTTCCATCATTACGATTTGGAGTTCTTGAGCATTCATACAGACGGACAATCATATCCTGGGAGACCCCTACAACCGTCATTCAATAATGGTCAATATGGACGTGAATATTATCAGATGATACAAGCAACAGGTCGCCATCTGAAAGATAGAGGACTGGCTATCACACGCAAGGATTTTGGCAGCGGTTATACTCTGTTTTGTTTTAATTTAGAACCCGATGGAGGCTGTGGGTCTCATGTGTCATTGATTAGATCAGGCAATTTACGACTGGAAGGAAGATTTAGAAATGCATTAGATCGTACAGTCAATATGATCTGTTATGCTATATATGATTCAGTCATTGAGATCTCAAACCGTAGACAAGTCTTATTAGATTTTTATTGAAGGTTAACATAAGTCCTATCATGAATACTATAGAGATTACCAGTGTTCTTAAAAAGAAGGTTAAGAGAAATATTAATTTCTTGGGGGTGTTGGCATGTGATCAACTGCCTAATATTATTATTAACAGTGTGCCAGCCATAGTTGTTATTAATACACAACCTTCGACGATGCCTGGAGCTCATTGGCTAGCTGTATACATAGATAGATATAGATATGGTTATTTCTTTGATTCATTCGGACATGCTCCTACATACCATGATTTCCCAGAAGACATAAATATATTTCTTCAGAAGAATTGTATAGATGTATGTTATTCTAAAAAGCAGGTACAGAATGATGGATCAGTAACCTGCGGACAACATTGTATTTATTATCTATGTCATATTCAGAGTGGAATTACTTACCATAAAGTGTTGGACATGTATGGTCCTGATTTACATTGTAACGATATGATGGTATGTAAGTTTGTTAGTAGGATTCGTCCTGAGACATGTAAAAACCATGATTTTATTTGTGTTCAATGTGTTCAATGTGTTTAGCTAATGTATACGATACAAGTATTTGTAACATTTACTCTGCAAAAGAGATGTAAAGGATAAATGTGTATACTGTAAGAAAACATGACAAACCAAAATAAATATACAGAAAGTAATGATTTCAAATGTATTTTTGTTTTATTTTACAAATTGCATATGGGAAGAAAAAAATAATAAAAAATACATACATATAGATATTCATTGCAGATACATTCATTAGTGGTGTATCCCCTATACAGGAATCATAGTATCAGAGTTGACAACATTGATTTACATTCATTAGTATGAGTACCACATATCATTGCAAGAAAACATTGAAATAAAAAATAACAATTAAAATAATAAAAACCATACAAAAAAAAAAAATCAAAAAAAAATACAGAGATGTATACCACTGTACATCATAAATCAATCCATTCCGGTGATGGAGCATATCTGATTCTGCTTCTACCCTCGAATCTTATTAATGGTGAAATACTTTTATCCCTATCTGTAGATCGTATAGGATGAGCAAACCCACTTCTTTTCAAACCATTAATAGTACCCTTAACGTCGCTGTTAGGGATACCTGCAAGGGGAATATTCAGTACAGCAATCTTTTTTAGAAATAGCATCCAACCCAGTGGTCTTTTATCATCAGGCATTTTATACTGAGAGGTTACACTCTTAATCAAATCGTAAAGATGCGATCCTCTAATGACTGATCCATCAATAACAAGTTCACCCCGAGGTGTCCATGAGACATCATTTTTAAATTTAGATAAAGTATCCATAATGTGTAAAGCATTTTTCCTGTTCTTTACAGGCATATGGGTTACAATGTCCCTCATAACACTGTCATCCTCTTCTATAGCATCAGCTGGGGCGTTATCAGCCATATTTGTAGTATTTACACCTTCCGGTAAAGATAATGTGAGCATTCCTTTTTCGGCCCCTCTTTGTTTGATCATAGATAAATATCTATGTAAAACAGCTGTATACTTTTTAGCCTTCTCATACAAGTCAGTATTAGGGGTATTTAAAACGTCTAGTACCACTTTGTCTAGATCGTTTTCGGCTACTTGTCTCATAGAATCGTGAGATGATGATGATGGCGATGATGATAGTTGCTTTAAACTATCTAACTGGTGTTGTGGCACCAAATACATTTTCTGGGCATGTTCCATAACGTAAATAAAATTATTACAATAAAATAAAACAAAACTATCTCCTTGAAAATAAACTTGTAATAAAAGGTAGTGCAGCCCCTAGTAGTGGGAGGAGAAAACCACCTCTCTGATGGATAATTCTCTTCTTTTTTGAGAGATTGATACGTTTATCTGCGATCAATCTCATATGACTCTTTCTCTTCTGCAATGCTGTATACTGTTTTGGTGATAACGGTATCTTGCCTTTTAAAATATTGATAGAAATTTCACATAAGGCATTCAGAAAATCTGAACTAGCGTTATTCAAAATAACCCGTCTAGCAGAGGGGTTAGCTTTATACAGTCTTTCCAGCAGTACTAAATTCCTACGAATGAGAGCAGACATGTTTATAACAAGGGTTTTCTAGGCAAATAAACAACTGAATTGTCTGATAGTATTTCAGATCTGAGACGTAAGCAGTCAGGTGTGGCTGCTTTAAAGTCCACGAGTAAATAACCGAAAGGACGAGCGGTAGCATTATTAAAGGCTTGTAAAAAATATTTTGTATTTCCGGGGTACATTTGTCTGGCCAACAGCATGATTTGATTTTTATCTCGTGAAGATTTAAATAAAACAAGGTAACTAGCGTTTAGGCTAATAGTCCTACTAGCTTTACCTTGTATGAAAATGTTTTGTAGTAAATATATACAACTAAGGTTCCTATGATGGGTGTATTTTGTGAAAACATTCTGAACCTCTTGATTCTGACTAGCAGCGTCCATGACATCATCTATGATTAATAAATTATGTTTATCGGGTGGTAGAAGATTATCATCGCATAATGACTCTGGTATTCCATGTATAAAGTTAATAGGTCTAATTTTCAATAATTGGTCATAAAGACTTTGCCAGCACGAGTAAATATACACAATATTCTCAACTTTAACTGATATAATTTTGTCCGCATGTTCGATTATTTCTTTTACAAAGAAAGTCTTTCCACTATTAGATGGCCCCGCTATTAACATGCTAAATGGGTGTTGTAATGGGGTTTGAAACCCACCAACATCTCTAATATGACCATTATTAATATCCATAGGGTAATGTGGAATAGTCTGGAAGCACTCTGCGTTTGTTGTACACTATCCGAACCTTCTTCACAACTGTGACATTCTTTAACTGCAAGGTGGTTTTGTTCCTAGTAATAGTATTGGTCTCGGCAAATACGCACTGGGAGTCATCCTGATTGGTTACAAAAGCTTTGGTTAATGCTTTCATTGCATCCAATGTCACGATTTTAACATTTTTAGCATTCAATGTGATACCTTTCCATTTAACAACAGTTTTGTTGTTACGTGTCCGGTATCCATACGATTTGGGCCCCGATGAAGAAAATTCTAGAATTACATCTTGTGGACCCCCCGTTCCGTCATCCAATTCATTAGTCAAATCTCCGAGATATGGCCCGATGCTGGGCTGCCAGTCCCCTGCTCTAGACACATAAATGACTGAGTCTGTGTCCGTATAAATAGCACGGGGTCCAAGAGTGTCTAATAGGTCATACAGCTTGAGTCTAGCATAGGCAGTGGTCATGGCCCCAATAAAAACATTCACGTTGGACATCCGTGATACAATAGGATTAGCATGAGAATACTGAATCATGGCAATATCCTGTGATATGAAGCAAAAATGTTTCACAACGTATACGTCACTAAACATATACTTGCTGAGATCTTTGTAGTTATCAATGATCTCAGTTCGAGGCTTGTCAGGGTTCATACAGAACCGTCCCCATAATGAGTTTAACAATAACTTGTTAATACTCCTAATGGCTTTGTTAACTTTAATCTTGGACTTATCGAGCTGAATGCCTTCATGCTCAAGATAGTCACGGACATATTTGTCCTCTTCATCTTCACCGTTCACATGTGACGGGTATCCAGATGCTTCTTGTTTGCATTTCAAAAAGGTCTTTACATACCCTTTGAATAGGGTATCAGATTTCTCATTAAAATGCCATATCTCATCAATCTCTGTGATGATATAGCCCTTTTCCAGAGCTTTAGTCAATTCACATGTTGTCCAAACACCTGACAACTCACGCTCAGTAGCAGTATGAGAGCAATCACTGGTTTGATTCAACTCTTCAGCACAGGTCCTACACAATGGAAACATCAGTTTATCATGACACTTGTAGGGTAGAACAGGATGATACAATCCTCTAGGAGGGTTGACGGTGCATTTCACAAACCCAAAATAGTCTTGGATACGTCCAAAGTTTTCCAGGATGACTTTGGGGTGCCCTACAGGATAAGGCATGGTGGACTGAACGAAGGGATAGAGGGAAGTAAAATCTAGATATTTCATATCCACGATATCATCCTCAACAGCTTGGTAAAGTTTCAAAGCATTCGTTCTCCCCCCAAATAATGCCTCTCTAGGATCTAGTCTCTTTGGATGTTTGTATGTAGCCATAAAAGCCTTTACTTTAGGATCTGTCTTTTTCAGACGTCTCCAATCACATTCCCACATAACTCGAACATCAGTTTTATGGTCCTTTCTAAGAGCGGTATTTCGCATCCTGAATTGATAGCGGAGACTACTATTCGTGCACTTGGTTAATTTATTAAAAACATCCGTTTGACACCGACACCCGTGAAATACACAACCTGCAAAGTCAAAGGCTGTACCTGTAGCAGCATCATAGCCATCCACGTAAAAAGGACCAATCTGGCGTTCTGAACCGTTCAATGCATGCTCAATGGTTCTCCCCTCTGAATGTCTCACATACTCGAGCCACTCTATTGACACATCGGAGAATGCTTTATTTTGGCTGATATAAGCGCCGTTATATGTCACAGGCAACGTATCCTTCGGAAGAAATGACGTGCGATACGCCGCCATGCAGCTAGAAGCCAAAGTCACATGTTCAAATGGATCTACTTTTGTACAGGCCATAAAGGCATCCCTATAGAGGGTGCAAGCTTTATGCAAAACCGCAACATCGTTTTTACCATAGAGCCTAAGCTCATCCTGGAAATTAAACACTCCGTGTTTAACAGAGGTGTACCACTCCATGAATTTCCCTTTGGCACTATCTGACATCTCATTATACCCATAATAAGATGGTTCAGGATATGATCCTACATAATCCTCATTTTCCAAGGTATTGAATTTGTGTGGAAAGTACCCTTTACCCATCTCATCCACAAATCCTAGAGCTGCAGGGGTGTCAGCTAGACGCATTGGGAGAAAGGAGTAGCTGCACAACCATCTCTGGTTATAGGCTTGATCCTTCATATGAATGATTCTAGAGCCTTGCATTATTACGTCCACTTTCAGCCTTTGTCTGACAAATTCTTGTAGTACGATATAGTTGTCAAAACCCGCAGCGTTGTGCGCAATGAATGTAGAATCAGCATAACTACGTGATCTAAAATGATCAAGGAATTTTGTCACACAATCAGCCCCAGGATTATACCAGATCTGTTCTCTTTTAAAGTCTTTTACAGCAATAAAATTAGCAACATGCTTTCCGTCTTGATAACGGGTTTCAAAATCGTAGTAAAGATACTGGTTAGAGGGGTTATCATTTACTGGAAGAGGCTGTATGTAGCACTTATGCTTGGCAACACCAAATAAGATTTCGTCACAATGTATACATTTAAGTGGTGGGCATTTGTGCACTGCAGGGATCATTTTACCATCTGCGGACTTCTTCAATGCATTGTAAGCTCTAAAACACTTCATACAGCGATGCATAGTATCACATGCCGAAGCATTATGCAGGGGTGCCACCTCTTTGTGCAGTTTGAGACATTTTACGGATTTACATTGCATATTGCACACCGGACATTTCACCCCTTGCTCTTTAGGTCCACACTCATTGTGGCATACGCTGCATACCCTTGCACAATTATGAAAATTTAGATTATTGTGGGGGGTATAACAAAATTCGCACACGTAGCCTGCGCCAAAGAAAATTGTACGGTTCTTAATGAGACAATAATGAGTGTTATTATACAGAAATAACCATATTGCATCCTTTTCATGTGGTCTACTAGTTTCAAAATGCAATAATTTACCGCTGCCCCCTGGCGCATGATAAAAAACCACAATCTTCTTCTGGAGATGATTCTCAAAAGTCTCCACATCAGAAAAAGCTATCCCCTGGTTAGGATTAAAACCTAACTCTGTATGAAGTCTCAAAGCATGGATATTCCTATCTTCAAGAGTCATTTTTGGGTCAGCGTGATATGCCATGCAATGTGAAAAACACATCTGATCAGTGTTTTTAGGGGTGAATATAGCCCGATACCTATGTTCAAGTATTTTAGCATATGGAATATTACCCAGCTTTACACGACCTGAGCGGGGTTTACCCACACTACGCTTTGTCTTAAATTTAGCACCACCTGAGCGCTCAGTAACTATAGAAATGACCAAATCCAGTGAGTCATCAGTCATTGTAGTGTCATTACTTTGGATTACATTAGCTACAGCATCTAGAAACTGATCAGTATTATCTGAATCATTAGGGTCCAGCATCGCCTGGACTCCTCCAGGTAACGATGGACCAACCAGAGATATGGAGACCATACTCCTTGAACCATTTGTTAATTCCATGGCTCTTTCAATAGCATCTGAGAATTTGTTACGGATCAGATGAGGAACTCTCTCAATATTCTCCAATGGAATATCCCGCAAATCAATACGTTGTCTGATTTCTCTACCGTTCAGAATAGGCATTTGCCTTGTGACAGTACCTAGAGTCACTTCATCTACAGAAGCCCCTGCTACACTCCCATTACCCACAGATTGTTCCCCACCCAGCTGGATCGGTGTAACAAGCATGTCATTATCTGTGTTTGTATGAGTTGCTTCTACAGAATCTGCACATGAACTACTTTCCCCCTCCCCAGACATATCCCAGTCCATTGCATCATCATCATCATCATCACTGATGGTGATGACATTGTCATCATTAGGCATTCCTCTACCAATCTGATTGGGTAATACATGCATATCAATATCTGTGTGTACACGTGAACTGCTTGAACTGTTTTCTCCCACGATATAGCACTCGTCGTCATCATCACTAGTGTATTGAATATTAATAATATCATCAAATGATGATGAAGGGGATGTATTAGATAAAATATCATTACTTGCGGTATCTATATATAACTGTCTTAAACGAGCTTCAAAATCTAATTGCTGATGTAGTGAGTCTATCATCTCAGGTTCAATATCGTTAAAGATATTAGGCATTATTACAGAGTGGGTGTACTATTTAGTACTAGAAAAAAATAAAAAAAATAAAAAAATAAAAAAAAAATAAAATAAAATAAATAAAAATAAATAAATAATAATAATAATAACGAACACGTATCAAACTACTTTTTCAGGAATTTCTGGTGAGCCTCTGTAACCATTGCAGCCATGTCTCTGCTAGACCTATGTGCTTGTTTAAGGTTGAGCATTAATCTGCTAATTGAAGCCATGTGTTCAGGAATATTCAGATCAGTTATTGTATTGGTCAGTTCGTCCAATTTCACTGATGCGCTGCAGATGATTACCCCCTGAGAATTCAAATGGATATTCTGCGCGTCTTGATTTTCATGTGATTTGTGCAGAGACTGTGTAACTGCATCTAATTGTGTACATTGTGTAGCCTGTGCTTCACGTGTATCAATAACAATTGCCTTTAGACCGTCGATCTGTGCACGGTGTGCTGCTTGTCCATTAACCAATGCATTAATACCAGCAGTAAGGACACACACCCCCTCAACCAACTGTGTGAGACGCTGATCTTCTTGCGATTCCCTCAATGCATTGGTTAGTGTGTCTATTTTTGTACACTGTGTGGCCACTGTATTACGAGCATCGGTAACAATTGAATTTAGACTTTCGATTTGGGTTCGTTGCTCTGCATGGACATTAATCAATGTATTAACTCTAGCAGTAAGATCTTGATTGCTATCTGCGATCACTTCGATCATTTGTGTTAGGTGTGCAACGTTTCTCTTTAGACCAGTTATCTCGTCATGGTTATTAGGGACTGGGGTAGCAACATGGTTAACGACTGGAGGTCTCTGAATATTTATTATAGGACGATTGAACAAATCTAGCACAGAGTCTGGGACCGATCTGGGATCGATATTAACATTTTGGGTATTTAGAGACGCTTCTGATCCTGATAATATGGACTCTACCCCCTCTGCAGCATTCAGAGGCCACAGATGTGG
This sequence comes from Nannobrachium achirus, assembly GCF_963921795.1. Taxonomy (NCBI): domain Eukaryota; kingdom Metazoa; phylum Chordata; class Actinopteri; order Myctophiformes; family Myctophidae; genus Nannobrachium; species Nannobrachium achirus. Next base: position 20,190,655 of record NC_137826.1, read on the forward strand.
CAATGCAGATGTAGACTGTATTGGTTCTACAACATTCAGAGAGAATATCGGTACAGCAGATGTGGACGGAATCTGCTCAGCAGCATTCAGAGAGAATATCGGTACAGCAGATGTGGACGGAATCTGCTCAGCAGCATTCAGAGAGAATATCGGTATACCAGAAGCAGATGGAATCTGCTCAGCAGCATTCAGAGAGAATATCGGTACAGCAGATGTGGACGGAATCTGCTCAGCAGCATTCAGATAGGGTGCAGATGATTCAAATGCAGAATGTATCGTCACTATAGTATTAGCATTCGTCACACCCTCCTGATTACAGGGTATAGAATTATCAGGGCTATCTATATCATCGTCAGAGGTGTCAGAAACATGTGACTCTTCGTCAAAGGTGTCAGAAACATGTGACTCTTCGTCAGAACTGTCAGAAACAAGATGCTCTTCTACACTGGTAGGTATGCTTTGAACTGTGATCCCAAGTTCGTCAAGATTGTGAGGTTCATCAGGATAGATATATCCGTAATATGATTGCTCATAGACAGATAGAAAAGGCGCAGGGCTATATTCAGGGGTATGTTCACGCGAGGAATGATACTCATTGGCACTCCAATCGTAATCAGATAAGGGCCTCTCTTCAAGGGCAGAGGGTGTGTTTATGACTGTAATCTCAAGCTCGTTAAGATTGTGAGGTTCGTTAGGAAAAATGACACCTTCAAATGAATTCCCATAAGGAACTGGTGTATGCTCACGCTCAGCATCAAACTCATTGACACTATGACCAGTCACCCCGGAATAATTATTGTGATCCCCACGGGGTGATATAAAACCCCTTACAAGATTTGAATCCACAGTACCGTTTAAGACATCATGCATACCATTAGCATGGTACATTTGACTAAATACTTCATCTCCAGTGTATACAGCATCAGATAGAATTATACCCTCGATTTCGTATAGATGATTACTCACTGGTGTCGATATGACAGCTACAGCATTGACAGATTCCACGAATGCGTTGATATCGATGTGGATATCAATGTTCTCATCAGATGTGGGAGGTGAGGTAGCTGGATTGATCAGCGTATGCACGTTGTTTTCAGCTGATGTAGAGGCCCGCTCCGTGTCATGTTGTTGCTCTGTAGAATTGTAGAAAGAAGAAAATCGTTTAATATATAGTTATTTTCCTTCTAATACATGTATGCGCGCACACATACACACACACACACACACACACACACACACACACACACACACTCTATATAGTTGTTTATAGACAAAACAATCGCATGAGGATATAATAGTATGTCAACACCTAGTACACATAATGTATACTACACCCTACTGTATATACATTGGTGCCATCTAGTGGACATTTTATAGGTTACACCCTACTGTATATACATTGGTGCCATCTAGTGGACATTTTATAGGTTACACCTTACTGTATATACATTGGGGCCATCTAGTGGACATTTTATAGGTTACACCCTACTGTATATACATTGGTGCCATCTAGTGGACATTTTATAGGTTACACCTTACTGTATATATATATATATATATATATATATATATTTTTTTTTTTTTTTTGAAAACAATATAAATATGATATAATATATATTAGGTTATTTATAAAGAAAAACGTTTTTATTGGAAAATCATCATAGAAACCTCATACAGAGATAACATTCTGCTGTAATGTATTGCATTAACGAATTTGTATACAAGAACCATAGGCTGCTAGACAGCCACATTAGCTTCATTGGGGCTACATGTACTGTTTGGATTAAACTTCCACGCTAAAGATCTCATGTGTGACCGTCATTCACACCGATGTTCGCAAAGACAGCGCACACACACGCGCCTTGGTAGTCAACCGACTTGTCAAACAGAACGTGAAATAAGCAGCAGCCAAATTTCACTGCGCAGTTTGTAGACAGTGTACGGTAACACCGTAACGACGACTTACCGTACACTGTCTACAAACTGCTCAGCGAAATCTGAACGCTGCATACATAACGTACCTCTCTATTATGAGGATATGTTTATTAGAATAAAATATCGTAGTATATATGGACCAATACGGTAATAAACATCCATTCTATGTAGGAAGCAATGTATATGTTACGGTTATATAGAGAAACGGAGCGCTTGCCTTGTGACGTAGGCTTGAACAAGCGGTCGCTTTGAACCACAATAACGTAGCATCGATTGATTGATTGATTCAAAAATCAAAACATCATTCATGGAGGTTAGGGTTATGGTTAGAGTAAGGCATAGTAAGCTAATGGCTAAACACAGCCATAGCTGGTAGAGCACAACTAGTAAATGTACGAAAGAGAGTCGCGAACGAGTGACGTCAGCACGACAATACAATCGCACCGAGTTATACTCTATGCAAACTACCCATAACAGCTATCAGGGGTAATATCATGTAGTAACATCACCCATCCACAAGGGGGCCTCGTTTGTAAACAATAGGGTCTATTAAGGCTACATTCATAACGCTGTACATACCAGATGCCCGTGCGATGTTCTCATCAGATGTGGACGGCTCCTCGGTAGTCGGATTGATCAGCGTATGTGCGTTGTTTTCCGCTGATGTAGAGGCCCGCTCCGTGTCATGTTGTTGCTCTGTAGAAATGTAGAAAGAAGAAAATTCGTTTAATATAGTTATTTTCCTTCTAATACATGTATGCCCGCACACACACACACACACACACACACACACACACACACACACACACACACACACACACACGCATACACACACACACACACACACACACACTCGCATATACATATCATGTATCACGTACAAAATGTAGCGATAAAAAATTCAGTATTATTTAAAATATATTCACTATAGACATACCTGTTCTGATTCGTTTCAATGCAATTCCAGGGCCAATCCTTCCCCTTTTACGAGGGTTCAAGCACCATTCACCAGGTAGTCTGTCTGACACAATGAGAGAGAAGAATAGTAGATAGCTTATTAAACATGATAAAAATAAAATATAGTAATATAACAATTATATATGTATAAACATTCTTTATCTTAATACATATATATATATATACATATATATATATAGGCTATATTAGAATGAAGAACTTACCATCTCGTCCATCAGCCATCGTTAGAGATCCAGGAACAAATTAGATGCGGGTAGAACGTGATGTAGCGACCTCAAGTAAGACACTTAAAAAAAAAAGATATGCTCTCCTTGTCAAGCATCTTTCAAAAACCAGTAGACTATATACAAATTTACGTACGGTTACTTCCTCATAATTAACCAACCAAATAAAGCCCCTACAACCCTTAACCCCCCCTCCCTCTACTAGCCCCCCCACCCCCCTACCCATTAAAATGATTGCTCAATATAAAACTACGTTTGATTATCAGGCATAAATGTTTTTATTTTTAGTTAAAGTTATATTATGTTACAATGTAGTAGTTTGGTATTCAGATTATAGGCTACTTAAGTAAATATGCTTAATTACTTTCCATTATAGTGTAGCGTTTTTTTTTTTTTTTTTTTGATGATGATGATGGTATCTCGCTACGCTAATTATACGCTTTCCTATAGTTTTAAATACTATTTCATTCTATTATGCATGTTACTTAAAGGTGTTAACATCTAAGACTACGCTACATTATAAAAGAAAGAAAAATAAAAAGTCAAAAAACAAATAATAATAATAATAATAATGTGTGATACCAAACGCTCACGATCACATTAGATCTATATGTCACGACGCATTTATTTCACAATATTCATGCACGATGCATACCATACACTCACGACCACATTAGCCCTATATGTCACGACGCAAACCAAACGCTTAGCCTACATCACATTGCATCAAATATACAGTATCACGCAATGATATATTGATGCAATTGTCACAACGCAAGCCATTGATTGTCACGATGCATTTATTTCACATAACCAGCAATACCCTCATTGACTCAACAATGTTGATGCAATGACCCAAGCGATATTCTACATCTGTCACGATTTGAGGCAGGGGACAGTTTTGAAATCAGATAAGCCATAGACCACCTGGTGCTACTTTTTTGATAGGGACTCCCGTTCCTCCCTCCCTCTCTCTCTCTCTCTCTCTCTCTCTCTCTCTCTCTCTCTCTCTCTCTCTCTCTCTCTCTCTCTCTCTCTCTCTCTCTCTCTCTCTCTCTCTCTCTCTCTCTCTCTCTCTCTCTCTCTATGTCATCATTAAAACATGCACACTAATTATACTATTAATAAATCTATACAACTGTAGTACCATTTCTGACCGTATCCCCTCGTGAATGTGTCAAATCATACACATTATAAGCAATAAAGCTTTTGCCTAGAAGGGTTCATGTGGTTAAATATGCTTATTGCTTAATGTCAGATAATATCCTCAGAGTTACTATAAAGTTGTTAACACTGTAGAACTGATGCCTAAAATATCAGATACACAATGCATAATACGATATTGCAGTGTAATGTTGTGAGTTTGTAGATTGGCTATTTTTAATACAGTAGGTATTGTTTTCTTATCACTCTTTATACAGACAACGTACGTTGGAACGAGAAAAAGAAGTTGGTGCAATATTGCAAACAGATGGACAGACACAGATGGCCTAGATGTAGTACATTATCTATTTATTACATACACATCATACAATATTCCATTGCCACAATCATGTTGCTGTAATGTTACAGTTAGAAACAACCCACCCCATTGACTGATTGTCACACACACACACACACACACACACATACACACACACACACACAGTCAACCGATTTTTTTTTGCGACATCCATGATTGCTGTCACATTTACCCCCCACCAACCCCCTCCCTTTCACCACCCCTCCCTCTCTCTCTCTCCCCTCCTCTCCTCCTCTCCTCCATTCTTGCATACTGTAGTACTTTTAAAAACTTATAAACCAACAATATAAAACATAAAACCATAACACTATAAAATATTAGTTATGATTATATTAAATATGCAGATTTTAAAATTTTTATTCAATTAATTTATACTAATTTATTCATTAATTAAAATATTTTAATCCATCTAATTAATTATGCATTAATTAAAACAGCGCCCCCTAGTGGTAGGAATTTTGCACCCATATAGTGTATAATAAGACTACTCACAACCTCCACCTCATTTCTCACATGACCCTCTTCTAGCGCCACCATGAGGCCGATTATTGCCAGACTCATTTTTGGACACTGCTCAGATTTTTGCCCTAAAATCAAGCAAAGCAGTATCTCTAAAATCATGTCATCAACATGGATCTGTCCCATTTCCCATATTCCCTCCTGATTGGCTACCATTGCCTTATAACGTTTGAGTATGCGACCTCTCTATTTTTTTTTCCTTTCTTTTTTTTATACATTTGAAAACTTGAAACAGGACATTCTGTAATCTCTCTGATCTCAGCTGAAGTTCTTTTTTCTTTTTCTTTTTTAACTTTGTCTTCATTTTAGATTGCACCAATTAAACAAAAATGATAAGACACTCCAAAATTAAACACAAATCCAATCAAATCAAAATCAAATACAAAATAAATTAAACAAATCTCAGCTGAAGTTTTATCTTATCTCATCTTTTTGGGGAAACAATCTGTAAACTTGCACTTGCAAGACTACCATATTTTATAGCAACCGACTTGTGAACTTTTACTGAACCTCTGATGTCCCTTACTGCTGCGTTTCATTTATCATTCATATTATATATTATATACTCATAATAATATTGTGAATAATCTGTTATAATTACTATTACTATATTCGTATTGTTCTTTTTTACACATGGATAATTACCCACGCTGCACTTATTACACATACCTGTCCTCTCTTCTGTGATAATTCCTGAGGACTTTTCCTGTTTTCCTTTTAGTGCGGGGCGTTAAGGGGAGCAAATGCTAATTTCGTGCAAATTTGTCTTAAAGCGTCAAATTTTGCACAGATGTAGCCCAGGGCATGCTCTAATGATTTAGCTAGGGGGGGGAGGGGGGGGGGGTATTTAAGTAGGATGTGAGGGGTCTAACTAGGGGTTTGTCATGATGCTGAATCCATTGCAAGCATTATGTTTTGCACAAAAAACATTCCTTGGGCTACAATATGTATATTCTGTATAGAAAGTCGATGGGAGCCCAATTTGACTTGGCCGCTGTGGCGACCCCGAAGGTCGCCGACTCGGGCGCCCTAGCTAAATCATTAGAGCATGCCCTGGGCTACATCTGTGCAAACTTTGGCGCTTTAAGTCAAATTTGCACGAAATTAGCATTTGCTCCCCTTAACGAACACACTATTTCCTGTCAAGGGCTTTTTCCTGCCTTATTGAGAGTCTATCAATAAATCAATCAAATGTTATCTATACAGCTGGTGCAACCCAATGCGCTTCACAGAACAGAAGAAAAACTATAACAATTTAAGAAAGGGACAGTAGATTTAAAAATATTGACTGTTTAGTTTCAGATACAAAGTAAATAGTAATTTGGATTGGAGAGGCTCTGCCTGCACTTCAATTTGGCTAGTTAGTCAAATAAATTGCCAAAATGCAGGGTCCAAATGAGTCTGCACTCCTTAGATATAGGCTACGTATCTCTCACACTCTCTCTCAAACACACACACACACACACACACACACACACACACACACACACACACACACACACACACACACACACACACACACACACACACACACACACACACACACACACACACACACACACACACACACACACACACACACACACACACACACACACCAAATCAGTAGAGTGAAATCGTAATTTCTTGGGGCAAACTGAATACGTTGGACATATGCGGAGAAATAAGCAGACCGTACATTGTAATTTAACTTTCTTTAAACAAGTTAAATTCCCTCCCTCAGGATGTTGCAGTGTGGTGTTTGGTTTGTAATGAATACCGACATACCTACTGACTCTTCTATTTCAAACAGATCATGCTTGGTTTGAGATAAGCTCCTGAAACAGGCTGCCACTCAGGCACCAACTTGGGAAATGTTTTTAAACTGGACAAGACAAGATCCAATAAGAACGTATTGCTTTAACACCTTGCAGTGATTCCGTTTTGTCTGGAGGACGATCGTTAACGCGGCATGTAAGAATAACAGCTTTGGTTTCAGCTCTCTACCTTCTCTCTTGGCTTTTCTCCAGCATGTTCAATGTCTGATTACTCTCCAGTATGATCTATCTAAATGCCCTTGGGATTGGCTATGGAAACAGCACCATCTCTCACAGAGTGCCACTGTTTTAAGGAAGAACAGTAAATCAAATTTTGCTGAGGGGAATAAAAGGCCATTTCCTTCCACTACCTTCCATGGTCAGACCACACTATGTGGAGCACTTCCTCAAAGAGCATACGAGCCTGCGGGTTTTCCCAAGCATCCACGGGGAGCGCAACATGATAAGAGACAGCCACTAGCCTCCTGCTGTGATTGGCAGAGTAGACCCAGCTGTGTGAACCTGACTGTAGAGACAGACTGTAGAGGGAACTCACATTTAAGCTGTCCAACCAAGCCCCACCAACCCTAAAGTCATACATGATACTGAATGGCAGTATCAGTTAAACATCTAAAGTAGTTTTCATGGCTGCATGCAAAAGGTAGGGTCTGTGCTTCCTGGACTTTTTCCAGGTGTCATTATTTGAATGATAAGGCTCAGGAACAGGTAAGGACCAAAAATGTAGGAACACACAGGAAACCAAGTAAAGTTGAAAGAAAAATTATCTTAATAAAACAAGAAACATACACCTTCACGAGGGGTCAACACAGTAACCCACACTAACAAGAACAAATTCCCAACATTGACAACCTCTTGCAAAATATTCCCCCTTTAAATAAATACCCACAGTCTCAATTAACACAGTCACCGCTGGCCTGGGAACCCAAGGTGGAACCAGTCTCTCAATCAATGTCCACAGTAGTCTGGGATCACTTCACTTTTCGAGGTTTGATCCGGACGGGAGAGGAAACCACTTTACGTCATGTTGTAGTACTCAAAGGACTACAATTTGCCGGAACTATCAAACCGGATTCAGTTTTAACCCAAAATAATTCCCCTGCGCTCAAGGACACGCTTTTAGGGCCTACCTAATAAACTCCTTGATGTGGCGTAGTTTTGCTTTTGAAAAATGTGTTTGGGATATGAATCTTTTATTCCAACTCGTAGCGACTGGCAAGACTACACTAGGCTACTCGCTACGCCGCTTCTTCGGCTTGTGGTTTCCGCCTAGAGCTGATCAAACGGCCCGTTGTTAACGATCACCAGGCTTTCCGGCGAGGTTAGTCCACAGAGGAGAAGGGAGGGAGGGAGGAGCTCAAGGGAGAGGACACTTTGGGCAAGGCCAGTCACAACAGGACAAAACATGGGTTGGACCGGGCAGACAGGGCAGGGGCAGAGGCCAAAGAACTGACATATTGTAGGCCTACTGCAAGGGTCTTCAACATTTTCAGGCCAAGGACCCCTTAGTTGAGAGGCCTGCTACAGACCTAAAGGCACAAAAACGAGTGCGTGTCGTGGGGGGGAGGCGGGGGGCAGACACAGCACAATGCATTGCGGATGGAAGTCGAGTGGTTTGAAGTCGAGTGCGAGTCGTGTGGTGTTGTGTGGTTGCGTCCAACTTGCTCACGACTCGCACTAGACTTCAAACCACTGGACTTCCATCCGCAATGCATTGTGCTGTCTCTGCCCCCCGCCTCCCCCACACAACTCTCACTCAACTTGTGCGTTCCAGTCTGAGTGCAGCCAGAGAGAGATGAAGCAGGGACCGCCCCTACCTTTTCATAGATTACATATAGTTTCATTGTTTGACAGCACAATCATCAGTGTGTTTTGGATTCATGTAAATTTGTGTTTTCAGATATTTAACCACTTGAACTGTCAATACTTCATCAAATTGACCTTTTACTCTGTACTTAGTCTGCTCTTTTTCCCCTCCACACCAAAGCTTTTTGCCAAAAATAGCTGATCTACAAGCTCACAACGCCTCGCACGAGCGCTTGTAGATCTGCTGTTTTTGGCTAAAGTTCTCAGAATATGGACGCTATAAAAAAAAAAAAAAAAAAAACGTTTTATCACACAAAGATTTGGAGGACCCCCTGTAGTAACTCTGGGGACCCCCTAGAGGTCCCGGACCCCCTGTTGAAGACCCCTGGCCTAATGTATGTTCTCCAGACTCAACAAAATACACACAGAGACATGCTTGTGCAGGCCTATGCATTGCAGGTGCTTAACCTTGAGTACCGGTAAGTGGATCAGAAAAGCATAAATATTAACAGAATATCCTCTCCCTCCTACACTATGGCAGCCATTACCATTATGTAAAGACTCAATAGATCATACTGTAGTCCCCCTTTTCACTCCATGCTTGCTGAGCTATTCATTTACACCCAGTAGAGTCAGAGAACGTAAGAGGGATAAATGCAGAAAGGTGGGCATCGACATATGGTCACTACTGGCTTGTAAGGTGACACTCCGTGAGTTGACTCTAAGTAGAACAAATTCAAACTGTGGCCGAGTCTTCCCCATAACACCTTTTACAATTGCATGGCTGAGAGCCTCCAGATTAAGACCCATAGAAATGTATTGCATGTATGGAAGCCAAGAGTGAGATCAATAATCATGTCTGTTGTTGATTACATTCATAACAGCTCGTAATAAAAATGGATCATTGAGCCTTTGAGACGAATGTGATCGGAGGGAGGGCTGCCCCGATGGAATTGTAAAATTCTCTACTCTGCCTTCACATAAACAAATCTGATAAATTCCCCCAAGATTACATTGAGATTCTGGTATTGATTGACTGCTGTTTGTAATTTCATATGCCGCGTGTGCTGGGGCATTAGAGAGAGTTCGGGAAAGGAATTGCGTCGTAGGGCAAAAAAGGTTGTGGAGCGGGATCCATTGCAATAAAATCAACTCAGCAGCACAGTAACACGCACGCACGCACGCACGCACGCACGCACGCACGCGCGCGCGCGCGTGCACACACACACACACACACACACACACACACACACACACACACACACACACACACACACACACACACACACACACACACACACACACACACACACACACACACACACACACACACACACACACACACACACACACACACACACACACACACACACACACACACACACACACACACACACACACACACACACACACACACAGTAGGCAACTTAAAAATCTGGCGTTTAGCAGACATTCCTATCCAGAGTGACTTACAAAGTGCAAGATCAAATTAAGTGGCATGAAGAATCATACATAGCCAACAAACAACATGCTAAATGGTAAATAGAGTACAAAGAAAACAATTAAGTGTTACAAAGTATCTAGTATACCATGTCAACATGAAAGCTAGCTTGCTATTTAAACAACATAATGTTTCTGTGTGGCCAAGCAAACAGCATGTGTCTAATAATGAACGAATTGCACTTTTCCCAAGTGCTCAAAGCGCTTTACAATGGTTCATTAATTCATACATTGGGGGGTGAAGCGGCGAACAGTCGACGCCAGCGTCCTCACTTCCCACATTCACACACCGTGTGACACACTAACGGTGGCAAGCTGACACTGACCGACTCATTGGAGGCAATGTGGAGTTCAGTCTCTTGCCCAAGGACACTTCGACATGTGGACAGGAGGAGCCGGGATTCAAACCGCCGGTCCACGGATCATTGGACGACCTGCTCTACCTCCTGAGCCAGCAGCCCCTAATATCTAAACAAGATGCAGGACAGGCAAACAAGTAACCAACATCTACAGTACATGGTATAACTAGCATCAAAATAGGAAAAGAATAAGTGATACAAGGAATGAGTAATGCTAGGGGGAGAGGTACTGTAGAGGACAGTATTCAGAATGTGGTGGCAAATTGCGAGTGAGTCCTGAGTGGGGTGGGGGGGGGGGGTCATTCCACAGTTTAGGAGCCAGAAGGGACAATAGTTTCAGAGTCTAGGACACTTGGCCAGAGTGTCGTATGGACGGGAGAGACAGACGTCACGTTTTAGCTGACCTTAAGTGTCCGTGAAGGGGTATAGGGGGTGGATCATGTCCTGAAGGTAAGTAAAGTGGGTGCCACGTCCTTGATTTACCTTGGAATTGGATGCAGGCACAGAAGGGGGTGCAGAAGGGGGAGACGTGAACATTTTTGGAGGTTGAATACATGCCACAGCATTTTGGATCAGCTGTAGGGTTTGACAGCGCACGCCGGCAGACCAGCAAGGAGGGAGTTGCAGTAGTACAGCCTGGAGATAACCGAGGCTCGGACAAGGCGCTGGACAGACTTCTCTGGATGACAGTTTCAAAGTGGTGCTGAAGAACAGAGTCAGATAGGAGGAACAGGCCTGCTAACAAATGGCTGAGCATGCTAATAGGCTACAAATAGGTCAGGGGGAGCCGAATGGGAGCTAAGTATGCCCTGGCTAGCTGGGAAGTAACCCCAAGTCCCTGCCAATCAGACTGGAAGGCAGGTGTGGTGCCAAATTATGCATGCCCACCGGGAAAGGAGTGGACACACACGAGTGGACACACACATGACGTGTTAAAGCGCAGTCAGCGCGGACGCGCTCCTGTGAGGTGCATGCCTTTCCTGGTGGGCATGAAACAACTCTGCACAACAAGGCGGTTAAGGCGGAAGTATCCCAAATGCCCGCCAATCAGACTGGAAGGCCGGCACCCGGCAGGGCCGATGAAGGCTGGCTGTATATGCAGGGGCGTCACACTGGGGGGGGAAGGTGGGACTGAGTTACTAGGGCCCAAGGTGGAGGGGCCTTAATTATTTTATACTTTAGCTGTTGAAAAATAGCAGATATACAAGCTCAGTGCCGTGCTGTGAGCTTGTAGATCTGCTATTTTTGAAAAGACGTGAAAATGTGTGCAAATCTTTGAATAAGTGTATTTTTTAAGCGAAAAACAAAACTAAAATTTTGAGATGGGGGTCCTTCACATGAAAAGGTTTGAGCACCACTGACATAAAAACATTGGTTTAAAAAAAAAAAAAGACAGAATGGTGACAAAAATATTCAAAGACCTGCAAAAATAGCAGATCTACAGTACAAGCTTGTACCTGTATATCTGCTATTTTTCAATATTGTTAAAGCACAAAACAATGCACAATAATGTGTTCCCATTCACGGGGGGCCCACAGTGAATCCTTGTCCCCAGGGCCCAGAAGTTGGTGTGACACCCCTGCGTCTACGGGCCCATTGCTAACGAAGCTTGTGTGGGACTGGAGTAGACTCTCACAAGTGGGTCAGAGCAGGAGGCTGGCTAATGGGATGGAGAACACCTCAGGCGCTCGCAGCTTCCAGGAGGGAGAGACGTGGAGCGTCTGACCCGCGCACTCTCTCTCTCTCCTTCACTCTGCCAACGGAAATGAGAGCTCTGCTTATAGCTTACAACAGCGTTTCTGCATCAGACACACTCACTTTAGATCAGGGGTCTTCAACAGGGGTCCGGGACCCCTAGGGGGTCCTCAGAGTTACTACAGGGGGTCCTCCAAATCTTTGTCTCCTTTTTTATATTAATCATTTGAACCCTAGTGTCCATATTCTGAGATCTTTGGCCAAAGATAGCTGATCTACAAGCTCACAACGCCTCGCGCTGAGAGGCGTTGTGAGCTTGTAGATCGGCTATTTTTGGCAAAGAGGTTTGGTGTAGAGGGGAAAAAGAGCAGACTAAGTACAGAGTGAAAGGTCAAGTTTATTAAGTGTTGACGGTTCAAGTGGTTAAATATCTGGAGTGAAAACACAAATTGACATGAATCCAAAATACACTGATGATCGTGCTGTCAATGAAACTATATGGAATCTATGAAAAGGTTGTGGGGGTCCCTGCTTCATCTCTCTCTCTCAACAAAGGGGTCCTTGGCTTGAAAACATTGAAGACCCCTGCTTTAGATGTTTGGTTCTTTTTTGTTATTAGTGTGTTGCTGCAGGCAACACACTATTGTTCTATAGGTCTGAGATCTTCTTTCTGGCGAAGTGAACCTGCTTTCTGTTAACCTTTGCAAATAGAAAAGTGAAGCTTTTGGTCCACATGTTGATGACAACAAGCTCACAATGTGCTTCAATGCCATGCGCTGAGAGCTTGTAGATTGTCTATCGTGAATAGTTTTAGGAGGGAAGGGGCCGGGGGGGAAGAAGCAGTACAGAGCCAACTCAGGTTTAAGTCTAGAGAGTTAAGTGGGTAATCAGCATGGTGGCAATATTTGAATTGGAGCGTGTTTGCATTCACTGTTGTACATAAATATAAATATTTCAGTGATGTGAAGTGAGCTTGAGTTGTTCCAGTTAATGTATCACAGCTGCTCATCTCCACACAACTTTTACATATTTCCAATCAATTCGATTTGAAGATATTATCTGTAGCTATTCTGTATCAATGACACAGTACTGTACTCCTACAGCCCTCTAGTCTCTAGTCAACACTGCCATCTGGTGGTCGATGTCAACATAACTGAAAGAAGAAGTTGACTGTACTCTATAAGGGTATACAGTTGTTTGCTTCAGACATTTGTACTATACTGTGTAATTAAGCAGATGATGAGCAATGTGGTCTGAAGCTGCCCTTGTGCGCGTGAGAGAGCATTGGGGGGGGGGGGGGATAAATATTAATGCATGGCAAACAGATCAATGGCTATTAAAAAGGTCAAGGCCATGTGATGATGGATGCCGACAAAATATATTGATCATTTTTGACTGCTGTAATGAATTACAAACAGACACACACACACACACACACACACACACACACACACACACACACACACACACACACACACACACACACACACACACACACACACACACACACACACACACACACACACACACACACACACACACACACACACACACACACACACACACACACACACACACACACACACACACACTCACACGAACACTGGCGGGCAGCAGACCAAACGATAGGGATAAATTCATTGATCATGTTTAATCTGTCATAATTAATTCCACAGGAGCGACTGTGATGAGCGCAGGCCTCCATTAAAGCAGATAAATTATTCAAGACAAGGGAGAGCAGGAGAACGAGATGAATGACCGTGGGAGATTGGTGCCAGCAGTCACGGGTAGAGTCTAATTAACAGTCTTCTCCTGGAAACTGGCACAGGTTCACTTACCCACGGATAGCAATGGTGACACGTAAAAACTTTAATTGGAGGTGTAGGTCACCCCAAAGTAACACTTCACGGCCCGTTGGCTTTGGGTTGAAAAGAGCTACCAGGAGTTGATTATAGCCTTTTAACCTTTTGTCTACAGGTGCAGAGACTGGGTTACCGTTTTTATCTTTCAAGTCTATAGCAGAAAACATGCCGACTTCCCACACACGCACTGAATAAGATATTATGATAGAATCATTCTCATTTTTGCATGCAGATGCACCCACACATTCATAGATTCATAGATAAATTATAGCCTACAAGACAGACAGACACACACACACACACACACACACACACACACACACACACACACACACACACACAAGTATATGCAATGTCTTGTGTGTGAAAAAACAAACACAGACAGATACATACAGTATACTGTCCTTCCTTATCCTCTCTCATTTCCATACCACTTGTCTCTTTATCTTGTTTAAATTCATTTGCCTTCTTCTGTTGAGAGCTTTGAAACAAACCTGCTATTATGATTAGTACACAAATAAAATGCTAAGTAGTGTGAAGGGTGATATTTTCAATGAATCACGGAAGCCGCAATGCTGCTGCTGATCTACAAAGGTAACAAAATGTCATATTTAAATATATTTTAATTAGATGAAAGAAAAAAGAAATCAACACAGATCTTTGTAACTGAACCACATAGAGGCAAGAATGAACCCCCCTAAAAACACCTGAAAATGCAATAGAAACTTTTAACTACTCGAACTACAAACATGTATTAGAGGTGTGCTATTCAGACACACTGATAGTACACCGGTACCCCAATCAATAAGACTTTACTATCAACAAACTTCTTATACATTGAAACCAAACTCAAGGGTGAATTGATATTTACTCTTAACCAGTTAAATATGGCCTGGAATGGTGTTTTAGGGTATCTTAGTAAGACTTTAAATTATTGAACCAATTGATCATGACATTCATCATTCTGGCCACATTTGAATCCACACATCTACAAATGGGACTTAGGGCCTGATATCTGCCGTACGATGCAGTAATGTGCCAAAAATTGCAGATGTACAAACTTACAAAACGTGGTGCTGTGGTTGTGTCTTATATCAGATTCCACTCCTCCTCAGACTTACAGATATCCAACTTATTTGGACGGGGTGAGGTGGGGCGGGGCTGTTGAATGGAGCAGGTCACTGGCCCATCACTGTACACATTTATGGGGATGGGGGTCTCTCTCTTAGAAGGGTGGCCTGCACAGTGGACAGGTGGCAAGGCAGCAGATGATTTTTAGGTCAATGTTTTGTTCTCCTTGCCCGTTCCTGAAGAGGCAAAACCTACTGTACCAGGCAACAGGACATGCTCAGGAGATATAGACACAGACACACACAGTCCTCATCCTTCTCTCATTTCCATAATTTCTATGTGTGTTCTTTGTCGGCTGTGAGGATATTTGCAACTATACTATGGTGATACTGTGCTATGATTAGTAGTTTTCACACAAATTCCTAATTAGGTCATTATCTTTTGGCTATCATTGGTTTCCAATGAAAAAAAGTTCTGTTAAAATAAACAATTACAATTACAAAACTGAATGTCTGCCTATCATCGCAGTGGGATTTATTTACTTTTCAGCATCATTTACACACACAGGCAATCAAAATAGAAGGAATAAATGAATATCCATTGATATTTTTAACCACTGCAACCACAGAGAAACAATGCATCCCCCTCAAAGAACAACCCCCTCACCTACCTATATTTGATCGTTTTCATCATGTGATGATAATGACGCAACGGCGCCACATTCTTTGACAGAAAATACAGTTCAGCGAGTAACAGAGAGGGGTGGAGTAAGTGTGGTATAAATTAGGCTTTAGTGGTTCTAAACTCTGATTCAAGGGAGCCAGCAGGCAATCACTACGTTTTCAATTCTACCAGAAAGTTAATCGCAAACAACTTGACAGAGTTTTGGTGCAGTAAATTAATCTGCTATTAAATACAGCTAGAATGAAAACCAGCATGGCTCTGTCTGGAGGCCCAGAGCCATTATATGACACCGTTGCAATGGCAACTAGACGCCCTGGGAGAAACTGGGAAGTTAAATGAGTAGATCACCTAAAAAGAATCTTATTTTCTATCAATTACACACCCCACGAAGGCTTTAATTCATGGATTTTTTTGTTGTTTTTGTCGCATTCCTAAACCAATACTTTGATGAACGGAGACTCAGTAGGACACTCCGCAGAGAGGGCGAACTACTCCTTTAAGCCTCGACTCAGGGCCATAGCGTCTAAATGGCCACAACCTTGTAATATCAGCTTTGTTTGAGATTAAAAAAGGAAAATGCCTTGTCATCTGCATTTCTGTACCCACTGAACTGCTACAGTCGAGAATTGTGAGTGAAACTTTGAACTCCTCCTAAATATTAGGAAATATTTGTGAAACCAGAGATTTCAAAGGCTTACCTGTGATTTTCTCTGGCAAAACTGGCTGACTTATTGTGATTCAGACCCTCCTAAGACTGGAACATTAGAATTCAGGTAAGACAGGTGGGTCTGACCACGCAAGACTATAGGCATTCTATTGCATTTATTATTAGCTTGTATTGATAAACACACAATCATCAATCTTTGCTCTTCTGACACCGTTTTGAGTTCTTCCTTGCTCGCAGATGTTTGAGAAGTTGGAACTGAAAAGTATAGTGCTGAAACAAATAAAAGCCAACGAATTGATTAAAAAAGAAAAAAAAAGAGGGAGGAGCGGGTAGAAAAGAACATTTAGCAGTGTTCTTTTAAGACAAAGGAATATAGGGTTTATTAAGGCGTCTTTAGTGGGACGAAATTGAAGACTTTAAATTATTGAACGAATTGAGCATAACATTTATCATTCTGGCCAAATTCGAATCCACAGGCCACTCTACAAAGGCTTCTCACTCCTGCATGTGTGGACCTTAGAGCCTCATTATACTTCATATACGTCATATGACGGTGTCACATGCTGAAGTAGATCTGCCTAACAGAGCTTAAAACAGTAGCCACCGTTCCCCATTAAAGACCCACTCTCCGCCCAAAAAATGTTTTA
This sequence comes from Nannobrachium achirus, assembly GCF_963921795.1. Lineage (NCBI taxonomy): Eukaryota > Metazoa > Chordata > Actinopteri > Myctophiformes > Myctophidae > Nannobrachium > Nannobrachium achirus. Next base: position 20,207,938 of record NC_137826.1, read on the forward strand.
AGTTATCCTAACATTCTCATCTTCTGTCATCATGTCATGTTCATGTTTCTATACAGAGGCACGCAGTTTATTCTATGCTTATTCTATATTTGCACAGAAGCACAACCTTTATAATATCATTGCCTACGCTGTGTTGTAGACGTAACATTATGGCAATACTAGGTTACTATTTTTTCAATTTATAACTTAAAAAGTCCAATTATATTAAACATTACAATAAAAAAATGCTATTAAAATGTCTGAGCCCTGAGGCCGAATTTGTCAAATATTGCCTCTTGCCATAGTGATACAAGTGTTTGTGTGAGGAAGTGTGTGTTTACATTTTGGTGAGGGACGGAGGGTGTGCACGCAGAGGCGTGGAGATTTTGACATGATGATTCTAGATTCTGTGTCATATTGGCATATTAATGAGGGCCCGCTTCTACAGGCTAGGCGTGGAATATTGGCATAACTAATAGGTCCTGGAATGCTAAATGAGAGCAAAGATAAGAGCAAAGATTGAAGGTACTATTAAAGCTCCTTTATGAGAAGAATACTTGTACTGAACAGAGACAATGTTTCCGAGGAATTAACCGACACCATGGGTCTTTAACCTCCTCTGTGATGCATCATCAGTGTGACTCCTCCCTCCTCATGGGTGACTTGGTGGAGGTCACTGGCCCACCACTGTACTAACGTACAGTCTCTTAGAAGAAGGTTTCTCTGCACAGTGGACAGGTGGACTTGTTGCTGGAGGTGAACCATTTATACTGCAGAGGAAGAAGGTTGACAGGGAGAAAATACAATGGCTTTATTCCAGTACGTTAAACAACCTGGCATCCCTATTGTGGATGTCATTAAAGGCAAAACGAAAATCTACAGAATAACTGTGTGTGTGTGTGTGTGTGTGTGTGTGTGTGTGTGTGTTTGTGTGTGTGTGTCAGAGACATGACATCTATCCACTCACCAGACATGCGGAGTGGAACTTCTTCTTGCAGGTACGGCAGGCTTTCTTGGGCAGAGAGTAGTTGGAGCCGTGGATGACAGAGAAACAGATCATGCAGTCCTCCACGCCCTCGAAGCGCTTATCAACGTTGTTCTTCCACAGAGCCAGACCCTCCATTATACTGCCGTTCTATGCTCACACACAGACACATACAAGCAGATCAATTAGATGCAACACCCCTGACATTTGTATGTAATAATATGCACATATGAATGTCCACATACGAATGTCCAGATACGCATAAACACACACCCAGACATACAGTACATACCTGTACAGTACACACATCCCAAATGCAACACAGAAATGTATTGAGTTCCTTTGATTTTGCCTGAGAAAACTAGTATTTATTTTCCTGTATTGTCTGTTTTATCACTTTTATTTATACAGAATCAAATCATATTAGAATCAAAAAATATTAGAATGTTGTGTAAAAAAGCATTGCAGATGCCCTAAACGAGCGGCTCCAACGCCCAACTCATGTGCGATTCCAAACTGTGCGTCCTTGACGGGAAACTTGTTTTGGCCGCAAGGCGCGAAAACACAAAAATGTCATGCTCTCAAACGGACAACATATGCAGATGGGACAAAATGGGGGGAAATGCAAAAAAAAAACAACTAAGGGAGGTGGGGAGGGTGTACAAAAGACATGTTAGTCCACTCCACATATTAACTCTCAAATACCTAGAACGCGCCCGAGTCACGTTAGACTTTAACCACTTTAACCATTATTTTATGCTTTAACTTTAGAAAAATAGCAGATATACAAGCTCACAGCGCGGCATCGAGCTTGTAGATCTGCTATTTTTGAAAAATCGTGAAAATGAGTGCAAGTCTTTGAATATCTTTGACCCGATCTTTGACCCGACTTCTAAATCCTTCCCCTAAGCCTAAATCATGCTGTTCTCAAACCTTTTCATGTCAAGGACCCCCAAAATTACAGGTATTTGGCCACGGACCCCCATCTCAAAATATGTTGTTCCAGGGACCACCCAGAAGTAAATATTTGAGTTACAAATGTTCGCTTTTAAGTAGATATATTCAAAGACTTGCAAAAAAAAAATCATGATTTTTTAAAAATAGCAGATCTACAAGCTCACAGCGCGGCACTCGGTGCCGCGCTGTGAGCTTGTATATCTGCTATTTTTCAATAGTTAAAGCAGTCAATAATCCTAGGCCTAAATGGGTTAAGACATGTGTGTGTTTGTACCTGGTGTGTGAGCTAGGTGCTGCTGAGCTGCAGTGTGTGTGTGTGTTAGTACCTGGTGTGTGAGGTAGGTGTGTGTTAGTACCTGGTGTGTGAGGTAGGTGTGTGTTAGTACCTGGTGTGTGAGGTAGGTGCTGAGCTGCAGCATCCAGTTCCTCCACTGTTGCACCGAGACGCCCACCCTGCGCCCGCTCTCCACGGTGATGGAGCCCAGAGGGTAGCTCTGGGGCAGCTGGATCACCAGCTCAATGAAGATGTCATCCACAGAGTAGGTGGCGATCACCTCCCGCGCTGCCGAGCGAGCCTTTACCTGAGGGCGGGACAACACATACCTTATGCAGGGTTCCCACACATTTTTACCAATTAATTTCCCAAACTTTTCCAAAACTTTTCCAGAATATTTAACCCAATTTCCAGGACTACATAACAATAATTCAGCTCAATAACAGGTCGCTTACTCCTATGCGCAATGCCCAAAGACAGGTAGTGTATGCCAGTGGTTCTGTGACCCCCGAAATAATCATGTTTTAACTGGGTACCCAGCACCCTGACGACCACTAAGATTTTAGGGATTTTGTATAACACCGTTCTATTGTGAAAATAGCAGATCTACATGCTCACAACGCCTCGCGTTGCGAGGCGTTGTGAGCATGTAGATCGGCTATTTTCACAATTTCTGCCTCTAATATTTGACAATTTGGCCCATGTCATTTCAGAGGTATTGACAAAATAACCAAAGACAATGCATAGCTATTTTTTCCACGACCTTCCAGGACCCTTGATAAATTCCAAAACTTTTCCAGTACTGGAAAAAAAAAAAAGATCTAATTTCAAAATATTTCCAGGAATTTCATGACAGTGGGAACCCTGCTTGCTTATGAAACATTAGAATAACATATGGTTGCCACCGGGCAGAAAGCTCTTGTCTCCATATTTTAACTTTCGTAAATGGATGCCCTACTTGATCATACGACAGCGTCACACGAAAGTATCAAAAGTAGCAGATCTACAAGCTTGAAACGCGGCAGGAAGTGACATGTTTTGAGCTTGTAGATCATTTGAAGACTTTTTGAATATTTGAAAAAGTAACAGTTTTGGACATATGAGGTTTGCACCAGACTACATACACACTGCACTCAAAATGATTCACTTAAATTGTATTTATTTGCAAATTTAGGTTTATATTCACATTATTATTCAACCCAAATGAAATGTCTTTAGCAGAGCACACCCAAATGTCTTTAGCAGAGCACACCCAAGTGTCTTTAGGAGCACACTTTTGCTGTTATGACCTGCTGCAAGCGTGATGCAAAGCCAGAGACACCTAGCCTGATTTCAGACTCAGCTGAAGCAGTCCACTCAGAGAGTGGGTGGGTCTATGTGCTGGAGCCAGGCTAAGAGACACCAGCTTCTGGCAGTCTTCCTGAGGAATCTTAGGCTATTAAACATGTACAATGGCCTCCAGTTCATTAATATTCTTGGGCTTCAAATCCCACCAGAGATTTTCTATGGGGTTCAAGCCAGGAGATTGTGACAGCCTCTCTAGAATCTTCCAGGAGTCAAACAATGAATGAATCAGTCTAGCTGTAAATATATTTCCGCTGGGCAGCGTAAGCATATTTATGTCGAGAAGGCGATACAGTACTGTCTGTATGTAGCTTAGCTCTGAACCAACGCTACAGTATATATTTGCTCTGAAGATCAACGCTTTGAGAAGTAAATAAAAACGTGGTGGGACATCAAAGGGAGGTCAAAAAGCAAATAAGCATCCGCCACTGGAGGAGACATAAAAGCAATGTGTAAATATGAGTACCTTGTACTCGTATGGATTATGAGCTGTCTGCCGTTTGTACTGAAGCACTCTAACTGGATCGGCACATTATCATCATCCATAAAAAAAGAAATGTATCAAGAATCAATTCATGGCTTGCACCAAGAGGTGCAATGACCTGAAGGTGATTTTGACTTTCATGTAAATTGGCAATTAAGTAGCAGATTCCTACAGTATTTGATATATAGCAGAATAGGATAAAGACAGCAAAAGAAACTAAACAAAACCCACGATTATTGTTCCTGTATGATCTATGCTCACGACTATGTTCGCAGAATGCGTTCTCCCTGACCCAACTCACTCACTGTATTTCACTGCAACATACAGTACAGTACACTGCACTCGACCATGTTTATTCCTGAAAAGAGCATATAAAATAAAATAAAGTATTAATTTATCCCCCAGGCCGGGGCTATGGTTTTAAGACTGTACTTAGGACTTAACTATTGTCACAGTATTTATGACGTTTAAAGTCACACAATATAGAAAAATCATTTGATGACATTTAGGGACAATAGTAAACCTGCGAACAGTAAAACCCAGAGAAATGAACTCATAAAGTTTAAACCCATTTTAGTACAGAACACGGACACACACGCACGAGCACACAATTTCAGAAAGCAGCAGTGTGTGGAGAGTGTGTCGCCTTTGGACCCTCATCCCTTCCACTTTAGGAAAAAGACATTCAGTCACACCCACACATATAAATATTTATACTTGCACACAGCCAGCATTGTATTTGCCAACTTACTGTCATGCTGTCGAATGTCTGAGTGCTGCTGTGGACAGAAGAGATCTCCTGGGCTGACAGCACGGGGCTGACATACTTGATGGTGAACTTCTCCACGACGGCACACACTCTCTTCTCCTGGCTGTTCCACCACAGTCGCACCATGGCAGGCAGGTCCTGCACGGCGCTGTAGTACACGCTGCACGCCAAGTGAGGCAGTTCCCACTGGAGGCCCTCCGTCTCTGGAGGAGCGGCGGGGGATGAGAGAAGACAAAGAGAGTGGAGGATACAAAAAGCATGCTTTTAGATCTTTGCTTTACACATGAAATTCTTTCTCTGCATTCATTTGGGTTTTTTTATAACTAAAATCTGGGTTTCAGTCCAGCACTGGCTGAAAACAGCTTTGATGCAAGGCAACACAACCCAGATTAGGTATAAGGTCCGAACGCCAATCACAGCCTCAATAAATGCAGCATTACTAGTCAATAAGGAAGTATGCAGGTGTGTTTTGTGATACATAACAAGCCGCGCTCCCCGCAACCCAACACCACCGTGGGTCCCATCAACCAAGGGGAGCCTTGCCATCGCAAAGGAAGTGAAAGGCTGTTTGGTCACGGTGCGTTTGGTGTGCATCCTCTTTGCATTGCTCAAATTCTGGAGGATCAAATGTATAAGGTTATGGAAAGTTATAGAATACTAAGAGCAAAGATAGAGCCATGTAAAAAGGTAGTGTAATGCCTCATTCACACTACAGATATATAGTTGAACGTTTTGCTTGGTAATTCAATGTAATCTCAATGGAAACCAGCTTTAAAGATACAGGAGACGCTCCAAACAAAGCTTTGAAAGCTTTAAAGCTGGTTTCCATTGAGATTACATTGAATTACCAAGCTAAACGTTCAACTATATATCTGTAGTGTGAATGAGGCATAAGGCTCCTTTTTTTGTCAAAGTTATATTATTATTGAGTTTCACTACATTTTTAAGCATTTGAAATGAAATTCAAATGCCAATGGCTAATTAACCACTCAATTATGTTTAGCCAACATTGACTCAGGCATTCGGCTAAATTCGTTAATGGTTTAATGGATGGAGGAAATCTAAAGAAATGCAAAATAAAATAAAAAAGCCATTCGAAAAATGGGTCTATGTTTATATAAGATACCGTATTTGGCTGAAGCTATGAATAGACAATGACATGTATTGATGTCGGTATGGTTTTAAGGTAATGTTAGGAAACACCGCCGGCTTTCCCTTTCTCCCTTCCTGGCCTTCCTGTGATCTCATTGTGCCAGAGCCTTCTACTCGGTACAGTACCTCCCTTATCCTACATTCTGTCTCAATAAATAAACACTGCAGGCAGTGGAGTGCCCACTCGCATAACAAACGCAGGATGGAAATAACCAAAAGAAGAATTATGCTTCGCCATATGCTTGAGAGTAATGCAGTTCCACAGTGAGTGTGCGTACTGAATGTTTGTGAGTGTGTGTGTGTACTGTAAAGTGTGCATGGATATGTATAGTATTGTGCTTACTGTCAACAGCGAGAGACAGGCTCTCCGTGAAGAAGGTCTTGGCGTCCTTGGAGTCGGCCCCCTGGCCAGGATAGACGGGGGTTTCAGGCATCATTTTGAAGAGGTTGAGGAGCAGCTTGTGGAGTGAGCGGCTTCTCTTCAGATAGAGGGAATACTGAACGCGCAGCTGGAGATGAAATACAAAGAGAAAGATCACTCTCACGTCAGAGGGACCCCCTCGTACGTACCCCGTGGCCCCTGCTGATGTGGGATCCTTCCAACACTTACTGCCACAGCCTTTTTAGTTCCCTAAACCGTATCCTTCTCAGCCTTCCTATTAAATACTTTGCTCTGCAGTCTGCAAGAGCTTATGCTAAATGCTTAAACTGTATATGGCATCAGTAATAAGAGTCAAATCCAATTATACAGTAAGTGGAACCCTTAATCAATAAATAAACACTCCGAAAATTGTTATCCAATCATCTGAGCTAGATCTATAATACATCATTAAAAACTATATACGACTTCAGAAAGCCATGTTTGTCACGACTGGTGAATGCATCTTACAAGTCCCCAGCCTGGGAGCAATGCATCTTTGCCTGTTAATTACAATAATGGGAAATGAATGGACAAAGCAGTCAGATAATGATGTGTTCCAGCAGACCACTTGAAGTGAAGCATTTGCCCCTGGCTCCTTCACAGTCCAGAGGCTAAGTTATCGGGCTATATATTTTTGCACAAGGGACATTTCTTCCATAAACGACACATATCAGATACCCGTCGTGTATTGACCAAACAACTGAGAATGCAGGCATAATTGGCAAAGGGCTTTGACACAACAGAGTAAACTTTATGCACTTGATGCTGCTGCTGTAACTTGTCAACTAACTAACTTGCCTAAAGAAACATAAAAATGTACAAGATTGGTGAAAACCCAGCATCTTATTAAATGGGGGTCCATGGCCTAAACTGCATATCAAATTGGAAACCCTGAAATTAAAAAGTTTGAGAATCACTAAAATCAATTACTGCCCTAAGCCAACGGTTTGGGGCTGTGTGTGACTCACGTGGGAGGGAGAGGATTTGAAGAAGGTAAGGAGAAGCTTCCATGCCAGAAGGTATCCCAGGATGCATGAGTACTCCACGCTCAGAGGCTGGACGGCTGCAAACTCTCCCACCTGGACTCCTGCCAGGATGCTCTCACACAGGTCCTCACAGGCAGACAGGAGGCCCATCAGAGGCATGGGAGGAGAGCTGATCACAGGAAGACATTCATTTTCGCTGACAGTCTCGCGTCTCTAAATCTGTGTTATAAGCTTTTTATATTAATGTACATGGACGGTATAGTGTATTATTTGCTTTCATCGTGCTGTAAAGTGGAATAAGGTCAAGGGTTCCCAGAAAAAGTCAATAAATATACTTGAAGAAGAACATGGTAGGGAAACCACTTACAGCAGGTACTAAATAAGAAAAAGAAAGTGTTCTGGCTAAGCGATTAAAAAGCTGCGGAGCAAATATGGCTTTATGCACTGCTGGCTGCTGGTGACAGGCCGGCTGTATAAAATAAAGGGGTACTCACTTAATTACTGAGTAGCGTTCTCATATTCTCCTGATTAAACTACCCTGCATTGGCATCACCCTGTGGCACTGTCAAACTTGAAATGTACCACACACCTAATGTGCAAAACTGTTCTGTCAGCTTAATTAATTGTGCATAACCGTATATCACAGTTTTAATTGTTGCAAATTAATCTGCGTAGAGGCAGATCCTAGATAATAATGTGCAACGGTGTGTGGGCTTGATGCAGGGCGTTTCTGTAAAGCAACAATCCATGCTCTCTGTCAGCGAGTCAACCTCCCCTGAACAAATCCAGGTTAAATAGAAATGATCCGTGATCAGCCTCCCTCTTAACTTACAGGCATGGTTCCTCTGTGTCATCATCAGTCTTGCTGACATCTCCTTCTCCATCACACTCCGGCAGCTGAGGCATTATCCTGTTTTCATGACAAGAGTATACTATAAACATTACGTTGTGCACAAATAAGACTTAAATGATGATGATCCTCACCATTATTTTGTTTAATAATGTAATCACGATTATTTGTCATGATGATTTTTGGTATCGTTTGTAGCTCGTTGTGCTTTTCCGCACTGCATCTTTGGTCAAATGTTATGTAATGGTCTCTGATTTTATTGTGCCTCTGTAAGCCTGATGGATACGGAGGTGATTTGTACAATGTTCTAGGTGTATTAAACCTTATAGTGAGGAGATAAAGGTGAGGTGTACCAGCTGAACAGTACAGTGCTTGAATTATTTTAAGTTTAACTTTCACAATTCCATAATTGAGTACCTGAGACGATATAATAATCCATAATCCATATGTATATTAGGAATAATAAAGACATAATACTTATGGAAAGTTGAAAAACTGTATGTATCCAACAGTTTGTGGAACAACAGTATAAGTCCGTACAAGCAATATTCAGCAGACAAAGGGAGCAGATAACATTAACACAGACAATTGAACAAAATGAGGGGGGAGTGCGTAAAAAAAAAGAAAAAAAGAAAATGACTAGTTTGTGGTTTACAGACTGGAAAATCAAAAAATATCTATATAAGAAAAATTACTTAATACTGTTATTCCTCTTAGGTACTCAATTGTTAAACACAAAATCTTGTATCGTACTGTACTTCTCTCTACTTATCTTTTCAAATTGTTAAGAAAGTATTCAATCAATGAAGTCAAGTATGTCAAGTATCAAGTATGCAGTTTACACAGGCATGCACTTTATGTGTACTTTGTCTTTAGAACTGATTCTGACACACACACACACACACACACACACACACACACACACACACACACACACACACACACACACACACACACACACACACACACACACACACACACACACACACACACACACACACACACACACACACACACACACACACACACACACACACACACACACAGACACAGACAGACAGACACTAACTTGTCCATTAGGTGGTAGACTGTGATCTGCAGAGGTCTAGCCTTGAACAGGAGTAGAGGGGAGAGTGTGTTGAGAAGGGTCTGGAGGGACTCTGGCAGGTTGGTCTTCTGGTCCGCTATGAACCGGGCCGGCAGGGAGTTCTGGCTCAGCTGCTGCACGGGAACGTACGTCAGAGCCACACCCACTGACTGCAGCACAGCCAATGGGAACAGGGGGTCATCTGGCTCGCTGAAAGTGTCTGCAATCAGAGGAAACGGTCAAAAGGGGGACCGTGACACCAAACCCGTCAAGTCTCACAGACCAACTTTTCTAGGCTCCATCGTGCATTAGCCTAGCTAATGGCTAATTTGGCTATAGACCTTTTTCCAGAGCGATGCCGTGTAGCTGCACTGTGTTGCTGTGCGAAGTGGTGCCGCTTGACGCCCTAGTTATGGTTGCTGGTCTGAGAAATCGGTCTATGTATTACCAAGGCTTTGCACAATGAGCCAAGCAGTGCTGCTGAACAGTTAATACTCACCACAGGAAGCATTTAGTTAGATTACAGCAGTTTGTAGTTTGAATGTGTGCAAACTTGATTTTCGTAAAAAGGAAACCCCGTATTGAACTGCTCAACTGCAGCCTGTACTTTAGTTTTCCTGCAGGGCGACACTTCAATGAAATAAAATAAAATAAAAAGCTCTATTTTTTAAACCTTCTGCACACACACGTCAGACATACCGGATATTCTGACAGGCAGAGGCAGCATTAGGTTGTAGATTCCCTCTATGAAGAAGTCCGTCCATTCGCCCATCAGTTCTGACGGCAGTTTGTCCAGAACGTCTGCAGGGGGCGCTGCAAAGAACCGATTCAGCTTCGCGATCAGCACGGCATCCTCGCAGGCAAAGAGCTGCACCCATGGGTTCCACAAACTGCTTACGTTCTCACTGGCAGTCTGGATGTGGGAGATAAAAAGGAGTCAAGGGTGGATAAATGAACTGATGGAGCAGTATATTGGTTGAGACCTGGATATTGGTGAAACGTTAAAAATATATTTTAAGGGCCTAGCTATGGTTTATAGATATTACTTTATAATAAATACTGGGGGTTCAGGGTGACATGTTGTCCCCTGATTAACTGCCTGCCACTGTGGACTCACACACCCCATGTCCCTCCCTTAATAAAATAAAAATAAATTGTTATTCTTTTTTTATGATTCATATCATACCTCCAGCCAGGCTAGCATGGAGCAAAGTAAGAAGTCCCACTGGCCGCCCCCGAGAACTGTGGGAGAATGAGTCACCAGCCAGGAAAGGAAGCGCATCATCTCCACGGTGAGAATGAGCTGGGCTGCAGATGCTTTAGACAGGTCACTGAAATAGAAACAAGACCAATCAAACACACGGCGACAGTGTTCCAGGGACCCACACACACACACACACACACACACACACAACAGCTAGTTTTCTATTCTACCTGGCAGACTGTTGCCTTCACTCGGTGTCCCAGTTCTAAATCAGTCCATGAATAAATACTGTAGCTTTGATTTAAAAAAAACTTAGCAGTACTGTGGATTGCCCAGGGACGGAGCAGTTTAAATTAAATACATTATGATCAACAGGCCTAAATGGTATGGGTGCAACAGTTAATGGAACAAAAAATAGATAAATATGTTAGGCATGTCATTATAGGCAATAAGTAAAAGAAAAAAAGTCGAAACATTTCAAATATTTGCTTATTCGATTAATCAAAAAAGTAACTGATAGCGATTATTCTAACAAAATAATCAATAGTTACAGCCCTATGCGGTCTCCACACTTTGAGAACTTTGTGTTTGTAACCATTGCCCTGGGAAATGACAAACTAGGAGAGTAAACTTTTTTTTAATTCATTATTAGTATTGTTTTAAATTTGCTAGTGGTCAAATTCTTGGACAGCTTGGACAGTTCAAGCCTTTTTATTCAAGTACTAGTACAATAAGGAATGATTCACATTTCCAGGTTTAGTTTTTATTGGTGTTTAGTTTTGTATTGGTGTTATATAATTGTTTTATTGTATTTATTTGGTTAGTAACTGTTATGTTCCAAGAGCTTTTAAACTTCTTCAGGGATTCTCACTGGAAGTCAGTATGTATGATTGTTTGAGTTGTAGGAGTTAGTTTTGTCCCGGATTTGTCTATTCTTACGCATGTGAATCTGTGTAAGATTCCTGCCAGTGCATACATGCAAAAGAGTCTCAACATATAATTTGTTTTACTGGTTACATAAAAGGTTATATAAATAAGCTGACAGGATGTTAACAAAATGTTACCGTACATTTCCTGGCAACAACACACTTGTTGAAACGTATGTACGAATGTATGAGGGTATGTGGTCTGTGTGCGTATTTATTACCTGCTAAAGAGGAACCAGTCCTCCTTGCAGCTTCTCCATTGCATCATGGTGGCCAGTATAGCCTGCAGGATCTCCTCCTGTACGGGCGTGTTTGCCTCCAGACAACACAGCAGTACGGACAGACACCCACACACATCTAGGATGTGTACAGTCATAAGAAGTCATGAAGGTACAATACATCTAAAGTTCAGAAACAGCCCTAATGGTACAAGTGCAAATGTATGTAAAGCAAGTTTTAGGTAATATAGAATATAAATGTATGTATGTAGTGTATGTACTGTACATACTGTATGTATGTTTACACATGTACGTGCGTGTGGTCTTACTATTGGTTTCCTGCCAGTTGATGATTCCAGCGGTGGCCAGCGCTATGAGAGAGTCTCTTTCCTCATTGGTCATGGCAGGACAGAGCACCTGCAGTGTGCTCAATGTGCTCTGGGAAACTGGGAATAAACTGAGAAATGGAACACAACACAGGCAACTTGCGTTTAACTCATTTTGGATGACTGAAAGTAGTCGACAAACTTTAAAGCGTTCTTTTTGTCAGGACAACCCCTGCACCTGTTGGATCAACCAGTCAGTACTGTGTTGTGCAATTTGCAATGTCACAGGTTCCAATCTTGCTCAAGGTCATTAAGGCATTACACGTAACTCTACCTTGTCCATCCATATACTCACTCCTCCTCTGCTCTAGCTGGTACAGAAGAAATGCATTTAACATCTTTTAAGAAGTTTTAAGTTATAATGGAGCAAGGTAAAGTAAGGCAGGGTAACCCACAAAGTGGTGATCATCATTGGGTGTTTAGATCACAGTGTTCTACATTTTGGTACACCGAACACCGTCTCCTCTAGGTGTACGCATAATCTCTATATCCCGGTTGGCAAATGATTCTCCCTTCATATTAAGAACAATCTCCATTACTGTGCAATCTCCAGAGGAGACGTAATAAACTTCTCACCTGTCTGCACTGCCATACAGCATTCTGAATGAGGTGTTGTCTGTGTTGGCCAGATCACTGGTCTGAATGCAGCTCTGCAGGGTCAGAGACCACAGACCACCGTCCTCCACTGACCTACGGGAAAATGATATCATAAATTGATACATTTAAATGATAAATGATCCGTGGGTCGACGGTTCGAATCCTGGCTCCACATGTCGAAGTGTCCTTGGGCAAGACACTGAACCCCACATTGCCTCCAGTTGGTCGGTGCAAGCTTGCCACCATTGTTGAGTGAATGTGGGAAGTGTTGATGTTCGCCGTTTCACTTCACGATGTATGAATGACATACTAAAGCACACACTAACTAAAGCACTTTGAGTTTGCAACTTGCTTAGAAAAGCGCTATAAAGATGCAATCCATTATTATTATTATTATCATACAAGATTCAGACAAAAATAATAATAATTATTATTATAAAATAGTACTTCTCTACAGAAGCTATTCATTCAATTGATTACTGTTACCTGGACCTTTACATTCCTTTTGCATGTTGTCCATGTATTATTATGTAGGACATTGTGTATGAAATATGCTACACTCGACTCCTCTGCTACCCCAAACGAAAGTCTCCACCTGAGACGGGAGTCTAGCTACTCTGCTACAAGCTAGCCTTGGGCAGGGTTCAACAACTCTGTTTTTTAGACAGCTGGTTTTCTATCCTACAGGGTTAGTTCTTCTCCTGGCAAGTGCCTGATTAGACAGAATGAGATGGGCCCCAGCCTCAGGTGGTGAATGCAATCAAATTCCCTGTAGGATAGAAAACTAGCAGACAAGAGGTCGGAGAATGCTCACCCTCGCCTTGGGTACAAAAACATGTTGTCTGTCTAAAATGCAGACTGCATACACCAGACTGGCAAGTGCGTCACCGCTAAAGCCGCGCCCCTTTCCCCGTCGACATGCTCCCCATTGTTTACCAATGCTATTAGACCTAATTTAGGTTATATCTTTGAAAATACTATCCAATTTATTTCTGACAACCAGGAAATATTATTATTATATTATATTATTATTACCTTGTGTAGAGTGTCTCCAGGAGCTCTTTGGTTGTAACCTGGTGGAGGAGTGCCGTTGGCAGCTCCCAGTCAGCCAGCAGGTTGTGATAGTCAGCCACAACAGCAGGGCTGCACTCCATTTCCTTACACCACTGCACTGCATACAACAGCTCTGCGACTGGAAACACAGATATGCACATCACATGGTGTCCATAAGGTTTATGTGTTGGTTGATGTTTAATGAAAGCAGTCAATGAGTTAAATATCAAATGTAGCTTTTAAACATTGCATAACTTGGTTCTACTGATCCCACCTCTAATAGTATAACAATTACATTGACCAGCTCACCAGTGCATTTGAGGTTTGGCAGGTGTGAGGAGGAGGAGGGAAAAGGCTGTCTCCTCCTGGTCACGTGGCACTGTCACAGCGGTATGGACCACTCTTCCTAACAGGGCGCAGGCAGACAGGTGGGCTGGCAACCTCGAGGACACCTTCAACTTCCACGCGTCCATACAGGGAAAGTCGCTAACCGCCCGCAGACGGCCATGCAGTAAGGGACTCTTCACCCACTGGAGGGTGGAGAACAAGAATGGACAAGATACAAGAGGCATCAAAATATATATTAAGTTATAATCCTAACCAAACATGACTTTGAGAAGATTGCATTGCATTATATTCTTAAAAAAACACCTGACTGGAAATACATTTTCGGACGGTGTCTCATTATGGCTTTGTTTGTACACAATATCGGGCTTAACTAGAAATGTATTCACTCGTGGAGAATGTACAGAGCACTCTGGTTCTAAATACTTTTTGGATGGATGGATGGGTGGGTGGATGGATGGATGGATGGATGGACGGACAGACAGACAGACAGACAGACATAAAGTGTCAAAAAAACTGTCAATGCTCAACATGAAACAGCCAACTTGAACAAAGAAATCAAACCTTAAGCACAACTATAATACAATACAGTGCCCAAACAAAAGTGTCCATAACAGTCGATGCCAGTCAGTGCTACAAGTATCTCACCACCATGTCAAACACAAGCAAAATACTGTAGTGTAGACTAGAGGACAAATACAATACAGCTGTACCCACAACTGCAACTGCTGGCTCACCTGAGTGGGTAAGGCTTGTCTGATTCTAGTCCACTCTAATTGACTGGGGGTCAGGAGGGAGAGGAAGTGGAGGAAGAGGGGGGAGTCCCTGTTGACAGACCGAGTTGAGGGGTCTCCACCAGACTCTGTACGGCCAGAACAAGGACCTGCAGACTGGGAGAGAATCACAGGTCAGGTGGATGAGGTTGTTAACAATGGAACGGCGCACAGGTAGCACAATGTGTTATGTTATGGCTGACTAGTGTGGGTGTGGGTTCACCCATTTAGCCTGGCATTGTCAGACTGATCACGTGCGATGATCAGTCTGGCAATGCTTGGCTAAATGGGTGCCCCCCCCCCCCCCCCCCACACACACACACACACACACACACACTACCTGTTTTTTTAAACAAGTCTTACACATTTGTATTATTTGGCTTTTGACCTAGTTTTAAATTTGTACACATATATATTGTATTTGTTTGTATTGCTATTATTTATTTATTGGCTGAACAGAACTTTGGTTATCTCTATTCTTTTAAATTATGCTTCATAAATAAAGTTGGTTTGGATTGGACTGTTATGAGTCTCAAAGCTAGAGAAACAGATTATTTGACACACTGGAAATAATGTGAAAAAAGTACTTCAATGTTATAATTTCGTACACATCTGATGGAGAGGGGAAAACACTACAAAGCTGGTTTAAAATAACAAAAGACAATCATTCATAATTTGGCCTCACATACAGTATACAGTGTGGGCACTCAGCATATTGTATTAAAGCGGAGGAAAATTGGTCAATAAAGGAGCTACAGTATGCGTAGGAAATAGCAATGCTGAAATGAAGTATTCCACTGCAGCTACAGTAGCAGAACAGACAGAGACACAGGTACTGTAGGTGTTAAGAAAAATAAAAACTTGTTTCACACCTCTCACACCTCTCCAAGTCAGGACTTGGCTTAAAAAGGTAATTACAGCCTCTATTGCACTCCTCATATATAAGGCTTTGTTTTACATGCCACTGTGGATGATGAAGCGAGAAATAAAATCTCTGGGGTGCCAGTAATGTAGTCTGTGACTGGTGAAGAAATATCGGTGTTTGGTTATTGTACAGTACACTGCTGGCAGTGCATTTGCATTTACTCGCTTTTAAGGATGAAATGTTTGAGTTTCGATGCTTGCAGAATTACCAATTATCAACAAAATGATCATTACTCTGGGTCAACTGCTGCACCACTTATCTGTGGTATTTCTTAATAAAAAGGCGACTATCTCCTGTCTTTTTCTTTATAGTATATCAGAAAAAATAATCATATCAACCTTCATTCCTAATCGTGAAGGCATAAGTTTCGATGGATGCCAGACACCATAGATATAAAAAGCGTAATGCCTCCTCCGTCGCTCCAGTTCATTGGAGTGACGTGCAACAACTGGATGCCGGAGACGCTGCCAGTCAAAGTGCCTACTGGCCAATCACAGCGTGTCTTTTCCGGGACTTATCAATTCAATTCTACAGAGCTTTATTGGCACGTCTCCATCCAGTTCCGATGTTGCACGGCTCAGCTGTTCTTAGAGGCTGCGTATGAAAAGAACTGCCACCACCTGCCTCTGATTGGCCTACCAACTTCCGTGTCTGTGACGCACGTTGAAGTGGGAAACGACGATTACTGTGTGTTAAACACAGTCTGAGACAGTCATTTAAAATAGAAATATGGACAAAGTTAGAACGTTTGTAAAGATGAAATGTTGAAAAGTTCATTTGTAGACTTGGAGCTACAGTATATGAAACATTTTGACCTTGCCAATTTGATGGCTTTATAAATAAATTCAACATTATTCTGTCAAGCTATGTTAAGTCCCAAACAAAACAAAACGCTTTATACTAGAAAAGTGCTTTCCTCCAGATATTCACCAGGCCAGATTGCCTACCCAGGGCTGTGTTAGTCAAGGGGTGCAGACATAGGCACCAGAAATGTACCGGAAATGTATTTATTTATGTATTTTACGTTTCTGAGAAATGAAATATCCTCGCCGCTAGGACTCTGCAGAATTCCCTTTTCAGCTGTACTTCCGAGCTACCAAAAAAAGACAACTAGAATGAATGTTACACATTATAACTTTAAGACAATAATGTCTACTAATGTCTACTAAGACTAATATGGAGTATGCACTCCTACTCCAACAATTTCAATCTGACGAGTGGCTGCTACGGTGAATCATTTTATCCAAACAAACCCAGTTCAATTCCTGTGGATTTTCCCCTGCCAGAGTAGAAATGCTGACCCAGATCTTTCACTTTGTAAGAAAAGTCGCTCTGGATAAGCCCCAAGTCCTAAATTGAAACTGGGAACACTTTAACATTATGTGGTAAAGGTCTTACCTCTTCATGTCCAGAGAGGCTGTGAGTAGCTGGTTCTTGGCCCAGAGCGCAGTGCTATACAGGAAGCCTCCTTCCCTGATCTTACTCCCTGAGTGATGGACCAATGACTGGACTCCAGTCACGCACACCTTCCTCAGCTTTCCTAAAAGGGAGTCTGTCAAAACACGGTCAAAACAATTAGCTATCCAACCTGCTGTTAACACCCAAGGGGCCAAACTCTTTCAGTAACGAGATAAGGCCACTAGGGGTCACTCTGCCAAAAGGAGTCGTCTCGTTCCTCAACGAGACAACAAAGGGTTAACTGTACAGCTCTGCGTGCATGCTGTGTGCCCTGTGAATGACCCTAGTCCATACATTACACTCTCTCTTGCAGAGAGAGAAAATGGCGCGACAAGGCTGCATTGATTTCCATTCTAGGCTGAAACATAAAAAGGGCTTTATCTATGAATGAGGTGCAAAGAACACCAGGGAAGCAGAGATCTGATTGTTTTCACGGCGACACTTTACCGCGATGGTCGGCCCCGGTTTGGATTTTAGTTTCGCAAGCGTTTGTAAACAAATGGATTTTCTTCCTCAATCATCAGTGGACACTCACAAGCACACGCAAGAAGCTTCCGAGGCTCTTCAAAATAAAGTGTGAGTGAACGGCGGCAGCAGCAACAGCAACAGCTAGAAATGTTAGAAACCTTGGCTTCCCATGTGTTAATGGTGGGATCATTGAACATTTCAAATTTTTAGACAGTACAGGATCATAGCTACAAAATGAGGTATCACTTGCTTTGATTGATCAAATAAAAACAGCAATGTCTTTCCAAGAATGTGCACCCACCAGACAGGTGTGTGTGCGTCTGATCCTGGGCTGTGAGTTGGAAGGTGGTGAACAGCAGCTCCTCAGCAGACGCCAGCAGGAGGCAGTCTCGTACGGACGAGAAGAAAGTGGAGGCCACGTCACAGATGAATGACACCAGAGGCTCCACGTTGCCGGCGTCTGACAGACTCTTGCTCTCCAAGAGCGTGGCGTGGAGCTTCTCCAGGATCTTTTGCATGTAGACTTCCCCGATCAGAGGCTCTGTCCATATAATAGCCAGCAGACCGGTTTTAGTGAACAGTTAAACAGCTGCGTGCGTGTGTGTGTGTGTGTGTGTGTGTGTGTGTGTGTGTGTGTGTGTGTGTGTGTGTGTGTGTGTGTGTGTGTGTGCAGTGTACCATTGTTGTGATGCTGAGACAGCACTAGGCTGATAAGAGTCCAGCTGTGACTACTGCTGCTGCTGAGAGAGGCTTTGCTGGATTGGCTGCCTCCCACCTTGCACAGCTCCTCAGCCAATCCAAGGAGCCGCTCGCCCAACACCGAACCCTTCAGCCAATCATTGCAGGTCTCAAGAGTGTCTGTGTCTGCACACGCCTGATGGGTGAGACATTCAAGCAGACTTTTATTGTTTATCACTAGATACTTTTAGTGGCAGATACACACTTGATATATTGTTTATATACAGTATATAAAAGAATCGGTAACCCTAACAATAATTAACAATCATCCCACCTACCCTTTGTATGATCTGCAAGATAATACCCCACTGTAGATCCATCTAGAAAGAGGAATGAGAAGTACTTACATTAGAACAGCTATTTCATTATACAGTACACTACAACACAAATGATACATAACCTAGACAAAAAAACAAACTACAAAATGATGTGGATCTCAGGATCCATACAGAAACAGAGTGGCTCTAATGTGGATCTCAGACTTCACGAGACAAGCCTGTGACATCTGTCGTCTATGAAATCAGTCGTCTGTGACATAGCAATGACATGACTCCAAATTTGGGCAAGGTTTCAGCATGATCCAGTGTGTCCCCTAAAAAGATAAACAATAGAAACCTGGGTAAAAAAGCCCAGCCCACCACTGTTACAACTCCATCCTAGGGGAAACACTGATCACACAGCCTATTGACTTAGCTTATACAATTCTAGTTAAATATTTCAAAGTATAAACACAGAACACAAAACAAGACAACAAAATGCACGAGACTGGAACATCCTACAGCTACCGTTGTGATGTGGTTGAGGATGCGTGTGGTTTCTTGCCGGCTGCAGCAGTACAGCGAGCTGAACAACATCTCTACTATGTGGCTGGTGTCACTCCGGTCCTCCTCAGCCAGCCACACCACCACCCGCTCCAGCAGGAACTGCATGGCCGGGTTGGCCAGAGTCTCTGCCTCTCCCTGCTTCTGCTCAGCCGCTTCGATCGTTTCGTCCAATTTCACCAGCATCTGAATAGTGGTAGAGTGTGGGAGGAATATGTTACCTCTGAATAGTAACTAATGGCTGAGTTTATGTATCCAAAGAATTGCTTTCATCAGAGACGCCCCAACCATAGCATAACTTTATCTATTTAGAACGGGTACACATTATTGCGTATCATTATTTTATGCTTTAACTATTGAAAAATAGCAGATCTACAAGCTCACAGCGCGGACCCCCATCTCAAAATATTTAGTTCCAGGGACCACTCAGAAGCAAAATTTGAGTTACAAACGTTCGCTTTGAAAATACATAATATTCAAAGATTTGCACACATTTTCACGACTTTTTCAAAAATAGCACTCGGTGCCGCGCTGTGAGCTTGTAGATCTGCTATTTTTCACTGGTTAAAGCATTCAATAATCCTAGGCCCGAATGGGTTAACGTTAAGCTTGGCTTACGGTGAAGACTCTTGGCGTGTGGAAAGAGCGCAGCAGTTGGGAGAGGAAGACCAGGTGCCTCTCAGAGTTGTTCTCGGTGACGTACACCAGGCAGACCTGGGCCTGCTGACACACCACCTCCTCCAGATGCCTGGTCTTCACAGGAACCATGGCCCTCTGGGCGTCCAGGAGATCAGACGCCGGCTGCACAGGTTTCTCGACGCCGGCCTCCTCGGCTCCGGGCCTCTCCATGTCCTCCGGCTCAGCAAAACAACAGATCTTGACAGATTTCCTCTTGTGGAGCTGCTTTTTCCTGATGACCCTTTCAGGATAACGCATTACCTGGAGGAATCAGAAGAAACATTGTTCAGTTTGCTGGTTTAAGTCTGCTTAGCACGGTCTAGTAAATAGTCTCTGTAAACATAAAGAGGTTTCTGGGACATACAATACAAAGAGTTGTTAATAATGACATGACAGAGAAACTGAGGAAACATACATGTGTGTCTTCTATTCCAGGGGTACCCAAACTTTTTTGTCTCAGGGCACCCCATAAATACTTTTTTAATCCGAGGCACCCCTACATTATAATTTTCACTCCCAGCACCTTAAATTTATAGCATATCGTCGTTGTCGGGTGCAAACCTTGTATGTCCAGACAGAGGTTTCTGCCTGACAGTGACGATATTTTAGTGATTATGTTGCGAGGAAAACGTTGAGATAATAGCCATTTTGGTTAGAACTGACTGAAAATAACTTTGTACTTTAAGTTTAAAATGATACTGAATATTTCTTCAAGTGTCCAAATAAATTCGATTTATTATCAAATGATCTCGCGGCACCCCTGGACTGCCGTCGAGGCACCCCAGGGTGCCCCGTCACCCACTTTGAAAACCCCTGTTCTATTCCACAAAAAGCATTGTTATAAGGGAGGGTACAGCATATTTGAAACAATATATTTTGGTTGATATGAAAAACTAAACGCTACCTGTGACCATGGAACTTTTTAAAACATTCAAAAATATAATTATTACTTATTGCGTCATCAGACACTGTTCACACACACACCTGCAACAAGGTGGCCACCCCCTCAAGAGCCTTGGGCTCCGCTTCTACGTTGTCAACGTAACGGACAAAGAGAATGCTGAGTTCCTCCCAGAAGTCTGCCAGAAGTCTGAGGAAGACTTCCTCATTTGTTGTGTCGCCATCGTGTAAGCCTGCCCTCTTTTCCCAGGAGACGAGCGTTTCGGTGACCAATAGAAAGAGAGGACCGTTCTGTAGGGAGGTGCTTCCAAGAGAGCTGTCCAATAGTGGGAGGAGCTACAGGCAGGGACAAGACAAAACAATATATTTTTACAGGTTTGAGCTGCTTTTCAAAAGCATTGCAAGCACCTTCGCCAGAACATACCCAGAGGTTTTCTCAGAGAATGTCAGTAAAAACATCAATAGCCACAACTCTTTATTTTGGTATTAATAGTTTGAAGTAAGATCAATAGAATCTATATCGGATACAGTTTAAGAACCTTGAAGCACTTTTTTCTTTCTATTTTTCAAGCATATATCTCAGCTTAAAAATAACATTCAAATGTACGTAAAGTACGTATTTGGTCTCACCTGCTTTGAAATGAGCATGGTCCGTATTTTCTCCTGCTCTTCCTCCTTGTCCGTGTTGTGCAGTACACAGTACCTCAGACACTCTATGGCCGCACTCACTATCGCTGCACTTTCTGATGGACTGGCCACCGCACGCTCACTAAATAGACTGACATGAACACACACACAGTTATGCAATGGATGGTTCCACCACAACATTTTGACTGGTCTAAAAAGGCATTCCAGTCGTGCTAAAATCATGATACACACTTACACAGCATACCTGAGCTCAAATGAAATATGCCTCATCACTGTAAATATCCTGCCGCCATTGGTGATTGAGGAAATGTTAAAGGGAAATTCCACTTAAAAAAACCTTTGGGTCATTTTATAGTCTTATGAGGCATCGAAAATACACGGCCAGCTCACGTATTAGGAGGGTAGTATGAGTCAACAGAAAAAAGAACGACTTTATCATGGTTAAAATGGAGTTTGAAGTTACAATGGGTTTGTATAGGAATGGGCACTGGATGGGGAGTGTCTGATAAAATGAAAATCAAATATCTAAATATTGAATAAAGCAAATTAAAATCTGTCCAGGCCAGGGTGTTCACAAAAGCCTGATTAGACTATAAAATGACCAAAGGTTTTTTTGAAAGTGGAATATCCCTTTGACACATTTCCATGGTAGTGAAGATGCTAATCAGTCTAGCTAACATTTTAGATTTAATATTAATAAAGTATCTGTTGTATAATTACAATATTACATGAGATGGTGTAGTTTATTGTCATTACTTCAGTGCCGCAAATAGAACTCGGTGCAAGTGCCTCGTTCCTAACCACATCACTGTCATGGCACTAACAACCTCTAATGTACTGTGATATGGCAGTTCTCTCTTTCTCAGTTCACACCCAAAGACATACGGTAATTAAATTCAAATGAAAAGCTTAGTGGTTCCCCATTAAAGAAGATTGGTTTGCAGATAGTTTATAATAAAAGCATGTCGCAAATCACAACATATACCATACAGAGCCAGACAACTGTTTATTATTGTAGTTCAATAAACCGTTGCTGATCAGAGTAAATACACATTTCTTGCATTGGCATCATAATCCATCTACTTGCATTAGGGCTCATTGCATTAGGTTATTTTACTCTTTAACACTCTAAAAGCATGGCCCTATATGGCACACATGCACAGCCCTGAGCACAAAGAGCAAGACATACACATTTACCCTTGTATGAGTGAAGTGAAGAAGGTGGTGTAGAAGTCTATAGCTGGCTCAGTGACCTCTTGGGGCAGTTTGCTGATGAGGGGCATCAGGTTGGGGTGAAGAGCTGTAGCCATGCCTTTGCCACCCTCCTTCAGAAGAGCCCAGAGTTTGGGTAAAAACCCCTTCCTGGCATTAACATGTGTCCAGCACACCTAAAACAGAAAAAGTGCACAGCCACACACCATAAAAAAGGTGCATCAACAATAATAAATTAGAACACCAATGCGTTCAAATGACTTTCCAAGACAACACAAACAAAGTACGCAGCGAGTGCTTACTGGGACAGTAGAGACAATGTGAAGCACTGCCTCCCAGATTGGAGGCAGTGCTATGGGGTCCGTGTCGTCAATACTGAGGAGGACAGCGGGACAGGCTCGTGCTGCTTCAGCCTGGACCAGCCCCGGTGCGTACTGGCACAGAGCCGACACCACCTCGAAAAACGCCCCGCGCACCTGCCAAAGCACAAAGAGATATTTTTTTCCTTTTTTATAGAGAGGGTAAAAACAAACGGAAGACCAGTGTAAGGAAGGCAAAAATTGAAATGTCCTCTGGCAGGAGTCAACACTAAGGCAAGAGGGGTACAGTATGTGTATAGTATACCCAATTACCCATATGGTTTACCTGAGGCGTCTTGTGTTTGCCATACTTCCAGAACTTCCCTTGGCTGATCAGGTGTGCCAGTCTCTCTTCCAAGGCCTGTCTGTCTGTCTGGGACAGCAAGGACAACAGTCTCTTCACTCCCAGCAAAGCACTGGTCAGCATGCGGAGATACTTAGCCTCTCTCTCCTCCTCTGGCACACCCCTGGAGGATAGAGGAAACAAAAAACATGCAGTCTGAAGCTGAGATAGCGTAGCTTAGGGAGGCAAAGGGCACAACAGCCAATGAAACAAACCAACATGACAGTGCAAACCGCGCCAGCACCACCAGCACCTTGGAGTACCATGTAATAAACTAAACTGTGGTTGAATTCTCACTTGGACAATCAGTTATACTGAAGGCTGGGAATAAAATAGCCAAGTTCAAATGCATCATGGCGGGCAAACAAGCAAAACTAAAATAAAAACTTGAACTTACTGAGGATCACTTAGAGAGTCTGCAGTCTCCTTTAACAAAGTGTCTTGAAGCACCTGAAACATAACAACAAGAAAGAACATAGATGTAATGCCGGGTATTTACAAATGGATTCAGTTCACATTGGGGAATGTTGAAGAAGCTCTTCACCCATTTTCATATATTGTGTGGTGCACTGGACGCATTATCTGGTCAGCTACCAGCGTGTCCCAGCACATTCAATTTCAAGTACTATATTCAAGCCAGGTACCCTTGAGGTTCACTCAGTATTCAAGGGTTCCAAAGAGTACCTGAATAAATCCTGTCTTAACCACTGACTGTACTCGTGAGGAGCATGCTTAGCATCAGCAAGCAAGTGAATGGTGTCACTTACATTGAGGATCTCGTCCCGGCAGAAGCTGAAGGCCTCGCTCTGTTTGCTTGGCGGGAAGGCAGCCTGGAAGACCTGGCAGGCAGCGGAGGCTGCCGGGCCGTAGGTGTCACACTGGGCCAGCACCCAGTGGCCCATAATGCCCTTGAGAAAGGGCGCCAGGCTGCGGCGAACTTTCAGCACCAGCTGCTCAAATGCCTGGTGGCTCGCCTCCCTTACACGGCGATCGTGGTCCTGATGGGGAACACATAAGACCGCTTGTGAGCAAACTCACCACAAAACGATTGTAGCAAGGTTAGAAAAGTGTGTGCTTTTCACTGTATAGGTTGTTAGATACTTTCTTGCTTGCTTTTACTCTGTAGTCTGTAAACCATCTATGACGCATATTATCTGGTCTATATCACATCTATTACCCTGAAGAAGGCAGCTTAGTCTGTCCGAAACATTGGTAATTTTTACAACTATAACATAGGGTATTTCATCAAATGATTTAATTGTAAAAAGACGACCATCTTACCACTGATATTTTGCAGTATATCCTCGGCCAGTATGGGAGGACACCTTTGACGACCTCTGCATCTCTTTCCTGACACATGGTACCAAACTCCTGAACAGCCTACAGAGCAAGACACGGGTTATTTAAGAGCAACGAAGTAGAGTAGGATTCTCGTGTTTGTAATCTGAGTGTACAGCTTTTACCAAATGGACCAGAGTTAACACTGGGGATTGCTGTGCTAGCCTAGCTCAGCTAGACAATCCACCCATGTTAAAACAAGGAGGGGATGGTCTAGTGTCGTGCACTAGCTCTTCATATTTGTGGCTCCAGATTCGTGAGTAGCCCCTGATTGGTTAGTTACAAAAGTAAGGCGGACTTTGTCTCTCGCGCAGCATGTCTCATGTGAGCACATCTCATTTTCCATGCAGCAACAGAACAGATAACATGGGTCTTATTGCATACTGAGGGCTCCTGGGGGGTGCATTCCTGAATTGCTTCTGAATGGGACAACCTCCAGACTATATACTGCAGTTAGTTAGCTGCATTAGTATATAGTCTGGCCAAGCCAGGCTATTGCTGTGCATCCAAGGTTGCCCTGTATGGTTATCATGTGTGTGTTTGAAGTGAGCATAGTGTATGTTGTTGTATTCTTTTGTGGGTGTGTGATTGTGCTTTGCAAGCATAAGTGAATGGACGTGTGTGTGTGTGTGTGTGTGTGTGTGTGTGTGTGTGTGTGTGTGTGCGAGCGCATGCGTGTGCTTGTGTGTGTGTGGTGACTTGTATGGTTAGTATTGTACTGTGTACTTTCTACTTCTCTATCAATTGCTATTCTGCTGTGACACCCTGAATTTCCTCGTTGTGTTATCAATGTGATGGTGGTGTTCAGGTTATAAAACGGTCACCATGTATGATCATTTTAGGATCACAATGGAAAACAAGCCGCCTCTGGACGGTACTTCATCATGACATGTGAAGTAGCTGAGCTCAGTTTTACCTTCAGTCGGGTGACGGCGTCCCTCTTCGTGAGCTTCCTGAGGACCAGGCGGAACTCTGCGTCCACCAGGTTGTCTATCTCCTCCGCGCCGTGCACCGCGGGCACGTAGCCCGGCTCCGTGGTGACCGAGGAGCCGAAGCCGACGAAGCCCGGCACCACGCCGCTCTCCCGGGCCAGAAGCTCGGCCGCCCGGCCACTGCTGGACGGCTGGAAGCCAAGGGACGGAAATGTGTAAATCAGGGGTCTTCAACAAGGGGTCAGGGACCCCTAGGGGGTCCCCAGAGTTACTACAGGTGGTCCTCCCCTTGCGCTGCGAGGTGTTGTGAGCTTGTGGATATGGAAATCTATGAAAAGGTTGTGGGGGTCCCTACTTCATCTCTCTCTAAACTAAGGGGTCCTTGGCCTGAAAACGTTGAAAACCCCTGTGGTAAATGTTAAATGGTGCATTTATGTAGCGCCTTTATCGAAGGTGCTTTACAGAGATTGTGCATTACATTCACCTATTTCTCACACACATTCATACACTGGTGGTGGAGGAAACCATGCAAGGCACCAACCTGCTCCCCGGGAGCAACTAGGTGTTCAGAGTCTTGCTCAAGGACTCGTGGACACTAAAGCCCGTATCAGAGTGTACGGTGGAGAGCTATCCACCCCAAATTTGAGGTGGAAAGCTTTCCACCTCAAGTCAGAAAATAAGTGCAGGCCATCATAGTCACGGCCCAGCGGGCCCACGGTGAAGTCCTTTACCCCGTCTAGACCGGTTCAGGTCGACCAATCAGTGAACGGGGTGTAGAGCCTGTCTGTCTGATAGTAAAAACAGAGAGATGTGTCGGTACTCGCGGTGGAAAGCTCTCCACCTTGAGGAATGATGTAACGTTGTAGTTTCATGACTCAAAAAGACTCGAAAAGACTACACCTCGGTGTAAAGCCTTCCACCGCCCAGGCGACTATGATGCCGGCTTAACTCAGGGGGAGCCCAGGATCGAACTGGGAAACCTTCGAAACCCTCCGTGTTCTAATGGCGGTTTCTCTACCCCTGAGCCACTGCCGCTCATCTGTGTGTGATGTTGTTGTTGTTGGGTAACACTACACTTGAATACACTCACTCACCCCCAGTGTCAAAAGTTACTATCACCAGTCGTATAAACTAAAGTAACTAAGTACATTTACCCCCCTTAAGGTAAATATAAGGTTACTTATTTAAGTATTTTTTACTTTACTAGAGTATTTCCAATTTCAATACTTTTACTTCTACTACACTACATCTCAGCAGATCTACAAGCTCACAATGTGTGACGATGCGATGCGTTGTGAGCTTGTAGATCTGCTATTTTCAAACATTTTGTGTACATTTACTTTTGTTGCTTTAAGTACATCTTGAATGATGCCAATGCTTTCGTACTTTTACTTAAGCACATTGTGAATTCTGGACTTTCATTTGTAACAGAGTATTTCTATATTGTAATATATTTTCCACTACTGGTTGTTGG
Source organism: Nannobrachium achirus (assembly GCF_963921795.1). Lineage (NCBI taxonomy): Eukaryota > Metazoa > Chordata > Actinopteri > Myctophiformes > Myctophidae > Nannobrachium > Nannobrachium achirus. Next base: position 20,235,022 of record NC_137826.1, read on the forward strand.
GTAACACTAACACTTGGATACACTCACTCACCCCCATAACAGTCAAAAATGTAAAAAGTTTATATCACAATTCACAAGTAACACATAAGCCAGTGGTTCTCAAAGTGGGTTAATTCCGGAGACTCCCAGGGGTCCTTGAGGGAGTTCCACGGGGTCCCCAGCTAAATGATAGTTACTCAGAGTGTACAAAATGTAACCGTTCCATTGTACCCTCTTAGAGTTAAATTAGCAATGATTTTACAATATAAATTGGGGTTCCAGATATAGAAATGCCATTAAACGGGGGTCCGTAGCCTAATGAATGTCAATTTGGGGGTCCTTGACATTAAAAAGTTTGAGGACCACTGCCATAAAGCTAGTATTAGCTTGAACGGCTATACTTTACTGTTCTATAAAGTGGCACTTACCCGGACATTTCCCTTCGTTCGCTGTTTATTCTTGCCCCCCATGTAATGTTTTAATTCATCCGTTAGTTGGATATAATGATGTATAAAAAGAAATAAGTAGCAGAGCTAACACAGTATGGTCCCTACAACCATAAACACACGTTTACTGAGTTAAAGTTGGATTTCCGGTATACATTCTTCAAAATAAACGTACCAAAGAGCTGTATGGCGCCCATCTATGAATTGTACACGTCAATAATGCTTTAATTTTGACATGTGCACGAATCTAGCAGCATACGTCACTTCTGGTTAGGATTTCTTCTTCGTGGTGACTTTAGCAGAAGAACAGAGCGTCGCTGCCCTCAATCTACAACACAGATATTGCAGTTTTCATTTTAATAATACATTAGGAACATAGGTGCTAAAAAAGTGATCTAAATTATGTTCTGTAGGTATTTAATAAGAAAAAGAAACACTTATTTTTGTTTGTTTAACTTCAACAAAGGAAAGATCATGGAGATAGAAATAAAGATCAGGGAAAACAGGTCAGATATTCCACAAGAGTAAAATATGTATTTATTTTTATTTTACCAGTGAGTCCCATTGAGATAGAGACATACTAAGGTAGCACAATGTAAAAACACAACACCAATCACACATATATAAAAAATAATAATCTCTTCAGTCACCCATCCTTTATGATGCGCTTAAATGAAAAGAAAATATATTTTCTTTTCTTTTTACTTTTGTATTCCATTATGAAGGTGCATAAGAACATTCTGTCCCAACTTGAGGTAGCCTACATTAAAAATAAAATAAATAAAATAAATATACTGTATATATAGGTGCATTGCAATTATTGCCATATCCACCTGAGTTTCTGTATCCATTTCTACCTACCTCAATTGTGTTGAAATGTTGTTTTGAAAGCAGTTACAAAGCTATAAAGGCATAATAATTATATATAAAATACAAAAACAAACAAATAAAAACTACAAAAGAAATCTACTTAGGCTTTGGCTACTGCACAGCAGCCCACCAAAAACTTTAAAAATATATATCTGCTCTACATAGCCTATATAAATGTCATTGATAGGTCAACCACATTTGGATGACTTAATTTTAACGCATTTCTGCTTTATTAGACATTAGGCTTATATGAGAAAGAGGGAGGATGACATGCAATTCAGGCCATGAGCTGGTTCAAACCTGTGGCATTGTGATGAAGTCTGTTCCTGTGTAGGACACATTATTATATGGTTGAACCACAAGTGCACGATATAGCTTACAATTACCGTACATCATCCACATCATCTCACCCAATAATTTCCAACCTCACCATTAGTCTCAATAACAACAGCCTAATAGGACGGCTGAGTCGGCTGACCCTGCCGGCTTGAAATGTCCCACTCAGCAGCTTAGAAAGTGTGCCGTGCTATCAATCATAGGCTAAAGAGACAACTGACTGCTTGCTTGAACCAGTCCGCTCTGGAGTTCTGAAGCCACATTGTACCAACAATCATAGGCTAATGGACACCTGACATTTCTGGCTGGAAATGGTCCACTCAGCACATCAGAAACCACATTGCCTCAGCAAACAGGCACAACTATGTAATACGTATTGAACCAGGAACCATGGATTATCCAGTGAGTCATAAGATGGATAGTATTTATACTTTGGTGTCTCTCTCAACCCAAGGCCATTTCCTGCTCTACTCAGATTTGTGAAACCATCTTCATGGTCTAATGTAAGCCCTGGCTGACCACAAATCCACTACTCCCTTGGTAATGTATAGCGGTCAGGCGACAAATTCACAGCATCCAACTACCAGGCTGTTCTATGGCTTTTTACCTTCACTGGTCAGTGTCATTGTGGCAGGTGTCAATAGTCAAAGCATCTTTGTATCAGCATCAATTACAATCATGTAGATTGTCCATCTACTTCCAAAACAGATCAATCATAATGTAGATAGTTGATATGCTTGTCAGTTGCAGTGTTTAAGCTTGTCATCTACTGTAGTCCTACTGGCATAACTTAACTTAAATATTGCATTAACGAATGTCTAAATCACTTTTAGTTGCATTTGTGTGTAAATAAGCAAAAAATAGACATGTAGGCTAAAACATTATTTGGTCACTTTACAAGTTTATAACACTAGCACACACACTAGAGTGAAAATGTTTTATTATAAAGTCAATTATTTGTTTTTACATAAATTACAAACATTTACATCTTAATTGTTCTGATGATGCATGATACATTTGCTGTAGTTTATTTGTATATATTGCTTCATGTAAAACATCTCTCCTACATTCTACAGTTCTGTCGCATGGCGTTTTTATTTTTCTTTTCTTTCTTCTTCTTCACAACCACCAGTAGTCAGTTCAGTTGAGGGAATGGATACAGGTATTTCATTTTGTGTAATTAGCAAACTTCCATTTCAGCATTAATCCCCTGAAGACTTAGTTTACAGACAAGACAACACAAATGGTTGATCCTTTCTACAATGAAACCACCTGCAAATAATCTTCCAGGTACCCGGCGTAGTCCCACCATATCCTGATGGTCCACCTGAATACATGTGTTAGTAAAAGAACACAATTGTAGCTTTAATATTTATATAATCAAAATGTAAATAATGGTGGAAAAATGGGTCTTTACTCATCTTCACCGTTTAGTTAGTTCAGAAGTTTTATAACCTACTGTATTACTACTCTTAAAATATAATTAAAAGACCACATACAGTATATCTTAAAAAAATAAAGTGAGCCGTGTGTTGGTAGAAAATACTTGCTACTCTTGGGCATTAATCCACAGCAAGTCTGGGGCTTTCGTGAGCTCAAACAAAATGACCACGAGAGTTGCTCCTGAATTTAGGCATCTATCATTGTGGTATTCCTCTGGCCAAACAGTAGTTCTGAACTGCTTTCACTTCTGGTTCTTTACTGTACTTGATACATTTACGTGTAACAAACACATTATCTAATGATAGAAGGAGAAGAGAAAATTACAACTAGATGAACTCAGGCTCCACAAGCAACTTGGGGGTCATTTGGACTGTACAGAATAGCAATGTTAATTCAGTAAGGATAAGCAATTACACATTTTATTACATTATGCCACACAAATTATCCTGAGTGCTTATCTCAAACAATTTCACCTTGTCAGTCCTAGTGAAAATCACACTTGAGTCTGTGTATTGATATTGCAAAATGAATCATGAATATTAGTCTAACCAATCAAATAATGAAGGCAATTACGATAAACTCTCAGACTTGGCCAAGCACGCCACCACCCGCCTACTTAGAGGTAACGTCTAAATAAAACAAGCGTTAAAAATGAAGGAATCCTGTGGCATCGTTCCTCTAAAGAACACAATTGTACCGCTTTATAAAGCAACTCTCTGAAACAGGATTGAAGTGCTTTAAAAATTAAAGAAAATGCACAAAAGTACAATAAAGGCCACTACATACAACCAACATCTGAAGTTTGTTTGGACAGGGTAGGCTATAACTACAAAATTATGTAATTCAGAACTTCGGCAGTACCCCTAAAAACTTTAGTTTGGCTGTTCTTGCACCAACGAGATGTTCTGACTAGCCGAATAAAAGTTTGGATAGTGTGACTGATTGGTCATAAGGTGGTCACACATTCAAGGTGGGCATAATATACTGTATTTTAGTTTTGTTTCTGCAATCTGCCCAATGCTTCATTCTGCCAACAGTGAAAGCACCAATAGTTTTGAAGAGAGGTTGGCTGATTAGGTTATGCACTAGTAAACCTGCAGGAGGCGCCAACACCTCTGTAATCCCTCTCTCACTCTCTGAGTGACCTTGCACTAACACAAACTGTTGCACGAAATGGTGTGTGACAAATGTCCCACAGTACATCAGAGGGACATCCAGGTATTAAAACCAGCACTGACTGTACACTGAAGTAGGGGCCCCTGATGGCAAAGGCTCCATGTCCTTTATTCCTTAATCTGGATTTAGGAACAGCAAAAAAAAGGCAGCATTTGTGGGTCTCAGGGAATTAAATGTAAAAGTAAAAATCAAACCCAGTTTGAAGTGGAGCAGTGCATTTTAGCCGTTCATTTCATTAAGCAACAGTTTGCCCTGTGTGTGTGAGAGAGGAATGTGTGTGTGTGTGTGTGTGTGTGTGTGTGTGTGTGTGTGTGTGTGTGTGTGTGTGTGTGTGCGTGTGCGTGTGCGTGTGTGTGTAGAGTAGACACACCCACTCTGCTGCCAAATCTTGATTGTGGGACTGGAGAAATTCTTCAAGCACATGCGTGTGTATGTGTGTGTACACGCGAGTGTGTGTCTTGATTGTGGGACTGGAGAAATTCTTCAAGCACGTGTGTGAGTGTAGGTGTGCATGCGTGTGTCTTGGTTGTGGGATTTGAGAAATTCTTCAAGCACGTGTGTGAGTGTATGTGTGCGTGCGTGTGTCCTGGTTGTGGGACTTGAGAAATTCTTCAAGCACGTGCGTGCGTACGTGTTTGCGTGTCAAATGCTGCTCAACAGCACCACTTGAGGGTACCCAGCGGTATTGCAGCATTTGGTACTGCAGGGACATGACTACACACAAAGTCAAACAATGGAAGCGGTTAGCACTGCTCCAAAAAAACGAAAATGCAAATAAATCACCTCTTAATTTGGACTTCAGATTTATTTTACGGCAGTTACCCGTGCGTGTGTGTGTGTGTGTGTCTGTGTGTGTGTGTGTGTGTGTGTGTGTGTGTGTGTGTGTGTTCAGCCAAATTGTTTACGGCAGACAACACTGGGGTGAAGAAATACTGTAGTGTGTTTTGGATCAATCTGTTCAATTACAGCGTCTCTATACATAACTACAATTTCTGAGCTGCCATTGCAGCTTTCAAAACGTTCATGAGAAGACTCTGTGCTGTGTTTCATATGGATGTTAACACTGAAGCCAATGGGGTTGAACAGGGGGTCCTGGAGTCCCAGACCCCCTTGCTCCCTCCTGCACCTCCCACAGCCCCTCTGATCCCTAAGCCTTGTCCCAGGTCAGCCCAGGGTAATGTCAGCTCCTGGCGGAAGCACCGTGGTATAGCGGGGGTCCAGTTTGGGCACAAAGCCTTTAAAATCCCTAGAAGCCTGGGTTCCAAACACGTCCAGCACCTTCCGGTTCATCAGCGCAAACCTTAACACGGGAAAGGAATAGAGATTCTATAGAAATTCAATTGTCACTGTATATTAATTGTGATACATTATGGATACAGCTTTATACTTTCTCCCACAGTCTGAATCAAATGGACAAATTCACATTTTCCTGGTGGCGTTTCAAATGAGCCAACGTGTTTGATGTGTTGCCAGCAGCTGATTGCTAGACTTTTTCTTTGTCTATATACTCTTCTATATTCAACAACCCACTACTAAAAAGAAAGAAACCTGGATTGAAACTCAGATCTCCCACGTAGGAAACCAAACATTTAACACTCCCATATACAGTTCAAACAAAATAAAAACAAATACATACAAAGTGCATATTAACATACCTGCCCTGGGTTAATCGTAGAAGGAACTTCCAATAAGACGGTCGCAGGTTCTGCATTTCCATCACAGCCTGTGAGTTGGTGAGAGCAATAAAGTCAGAGAGGGAAATTAAAACCAGGCACCTCAAATGCTGCTATGTTAAGTCTACACACTATTCAACCAGTTACCATTAAAGAATCCTGAAAGGTTATGGCAGCGCCAAAATCAATAGGGTTCATTCTGCAAACTGACTATTACATTATGAGATTGGGTCGCTTCATGTAAATGTGCTCATTTGATTTGTGATCTTGTGAGAGTGGAGGTTTTGGCCCACAGTGGTGCTAGAGGAAAGACCATGGGGCAAACCAAATCAGTGGGGTTTATTCTCCTAGGAGCATAACAATTAATAGCCATGGAAATCCAGATATAGTTTTCAAAATACCGGTATTTTGTTTGGGATCAAAGTGACGGCAGAGAATTTCAGTACATTGCCATTCTTAGAGTCCTAAAAAAGGGTTAAAATTGCTTTCCTGACCTGAAGACAATACTGTAAGTTGTCCTGAGCATGAGACAATATCACTAGTGTTAAATCCACATGTAGAAAGGATAGGCAAAAATAAGCTTTGAGCTTCAGCCAGAAATTAATGTTGGATTACAGGGGGAAATGTTTTGTTATAATGTCGATGAGGATCGAAAATAAACTTAACTAAGCATGTGTGCTTTTATTACTTACAGCCTGAAAGCAAATGGCAGTGGAGATGGCATATATGAAGGTATCGGCATGTGGGAAATAGGGGAAGTGGCCAGCCTCAATACCCTTGAAGTACATGGTCTGTAGAGGGACAAACATCAAACATATGACTGTTACAGATACCAGACCGACAACACCTACATATGGCTTCTCTGAACTTGTTAACTGTTCTCTCTATGTCTGTCTGTGACTGTCTGACGGGCGGCGCAGTGCACGCCACACTGCACACAAAAATCATCAGTGTTCATTTATCCATTTTTAACTCCAGAGAGTGTATGCTAAATTGTTAACAAATGGACTGGCTGCCCATCTCTGTCCGTTTATCCTTTTGGCACGTTGGCATGTGTCAGTTAATTGATCCATCATTAACTTCAGATGGTTTGATGTCTAAATTATACATTTCAAGGATATTTACAAGCTGCATTACAAGGATAACCGCTACTTATACAGAATTGAAATAGTCAAATCTAAACAAAATATTATTTAAAGCACGTTCCAGGAAGAGGAACGTTGCTTTTTCCACAGTTGTCATGCAGTTCTACCCATGGGAATCTTACAGTACATCTTCTCAACAGCATGATTTGCTCTTTGCTGTGGATGTAGCGGCTGATGTTTCCGTAACAGAAACAATGCAATACAACGTACACAAAGCTTTCTCTTACCTCCACCAGCTTGGAGAAGAGGTACATAGATATTGATGTGCTTTTGTAGAAGAACATTGACGTGCCAGCCAGGAATCCTTTAGGAACACAACAAGGAAGTGAGGAAAGAGAGAAATAAATGTATAATCAATACTCAAGTTCAATATGTAATTTGCATATACCAGTAAGACTCCCTAATCGGGAGATAAGCGACCGTAGGTGGCTTATCTCCACAAATAGGGCAAAAATGTGTTTTTCCAAAATCTTCCTGATCCATGTTGATGACATGAGTGTAGACATGCTGTGTAGTGATATTCGTGATTTTAGGGCAAAAACTGTAGGAGCAGTGTCCAAAAATGTGTTTTAAAAATCGGCCTGAAGGTGGCGCTAGAATAGGGCCATGTGAGAAATGAGGGGTGGGGTCTCCGCGTTGCCTTGGCGGACGAAACCTAAGATATCAATTTATTTTAGTAGTTACAGTATAACGTGTCGTGTGCATTTGGTAAAAATCTGTGAGAGGCACACTGCAGACAAAAATAATAATGATCTGCTTTGGACAAATCTTGGACAATTACAGCCTCTCCACACAAACAATCCTACTGCATAATAACCACAATTTCTGAGCTGCTGTTACAGTTTTGAGTCTGCAGATAGAGAGCGAGAAGGAGAGAGGAGAGAGTGAGAAAGAGAGAGATAAAGAGAGTGAGAGCTAAAATCTCCTGAGAATTCCTGTTAAGAGACCTGGGGCCATATGCATCAAACTTGTGCAGACTGCATATATTGCATAATGTTCATTGAGTTTCTCATCAGATGTAGAAAAAGATACGTAGACTTCTTGATCAGGTGACGGTGAAATTAATGTGGAATTATGTGCATGTATCCACTCCATTTTTACCCCAAAATGGTCTTAAAACTCCCACAATTAACCCATTCCAAAATGTATTGGACTCAGAACACAGATCACACTGAGTGCAAATTGTACATCCCAACCTTTGTGAAGATTTTGCTTGATATATCTGACTTGTGGTCTTGCAGGAATTCTTTTTTATAATTGGACAGTTAATGATGCTGTAACTTACCAGCGATGATTGCATGGAGCTCATCGTCAATGTTACGCATCCAACGCAACAAGCAGCTCGTTCCCTGAGTTAAAAGAAGGTTAATTGAAGACTCACTCTCCAGCAGAGAAAGACAGGAGGAAATTTAAGAGAACATAAGCTGAGTATGGGCTACATGAGCTGAAAAGTGGGATCACAATATTTATAGACCACAAATCGATATTCTATTCTCGACAAATTTCGATTGTTTGTATTTATAAAAACCTTTGTTTTCTTCTTCTTTTGAAATATTTTCTTTCACATCAGGATGTAATGATCATTATACTCAAAGCAATAAAACACATACAATATCTCCCAGACTCTCTCCCCAGTCAGAGTTCAGAGTTTGAATGAATGTAGAATTATATGCAGGATCTAATTATTTGCATTAAGATGTGAGGGGACCTAATTTAACAGACTAAATATTTGTTTAATTGTAAAAACCTCTCGATGGCACCCTTGCCTAAGGTTGCATACCCCTGATCTATGTTTAGTATGCTAGCATATTGTGAAAGCAGACTCTTGTGAATAATACATAATTTTCAGCTTAAAAGAATATAAAACATCAATATGTTGCATTCAGGTTTCTTAGTGTGCAATAGATTCTCCTCTTTTTAATATTCTCTGTACTTGAGTAGACAGTAGATTCCATTCTTTTAAAAGAAGAGTGACTAGAGGTAGACCGAGTCAGGTGAGAAAAACATACCTTATATATACTGACAAAAGAGCCCAGGAAGGCCCCGAGCTGGAAGTTCTCCTTGTTGTAGAAGAGCGAGGGGAGGCGGGAGGGCTTGGTGAACACCTGCCTGAAGGCAGAGGGGACTTTGAGGCAGCATTGGATCAGGTAGCCCACACTGAACATCCTGACAAATCCCTAGACATAGAAATACAATATACATTTATGTTTACAGTTGCATTTAGCCCAGGGGTCTTCAATGTTCTCAGGCCAAGGAACCCTTAGTTGAGAGAGAGATGAAACAGGGACCCCCACACATTTTTCATACAGTAGATTCCATATAGTTTCATTATGACAGCACAATCATCATTGTAATTTGGATTCATGTCATTTTGTTTTCAGATACGTATTTATCACTTGAACTGTCAATACTTAACTTGACATTTCACTCTGTACTTAGTCAGCTCTTTTTCCCCTCTACACCAAACGTCTTTGCCGAAAATAGCCCATCTACAAGCTCACAACTCCTCGCAGCGTGAGGCGTTGTGAGCTTGTAGATCTGCTATGTTTGGCTTAAGTTCTCAGAATATGGACGTGTGGATTTAAGTGGTCAATATAAAAAAGGAGGAAAAAAGCTTCTATCACACAAAGATTTGGAGGACCCCCATAACTCTGAGGACCCCCTGGGGGTCCCGGACCCCCTGTTGAAGACCCTTGATTTAGCCAACTTATTACGTACAGTGAGTGAGTGTGTAGGTAAGGACTGGGTGCCCTGCTCGACCTCACTTCACTACGACTGCAGTGGCAGTTGAGCCTGGGCGCTATACGACAGTATCTACAGTAAACACCCAGTTCAAACTGCACTGAAAAGTGTTGCATCAATTATGGCATCAACCAGGTGATCAAATAAGTAAGGAATGCTCTTACTTTGACACAGTAGGCGATGCAGTTGTCCTGGTAATGTTTACAACATCTATGCCTGGGCCCTCGCTTGCATCTGGATTCCAGAAAAAATAACAATAAAATAGGTTTACAACTGTGCACATCATATTTCCATATGCTTGGATAGGTGTGATAAAAAGACAAGGGAGCACATGGAAATGATATCAGTCATTGTACAATAATGTGAAAATTACGTTTACAATATCATATTATTAAGTTCTATTGTGTTAGCGTGCACACTGCATAGTGTATATGCATAGTCTATAGAATCAAGTCCATGATAAATGAATGGTTTAAATGTGTGTACCCCCTCACATTGATTCTAGCAGCCGTCTAGTAAAGGAAAGCAGATCTTTCCTACTGGAGCCAGGGCGTTCTTGTGCCTCTCTCGATATCTCAGACCTCTCGGTCTCTATGGCAGGAATCCTCTCTGAGGGCACGTGGCTTTGTTCTGGTGTGATGGCGTGACTTGGAATCTCTTCCTTCCCAACAATGAACCTGATGGAATAAATGAATCGATAAAAAGACAGTATGGTTATGGTAAGCTCTGGATCTACAATATGATGTTATCAACCAACATCACATACACTGCAGTATAGTGCAGTGATTCTCTGCTCCTTGTGCTGTGTCCCAGAATCCTATTAGGTTTCTTTGTATAACATTCTGTGTATTAGGATTTTAGGAATTAGGCCAATGCAATAAAACTATGGTGGAAGATAAAATCAGCAACAAGAAGATAAAAGCCTCTTGTTTAAAACAAATCAATGGTGAAGTTCATGACTTACTTTAATGCAGAAAATGCAAAGCCATTGAGACCGTCTTTACTCCTGAAAAAAAGCAAAACATTAAATGGCAACTGTTGCTTCTGATAAACCTAACACAACCAAACAAATTATTGGATTACACCAGAAAGCTTCATTGTTCCGCTTACCTGAAGAAGAACATGTAAAGTGATGCCGTTATGCTGAACAAGAGCACCTGAAGAAGAACAAAAACAGAGTGATCAGACACAACAGTTGCAATACAGACACGCACACAATGTATTTGTTGGACAAACAGTAACAGAAGATCCAGGGGCTCACATTGTGAAGATACTTGGTTCCAGTCCCTCACCATGCTTCTTCAAAACATGTTCCAAATCTTTTTTTTGGGGGGGGGGGCTGTGCTGTCTAAAATTATCATTGCTATATTCTGCAAGGTCCTATTTCACTGCGACCAATGTGCACTTTGTAGGGAGGCTTAACAAATGAATTGTATTTGTTTCATGTTGAAACAAGTGCCAAATCAAATTCCTTATAAAGTGCCAACTGGCAAGACAAAGTCCTTTTAGCCAAGAACCAAAACAAATTGCTTCTTGGCAAGTGCTAATACAATTTCTTTGTGTTAACAACTGATGTATACCTTTGTACTTAAAATATATATATACACCATAATCAACTTTTCTGTTTTAATCCGACACTGTACAACACCCACCCGCCACCACCTTACCTCTCCATGTTTGAGGGGGTTGATGAGGCCTCGCGTCACTGCCATGCGGAACAATGTCTCAGTGGCCTGTCAGCAAGATTAGAAAGCATAATTACACAGGAAAATGGGTCTATACAAAATTCAAACGCTCCCATCCGATAAGATTTGCTTTACAGTAGGAAAAGGAGATCTGAGGAACGTCTCTCAAAAACAACCAATCACAATTAGACTTCTCTCTCAAACAACCAATAAAGGTTTAGATAAAAGTCAGATTTTGATGGTTTTTCAGTCATTTCTAGGATAATCGGTAGGTACAGCACAGCAAAGAGCAGTTCTTACCAGGTTTGTCATGTATATTGTCAGCAGTCCTCTCCTGAAAGTAGGAAAACAGAGACAAACTTAAACTGATATATAGGGGCTCAACCAGTCAATGTGCTGCCAACATAATGGGTTTGATTCCCCCTCAGGTTGCAGCCCTCACTTTCCTGTCTGCTATATTTAAGTAGCCTAGACTTTTATCCAGAAATATGCTACTTGGGCATTAGCCAGATTACTAATTAAGGCAAAAAATATATATAAATATAAAGATATTAGAAAAGGGAAAAGCTGTCAGTTCCAAATGTTAGCTTGTGTTGTGACGAATAACCTATATTGAGTGTGTGACCGCTTTTCTGCAACTAAGAAAACTCTTTAGAATGTATATATTGGTACAAAGATATATTGGTACACAGATAACATTTCAGACAATATGAACATTGAAGTATGTGCAATCAATAATCTTTTATAGAGTACACAAGATGATGACAAAGATGGACAAGGAGAAAACAGAGAAGACAGGAACCTCTTACCTGCTCTTGCGTTCAATGAGGATGGAAATATAGGAGGCAGGGAGAGCCGCACCAAACCCGGCAGACCAGGGAAAGAAACCTCCAAGCATCTTCCTGAGTGGGAAAAACGTTATCAATTACAAATCTAAACAACTTTTGATTTAGTAAGAATACATTAAATCATGAAATTATTATATCCTATAAAAGTAAATCCTTTGTATTAGTGAACAGCAGATCAACGACTCTTTCGCAACAAATGGTAAATGGTGCATTTATATAGCGCTTTTATCCAAGGCGCTTTACATATATTGTGCATTACATTCACCCATTCACACACACATTCATACACCGGTGGCGGAGGAAACCATGCAAGGCACAAACCTACTCACCGGGAGCAATTAGGGGTTCAGAGTCTTGCTCAAGGACTCTTCGACATTAACTCAGGGGGAGCCCGAATTCGAACTGGGAACCTTTCGGGAACCCTTCGTGCTTCCCTTCGAACGGTTTTCCCCCAAGCACCATCGATTGAATACACATTATTCTAATTGAATATTGTCATTGTCGGGCAGAAACCTTGTATCTCAAAGTTTCAAATGAGTATGTTTTTTCGTTGTGTGCTTGCAGATCAGCTATTTTCACGGTTTTAAATCATTTTTATAATGATAACTACAAAACCAAGGGTTTTGGACATACAAGGTTTCCACCCGACAATGATTGAAAAGTCCATGTCGTATCTGTGAACAACAGATCAACAGCTCTTTCGCAACAAGAAAAACAAGGGTCATTGACAGGCCTTGAATGTGTGACTGATCGTGTGTGTGTGTGTGTGCGTGCTTGTGTGCGTGCGTAGAGGGAGATAAGGGGCAATTGGGAACATACAGTCGGATCTCTATACCTGAGAATGCAGAAGAAAAATATATAGAGTCCTCCATTGGCAGTGAGGAATGAAGTAGACTGTAAGATCTCAGGGAGAAGCCTCTTCAAATAGTAGTCCTTTTTCCTTCTCCTTAAGATGGCTGCAATCTGCAACGCACAAACAACAGGCCCACAGTTACTACTAGTGCTATCGCCTTGAAATCTAATCAGGAGGACATCTAGCAGCAGTTGCTATGTCATCTACTGTATGAGAAGCGGCGTTTTTATTATTTGCAACAGTTGAACTATGACACTTGTTGTGGATTGAGTAATTTTGTTGCATGCAGCACAGAGGGGAGACACACAGAGAAGTCAATGTGAGTGCGCTTAGGAGTTAGAAGAGCAAAAGGCTATCTATACAGAGGGTAAAAAAGACATTCCTGTGCTGAGGATCGAGATAGACACAATCTCCCCATGACCTCTCACATACATAAATATGTGACCAAGTATATACTTAACGTAATAAGCATCTAAATATGTGATATACTTACTTCTTCCACAACCTTAAATTCTACTCTATGTTGGGACCTTTGACCACTGAACAGTGAATTACTGCATGTATGTGAAAGTGTCTGGCCCATCATATTTACAACCTCACAAGTGAGCCTGAAGCTAGTGTACAATATCCATCGAGGCAGTTACCTCGCCTGCACCTCTGGAAGTTCTGTGTGTGCACTGTCTATTAGGCTATGTAGTCACTGGGTTTGGACAATCCAGTCAGACAGACAGTGGTGATTTGAATCATTTTTGTAATTATGTGTACAGTACACACCATCCATGTACCGGAGCAAAAGCAGCACCTCGCCAGAATGTCATGTCAGGCACTTCTCAATGCCTTTCACTCATCATTATTATTAAATCTGGAAACAGATTTCAACATTTCGTTGTTGTTCTGGCGCCACATACAGGGGACCTATTTGCCTATTGGCTGTCGCGGCCCCCCAGACAATGGGGGGGAAGGGGGGAAAAGAACTGCATTAGAGCCAATCGCAGGCGAGTTTAACGCTCCTCCAGACTATGGGTTACAAACGGCAACGGGAGTAGAGATGGGATTTATGGCTCTTTGAAGTGAGCCGGATCTCTGGAATCCGTTCCTTTCAAAGAGCCGTTCAAAAGACTGGCTCATTCTAGTTACTATAGCTACTTACTTTGTAGATTTTGATTATAATTACAACAAATAACTTATACAACCCTGTATACATTTATTTCTGACATATATATAGGTACATACCTGCCATTTGAAAATAGCCGATCTACAAGCTCACAATGCGTCGCGTTGCGACGCATTGTGAGCTTGTAGATCTGCTATTTTCAAATGATTTTTCTACATTTTATTAATTGGGAAAACCTGTGAAACAGGACGTTCTGCATAATGAGTACTTTCTACTATATTTTGATACCCATACTTTTGTACATTTACTCAAGTACATTAACATTCATAAATAAGGATAACGTGCCCACATAACCCCTCTTCTTTTTGTTGCGGTCCATTTTATGTTGTATTTTCCCAAAACATTTTTTTTCCATTTTTATTTTATTTCATGTTTTTTTTATTGTGTTATGTAGGTGGTGGGTGTTTGTGGTGGTGGTGTTTAAAAAAGATGTAAAAAATAAATAAAAAGAAAAGAAAATTATTGCAACTATGGACATAAAATGTGAATTATGAATTGAAATCATTGCAATAAAAAGTATATATATGGGGCTTTTAAGCCGTGACATCATTTTGTAGGCAGAGGAGAATCTGCCCCCAGAGCATTTTCTGTCCCTCGCTATTTCAAAAAACAACGACTAAAAAATAACGACTAAAGTATCATTCTTCTAACACTTTCCTTTCAACAACAAAGAGAAGAAAAATGTGTAAATAGTAAAAATAGTAAAAAGATTCACGGAAACTGGGGGCAGAAATTCTCCTCTGCCTACAAAATGATGTCATACTTAACAGCCCCTATATATATATATATATGTTACCGGATGTTTGGGTAACTCAGGACATTCTATGTAAGAGCGCTTGTTTTGTCGTTCACCACACACCAATCACCACCAGGTGGCGACGACAGCCCATAGAGTTATAATGCGACAGCCATTCACTAGTGAAGGCGCTGACGTCACTCGTTTGCGACTCTTTCTTTATTTACTAGCCTAGCCTAGCCTAGCCTAGCCTAGCCTAGCCATTAGCTCCATTGTAGTCACTTGGACAGGGCGTTTATCGTGGGCTTGCCCAGGCCTTACGGCCTGGGCATAAATATAACGATTGCATTCACCACGGCTTCGTAACTCGCGCCGGCCCTGGCCCGCTCTTCGCGGCCACTCGCACCTGCGGTGCTCGGGGGCGAAGAGCAGGACCAAGGTCCGCTGGCCTGCGCGCCGCTTGCAATGTCGTGGACAATCGAGCGGCTCCGTTCCGCCCCGTGCTGCACGACGAGTGCTCCGTTTCTCGACCGTCCTGTTTCTCTAACAAACCGTGACATATGTTATATATATATATATATAAAAGTATGTTAACAATCCAAACTTCTACTGTGGCAGAGTATTTCCACATTGATTGCAGTATTGATATTTGTACTTATGTAAGGGAATTGCCTACTTTTCCCCACAACTGTTCATTTAGAAAGGAACGGCTCCTTACTGCGAACAGGATCCCATCGTTCATTTCAAAGAGCCGTTCAAAAGACTCGATTCGTTCTCGAACGTCCCATCTCTAAACGGGAGCCAGAGAGAAAAGACTCTGCAGCTGTAGATCGGCTATCATTCTTTGTGTTATGCAACCAAATGTTTATTATACAGAGAGAATCATACACGTGTTGGACAATAAAAACATTGACAGCCAGGGGGAAAAAAATCCATGAAGGACACGGAATGCAACTCGCCGTTGGAAAATTGACTTATTAGACTATTCTGGATGTGTGGCTAACGGCTAACGCTAACGTTAGCTAGCGCTAGCTGCAGGCTAACGCAGGCATGTTATACACAATTACTCATGGAATAAAACGGTGACCCAACTCTATGTTTGCTCTTCTACAAGCTCACAACGCGAGGAGGTTAAGTCTGTCAGAACCGTCAGATTATCTTCTGACTGAAGTTACACAAACACTGATTATGCTACATTTAGCACTGTTAGCCCGACCAATTTAGATAGGGCACGACACGAGTCACGGTGTAAATGATCGTATTAAATAATACGATCATTACGGGACATTCTGCTGGAGCGTACCCTATGGTGACATCCGTGAGCCTTCACTAAGCAATTTATCTTTGTAATCTGACCGTTTGTGTAGACGTACGTAGCAAATTGGTTAAACTGCTCAACAGCAGATTGTGTTGAATTCACGGTTGGCGCAGCGTAGCGTCTTTACATTTAGCCCAATAATGCTAATCTACAAAGCAATCCATCATGAATGACAAGCCTATACTATTGTTGCATTTAGGCTCTTTATTAAACTATAAGCCTGTGTTTTATTGCTACACAATAATGGTAAATAAAGTAGCTTACTCTAAAATAATCCATCCATCCATCCATCCATCTTCAACCGCTTATCCAGTTCCTTAATAATAATAATTAAAACCAGTAAGACTCCCTAATCGGGAGATAAGCGACCGTTGGTCGCTTATCTCCACAAATAGGCCAAAAGTTTGTTTTACCAATTATCAACATCAAGACATACGGGCAGTTGACAGTTTGACATGGTTACTCATTGAAGTTGAATCTCCATATATGGAGATAACCTACGCATCACACTAAGTCTGACCTCACCAGCCCATATTTGGGCATGAGCAACTTATGTCTCCATATATAGAGATATGATGACATCACACAGTCCTCAGCCGATGATGTGGCGTGATGTCATACAATACACAAACGAGCCCTACAGTATAAAGGGGCAATTCTTGCCAGGAAAGAAGCATTTCTTCGACTCAGACCTTATCGCCAGGGTTGGCTTATAGCAGCTGTCAGTAGGACCATATATGGATTCTGTTAGTGTGGATCTCCTAACAGGGCATCATCTGGGATACAATCCCTTTTATGCCCATATATGGAGATCCCTAACAGAATCCCTTTCATGCCCATATATGGAGATCCCTAACAGAATCCCTTTTATGCCCATATATGGAGATCCCTAACAGCATCCCTTTTATGCCCATATATGGAGATCACTAACAGCTAACAGAATCCCTTTTATGCCCATATATGGAGATCCCTAACAGAATCCCTTTTATGCCCAAAAATGGAGATCTCTAACAGAATCCCTTTTATGCCCATATATGGAGATCCCTAACAGAATCCCTTTTATGCCCATTATGGAGATCCCTAACAGAATCCCTTTTATGCCCATATATGGAGATCCCTAACAGAATCCCTTGTATGCCCATATATGGAGATCCCTAACAGAATCCCTTTTATGCCCATATATGGAGATCCCTAACAGAATCCCTTTTATGCCCATATATTATGGAGAAATCCCTGCTCTGAGTATCTGACATCAGTGTGATGTCACCTGTTTATGCCCATATATGGAGATCCCTGCTCTGCGTATCTGGTTACTATGGTAAACAGTTGGTTGCTAGGGTAAAAAAACACGGTTGCTATGGTAAACAGTTGGTTGCTAGGGTAAACAGTTGGTTGCTAGGGTAAAACCATGGTTGCTAAGGTGGTTGCTAACGTACACTAACAGACCAGCAACAACAGACTGTTGCCACAGCAACGTACACAAAGGTTTGTGTACACATGTGGTGTGATGTCATACTGATGCGGAGATATGAACAGGGCAAAGGTGTGACGTGTGACGTGTGACGGACGGACGGACGGACGGACGGACGGCCGGTGGAGGTTTTCATAGTAAACTGCTCCCTGACGGTCGCAACCATGGTTGCTAAGGTGGTTGCTAACGTACACTAACAGACCAGCAACAACAGACTGTTGCCACAGCAACGTACACAAAGGTTTGTGTACACATGTGGTGTGATGTCATACTGATGCGGAGATATGAGCAGGGCAAAGGTGTGACGTGTGACGGACGGACGGACGGACGGCCGGTGGAGGTTTTCATAGTAAACTGCTCCCTGACGGTCGCAATAAACAATACTAATGATTATAATTGCGACCGTCGCAGTTACTATGAAAACCTCCACCGCCTGTCTGTCCGTCAGTCTGTCTGTCACGTCACATCACACTTTTTTGCCCCTATCCATGTGAAATTTTCCACACACAATCCTTGTCTGCCAATCCACAACCTCCACCCTTCCAGGGACCCCCGCAGCTCCAGGGACCCCCGCCAAATTTTTTAAAACACATTTTTGAATACTGCTCCTACAGTTTTTGCCCTAAAATCACACAAATCGCTACACAGTATGTCTACACTTATCTCATCGACATGGATCTGTCCCATATAGCGCCACCATCAGGTCGAGTTTTTAACACATTTTTGGACCTAAACTTTTTTTTTTCTAAAAAGTTTTTTTTTCAAACTTTTTTTTTTTTCAAAAACATTTTTTTTTCAAACTTTTTTTACACTAACTTCAACACACCAATCCACCAGATTTTATATTGACTGTGTGTCAATTCTTGTTATTACCAGTGAATTGGCAAGACAATCTGGACTTCACGTACCATGTGATGTGCTCTTAAAGTTGTTCCATGAATCGTAACACATTGCCATTGTTAACACCAGTGGGGTAAACTAAAGTAACTAAGTACATTTACTTAGGTACAGTACTTAAGTACAATTTTGAGGTATCTATTTGTACTTTACTTGAGAAATTTCCAATTTCAAATACTTTTATTTCAGATCCAAATGTTGTACTTTTACTCCATTGCAATTATTTCAACACTAGTCACTATAGTTACTTCGTAGATTTTGATTATTGCGAAACATACATCAACTACTTCAGCCTGTATGTGTGAGCTGTGATCTGTGAGCTGTGATCTTACACAACATTGTGAGCTTGTAGATCTGCTATTTTCAAAAAATGTTTGTACATTTTAAAACTTGAAATGGGACATTGTGCACCCTAACCCTAAACCCACAATTATATTTTGGTGGTAATACTTTTGTACATTTACTCAAGTACATTTTGATTACCGGACTTTTACCAGTACTGTAACAGATTCTTCTATTCTATTCTATTCTATTTTGCAGTTTTGATCAAATTGAGTACTTTTCCCACCACTGGCTAACACGGTGTATCTAGGGGACATTCTGAAGGCCTGCCCTGCAGGCAATGCAATGTACATGCATGAACTTGAGCCCTCATATTATGCTGTCTGTTTGACAGCTACCTCACCCGCTGCCATGTTTACTACTTGCTGGGTTAGCCTGCGTTAGCTTCTGTGGCTCGCCGTAAAGCCCAGTGTCTGATGCACAAAGTGGGGGGACTTACCACATAGAGGGGAGCATAGATCTTAAAGGAGACCTCTAGAGCCCCTCTCGTCACTTCGAGGGTCGACTGAATGCACGACGGGTTCCAGGTATGTCCTATCTCGTAGCAGCTGTGCGGTATCTTGCTGAGGGCAGCCATGTCTGTAGTCGTGGTGGACTGGTGATCCCCACACATACACACACACACCCGAAGCGATCCGCGTCCAAGCTGTGTGTGCTGTGCGTCGTGCGCGCGCCCTCGCACCGGGAACGCGTCGCGGATCCTCGTGTGTTCCCCTGTCAGTCCACCAGATGTCCTCATTTCTCAGTATGTATATGGGTTTGGGCCAGAGGTCAGACTCAGGGGACAGACTGACTGGGCGGGTACTTCATACTTCATAGTCTGTCTGTCTGTTTGACTTTGACTCTGTTTGATTTATTGAATACTTTATTAGAAGTTTGCATAGGAAAAGGTACAGGACACGACAGTACAGTTCACTGACGCGTGATGACACATGGTCAACTAAAAGGATAAACGCCACAAGAAAGCTTTTACACAGTAAACTAGAGACTTTATGATACCCATTTTCTTCTGGACACTGTTCACAAGGCGTGGTCATGCAGCCAGCAGTTGTTCGCTACATGATACATCAAACACTCAACACTCACATGTTTTTGTAGAACTGCCTTACAGCCCCCATGCAGCACCCCAAAACAAACATCTTTGTCCCAATGATGGTGACAGAGTGATATGCTGAAGCAAGTCCTGTGTTATTATTAAGACCAGACCATTGTGATGGTGTCCAACCTGTAGATGTCATTAGTGCATGTCCTTTTTTTCCCTCTAGTCTACACCAAACCTCTTTGCCGAAAATAGCCAATTTAGATGAAGAGACCGGTGGGAAAGGAGAAAGAGTTCCAGGGTGTCCCCAGCGAAATGTGTTACAGTGGCTATTTAAAAATAGCAGATATACAAGCTGAATAATTTGTAATTTCTTCAACACAAATCTTCTCTTCTGGGGGATCCCTGACACAAAACAGTCAGTTTTTTAGTAGCCTATTTGCTAGATAATCTGGATTATTTGAGGGTTATATAGGCTTTACTATTTCCCTACAATACATTTGCTTTCATTTGTACCAAGGAACAATGGGGAGCGTGTCGATATTGCGACATAACATTTGTTCATTCCATTTGTTCGACGTGGGTGAATGTTAACCTGATGAAATGCTAACCAGCCGATGCTGGTGAATGCTAATCTGGTGAATGTTAACCACTATGCCTAAACCTAACGCAAACCCTAACCTCAGTAAAACTAAAACCTAACCCTAAAACCTAGCCCTAACCATTAGTCGAAATAATGAAACATAGCTAATAGCAAGAGGTTATATAAATTATTCTATTAGCTTTAGCTTATCTTAATGTATAATGTCATATATTATAAATTCAATAATTTTCTAAAAATGTGTTTTTTAACCTACCAACCAACACCAATGTCTGCGCTGAAACCCAAACATATTCTCTCAACTTTAGCTAGGTATTATAATGTTAAATGTATGGCAAAAAAAAGAAAAAAATAATTGCCTCCTTTTCGTCGAAGTAGATCCTTTCTCTCCACATGCCAGCTACTGTATGATCCTTGGCAGCCATTTCATTACAGAAGTTCAATCGATTGTGTTCCATCACAAAGAATATTCCCTCATGTTCATTCTTCTGTTCTTCCATGGCTGTAAGCTTCTGTTTTGCAAAGAGGAACCTTTTACTCAACCTCTTTAGAACCACCAGAAGATGCATCTGTAAGATCATCTGCTTCGGGGGTTGACTGATTGTTGATGGAGTCTGCTGTGATATCCTGATGTGAACCTGCTTGCTGCAGATCCATCTCATCATGTTGAGGCTCTGACTCCTCTGAGCCCTGTCCTGAATCATCCTCTGGCTCTGATAATATATTAGTGAGGCTGTTTGGTGTCTGGGTGTTGAGATCTTTTGGAGTTAACCGTGTTGGGCCTTTCGCATTGATTGTGGTCTGGCGACGGATGTTGGCCATGCAGCCGGCAGCAGCCTCCTGGAGGACCTCGTCTCCGGAGCAGATCAGAGACAGTAAGAGCTTCACAGCTCCATACAGGTGCATGGTGAAGCAGTGGCTGGGCTCCTTGGAGAGCTCAAACAGGGCCTGCACCGCAGCACGGTGGACTGAACTGTCAGTGGAGTTCAGGTAACATACCAAGTGGGCCACGGACTCCTCCCCAAATGACTCCCTGTTGTTGCCGTGCATGCAGCATGCAGCAATGGCGTCAGACAAGTGGCGACGGAGACCGTCATCAACTGTGTCCGTCAGCTCGGCAAGCATTGGCATAACCCCCTGGTCGGTGATACGAGCCAGATTCTTCTTATCCTTGGCTATTCTGGCTATGGCGGCACAAACACTTACCAGCACTTCGTGCTTTGGTGACTTCAGCAACTTAACAAGGACTTCCAATCCACCTTCAAAGGTGCGCACCATTAACGCAGCATCCTTTGAGTTATCGATGCATGGACAAATGGCCCATGCAGTACTGGCTTGGACATGTGCATTAGGGGTATCCAACAAGGACCAGAGCTTAGAAAACCCTTTAAGGCTGTCAATAATCTTCATGTTAGACCTATCTTTGGCACAGGCGCCCACCGCTTTGACCGCATTCACAAGCAGTGCATCGTTGGATCGAGTGAGCAGTTTGACCAGAGGCTGAATGCCTCCACACTCGCCAATGGTGGATCTGTTGTCAGGCACCTGGGCACACTCGGCCAGAGCTCCTACCACATTGACCAGCACCTCTTCCTCAGTCTGCTCCATAAGCAGGCCAACTAGCTTCTCCGGGGCTTTGTACTTCTGAAATTCAGCCACATTCACCATGCTGATGGAACACTTCCAGATGGCTCCGGCGGCAGCTGCCAGGAGCAGCTTATTGTCCACATGGCTCAGCAGGGACACCAGGGGCTGCAGGCCCTTGTGCTTACGCACCTCATCAATGATGCGCTTGTCCTTACTTGCACACTTAAAGATAGTACGGGCACAGTGCATTTGAAGCGCTTGGTTGTCAAATCTGAGGGATTTGACCAGGCCCTTGATCATGTCCTTCCGAATGGCATTTCTGTAGTGTCTTTCTGAAGCACACTCCTCCAGGATGCCCACCACAGGAATGAGCATGTTCACATGGGGGGACATGAGCAGGCGTGCCAGCACGGGCATTCCCCCGGCCTTTTGGATAGCCCTCTTATTCCTTGTACTCTTGCTACAGCTCCACAGCGCCAAGGCAGCACACCGGGCCACCTCCACATCTTTCTTCTGTTTGTCTGTCAGCTTGGCAGAAAGGGGGATGCATTCCAGCATCTCCAACAGTATCTGAATGCCTTTAGCCTGCCTGACAGTATTCCTGGCTCTGCCAAACTTGGCTACATTGGCGATGGTCTCGGCTGACAGGGCCTTGAGGTCCTTGACCGGCAAGTCCAGGATCTTCACCATGGTCTGAAGAGAACCCAGGTCGGTGATGAGACGTGCGATCTGAGGGTTCTGACTGATCTCCCTCAGGATCTTCAGAGAGCCAATTTTGCATCTGATGTCTTCTGTATTCAGCAAGTTAACAAGGACTTCGATGCCATCTACATCCCAGATGGCCAGTTGGGACATCTCCTGCAATAAATCAAACTCCCTAATGGAGCACAGAGCAATCACAGTGGCTGTTGGGTTGCCTATCCTAATGTATTTCACCAGCTTTTGGATCTGCCAGTACTGCTCTGAGGGCAGTTTGATGCTGTTCTTCATGGAGGCAGACATCTTCCTTTCATAGTGATGCGTTATGATAGCGATGTGTTTCACCTTACAAAAGGCTGACCAGTGCTTTCGTCTTACGTCACATACAACGCGAAACATTGCCATGCATGCCTGACAATGCCGATTTGTGCAGTCGCCATTTCAGTTTTTCCATCAATATTATGTTTATGCATACAGTATGCATGCAATATCCTCGAAGTCCCCTCTTTAGTCTGACCAAGTGCCAAAGGCCCATGATCCTCCTCCATACGAATGAAGTCCATTAGGGAAAGTCCAGTCTATTTTAGGCATTTGTAGATAACAGGCACTTTTGAAAGTTCAACATTTTTCAAAACTCAAAGTGATGTTTTCCAGTTTCTTATCAAACACCCTTAAACAGTTGCAAAACTTTAAATCCACATTGTTGCTGCAAGAAATGTGCTGCCTATATAGGTCAAGGGAGGGATACAAAAGAGCTTTATACCCATAATATGGAGTTCCCTGATGTCATCACTGACATCTTATTCTGACTTCATAAGACCTTAGCCACAGAACTTAGCCATAGAACCTCACCCTCCACTGGCATGTGGGAAATTAAGTACATTTTCTGGAAGAATCGTTCACTTTGTGATACAAGCACCACATTTTGCACAAAGTTTCCTCTGAACCTACTTTTTCCAAAAAGCACGTAGCCACTCAAAAATAATGCAATATGGTTGGGGTCCCATTGACTTTCTATACAAAAAACTGCTTTAAGTAGCATGTGAAGGGTCAAACTAGGGTTTTTCCATGATCCTGAATCCAATGCAATTTGTTTTGTACAAAAAACATTCCTTGGGCTAAAAACGTGATGACTCATCACTAAACGATAGTTTTAAGGGGCCGTTTTTACCTAAGGAATGTTTTTTTCTTTCTTTTTTTTCTTTTTTCTTTTTTTTGTGCAAAACAAATGCTTGCATTCGATTCAGGATCATGAAAAACCCCTAGTTTGACCCCTCACATACTACTTAAAGCATTTTTTTTTTGTGCAAAACAAATGCTTGCATTCGATTCAGGATCATGAAAAACCCCTAGTTTGACCCCTCACATACTAAAGCAGTTTTTTTATTAGTATTATTTTCCTGTATAGAAAGTCAATGAGACCCCAAACATATTGCATTCTTTTTGAGTGGCTGACGTGTTTTTTGGAAAAAGTAGGTCCAGAGGAAACCTTTTGCAAAATGTGGTGCTTGTATCACAAAGTGAACGATTAAATTTCAACCAGCGGAGGGTGAGGTTCTATATGGGGCTAGACCAGCCTATGGGCGTAACATGTAGACCTACTTATGCAAGTCTACTCTGGAACATCTAAAAAAAACATTGATTTGATTTTCTGAGGCTCACCCATGTAGTAGTGCCACTGCCAATAAAGGCTGGGTATTGAAGTAAACATAGGCCTACTCTCTCCCTCTTCCCTCTAGTCCCCTAGCAGGACCTAAAAGGGTCCTACCAGGTGCCGGGTAAGCCAGCGACAAGCTCAGAGACATGATTACAATAAGGTAGTGTCATATGGCATATTGTGAAGGGTATACACACATTTGTACAACAAGCCACTTTATTTGGTCAGCCCAGAAGATACAGGTGCTTCAGGCTGATATACTATATAGCCTAACCAAGACAAGACAGTCCAAAGGAAGACAGATACAGTACAAACTGTAGGCTGGTCATACAGATAAGGAGAAAAGTACAGGCGCGAACATTCTTTATTTATTTTATCATTACACATTTAAATAGGTGGGTCAAGCCTCTTGCATTTTACAACGGTTAAGCACTTTTTAAGCATTGTTTTTTTTAAGTGCTATATTTAAGCTGTTATAAAGCTATCATTAAACAGCTTAACTTGTAATGCAGAAAGTTGGTCAGCAGGTGTCACACTAGCACTGATGGAGGTCTACTGTAAATTACACAATGATGGGGCCTCTGAGACAACTCTGGTTCCAGCTAAGTTTAACTTCAGCCTATGTGCAAATATCACTTTGATTATAGACGACATCATCCGAGATAGCGGCAAATGAGATAAATTAAAGTGAACAGATTCTGTAGAGAGGTTTCAGAACTTGAAAAGGTAACAGGTCATCTGGGCACTATAACACCTTGGAGTAAAATTGACTATTTTGTCCAAACATTTACAAAGAAAAAAAAATCAAACCTCGGTGAATCTGACTATAAAATTGTCTAGAGCTACAGAATTCTGAATTCTGAATGATTTTATCTGGAGGGCCGGATTGTCATGTGAAGCTTGACCAATCCTCATTTTTAGGGACATTTTTAATCATCCAATCATCAGACCGGGATGGACACTACACACATATTCTGGACGTACGGGACAGATAAAACCTGTTCATTCTGGACTGAAATTATCATATATGGACATGGGGGACACACATGGGACACACATTTACGGACAGATAAAACCTGTTCATTCTGGACTGAAATGACCATATATGGACGGGGGACACACAAAGCCACTCCTTGGAAGCGGCTTTCACCGCTTCAAAAATAATAGGCCTACACCCAAAAAAATAATCTCTCAGTTGAACACATTTTAAATGTGTGAAACTTTTCCACCCATTTTATATGAGTACATTTATATATGGGATATATGTAGTCCCAAGTCAAATCTACATTCAATGCAATGCATGTTGTTCAATTAGTCCAACTCATTTTCATTAACTTAAGCCAAGTTAATTATATGAACTTAATTAATTTACGTTTGTCCAACTCAAACAAATGTTAACGTAAATGTGTTGGTTCAACTCATTTTTATGGAATTAAGCTAAGATAAATAAAATACTTTTACATTTACATAAGAAGAGTTCGGTTTCAGGTTTTCTTCTGGATGATTTGTTTCAAGTTTTACAATATCAACATACAGATGCATAATGGATATATGCAATAGCAGTGATTATTGAATAATCAGAACATTTAAGAGAAAACCAACGCAATAACCTCAAAGTTACCATGAGTTCTTCTCTTTTAGCCTAGCATGGGGAGGGAGCTCAAGCTTAAACTAGCAGCCTAGCAGTTAGGGTTAGGGTTTAGGCTCAAATACTGACAAATCAAATTCTGACATATGACAGTCATCTTGCCAAGGCAGACACATTGATATGATACATTTAGCATTTTTAGCTCCCGAAAGCTTAAACATTTCCCTGAAAACCTAGAAAAATGCTGTTCCCAGCATGCTTTGCATAACATGTGACCAACTTATTTGACCAATCAAGGGAAAGGGCTGGAGTCACTTCTCAGATCTGTAAAATGTACTTAATAAAATTGAGTTGGATTCAAACAATATTCTCAGAATGATTTCAGCCTTAAAAACTACTCAATAAAATTGGTGAGAGGCGTGGTTTATGGGACTCTGGGAGTTTTCATTGGAACTCATTTTCAATGTGTTTTTAAATTCCATTATTAAGATTTGAGTTACATGAATGTAATATAAATGCATAATGTTAAATGAATAGATTTTGTATAAGCACTATTAATTACATTTGAGTTGGAACAATTTAATAAAAATGCATATATTGTAAATGTATATATTTAAGGTAAGCACGATTAATATTTGTTCAGTTACATCAATTCAATACATTTGCATATATTATAATTAAATACATTTAAATAAAGCCAACATAATGTAAATGTATCACATCTGGCACTATTAATAATATTTGAGTTATATCAATTAAATGTATATGCTTATGCCTTGAAGTGAAGTAATTAAATAAAGCAAACATAATTTATATGTGTCACATTTATAGGGGGGTTGAATCAGTTTTTTGGGTGTATTTGAAAAAGGTAAAAGAAAGTATACATGGTCATTAGTCCTATTACATGCTTAAACATTCGAAAATGGAGGACTAATTTTTCTACAATTGCTACAAATTGCTAGTCATTTTGGGGCATACGTTAAAGGATAAAACTAAAGGACTAGAGCTAGCTCAACAAACAAGAATCGACACACAGTCAATTTAAAATCTGGTGTATTGGTGTGTTGAAGTTAGTGTTGGTGTTCTTTCTCATGTATATTTCATAATATTCTAACTTACTGTAGGCTATATGTCTAGGGATGGCCAAATGGAGATTTCTTCTTAACCGATAACCGTCAGGCCTTATCAGTTAATTAACCGTTAACCGTTAAGGAAATGTGTTCAAAAATGCGCTATTTTAGTGATTTAAAAAAGGAAAATAGGCCTACACACGTTTTTCCCCATAATAAAGTGCTATATTTACACATTAAAAACCATAACACTGGGAGAAACAAGAATACAAATGTTTTCTAAAAGAAATGTGTTTTTGCAAAGAAACGGATTGAAATTATAAGTCTGTAATGTGATGCGCTGGTCGCCAGGCACGTGCGCACATACAGCAAAAGGGGCTTGAGCCCTTAACTTTTATCCGTATGAAAAGGCCCTTTTAGAAATGTCAGCCCATGCCTCTCTAAAATTCTGTGCACTCCCTGGACCCTGGCTGTTGCCTAACAAAACCAGCATGAGACGCATGTAGCCGCATGTAGCAATAACTTCCAATCGTATGACTTTTGGAATCGTTGAATCGGCTAAACGTGATGTCCATTTCATTCATTTACTTCTCTCACGCCCGTGTTTTGTGTGTGCTGATGCAGCAATCATTGAATTTGCGACTCTGAGCTTTGTTATTTTCGCATAGCCTACTATGTAACCAAGACGACTTTAGCGTTCCTCACGTCATCAATGTAACATTAGAAAGTTGTGTTTTAAGCTCTTCTTAAACAGGATTCAATGTGACGACGCGGGTCTGTTTTGTCAAATCCAATCGACGAGGGAGCATGTTTCCTGATGAACAAGTCAGCGTGTACAGCCAAATCAAGCACGCAGCGGCAGACTCGCAGTTGTATGAATGCATGTATGTTACAGACATTGGTGTCCAGAAATGTGTGACCACAGGGCCTGGCCTGTGAAGTGTGAAGGAATGGTGCTCCCTGCTGGACAAAAGATTTCATTACCAGTCCAGGATTCCATAGTCTGGAGGAGAGGTAAAGTCCCCTGCTATTGGCCCTAATGCAGTAATGTCCACCCATCGTCTGGAGGGCCGCTCCCAATCATGAAACTAGCTCGGTTACCATGTGACATGGACAGCCAATCGGCAAATAGGTCGCCTGAAAGTCTCGCCAGAAAATCATCTCTTTAAAGATCTGGTTTACACCAGATAAAAAGTGATTCACATTTTACCATCATCAGTCATCACAGCCTACTTCAAGTGGCCTATAGACTACTAGCCTACACTCTCTGCACAGGCTACTGTTTTAGCCTATATTCAGTGGTTCTCAAAGTGGATTCCAGGGACTCTGTGGGTTCCTTTATGGGGGTCTAAATTGACCCACACAAGTCTGTATAATACAAATGGAACCAAATGGACCCGTTCAGACTGTCAGTGTCAAAGTTAAGGGGAGACCTTAAAATTGAGAAACCCTGATACAGTATGTGTGTGTGTGTGTGTGTGTGTGTGTGTGTGTGTGTGTGTGTGTGTGTGTGTGTGTGTGTGTGTGTGTGTGTGTGTGTGTGTGCGCTAAAAGAGTTGAGATTGTATGACCTCCTAACCTGAGGAGGCTGAGTTATTCCATATCAGATATAGAGCGGTGGGCGGTCACCCACTTTGCCCTCATAGACACGGGCTGAATAGAGCGACTGTTTGCTCCCCAAGCTGAAGCAGCGGAGTTTCATAAGTGCCATTGCAGACAGAGGCAGCCCGCTCAGCTGTGACTATATGCACGCCCGGTGTTGACGTGCATGGGGGAGTTAACGGAGGTTTTACTTTGCTCCCCGTCAACATAAAGCTGTTACAAACACATCCTGTGCTGTCACTGTGACTCCTGTGACTCCTGCGTGCAGCAGCTGGACGATCAGCTGAACATGGCTCTGACACTGATCAAGTGGATCGTTGCTAGTAGTGCGCTGTTTATCCTCCTCTCCTCGGCTCCCACAGCGGTGCAGGGAGCTGCTGGCAAGACGAGGCATTACTACGTCGGCATCGTAGAGGGTCTGTGGGATTACACACCGACTGGACAGAACCTCATCAACGGGAAAGACGTCGCAGATGACGAGTGAGTTTATCAGACAGTGATGGCATTGTTGTTTTTTGTGCTCACTCAGTGACAGTTTTCAGTTTATTTGTCTGGAGCAGTGGTTCCCAAACTTTTCTGGTCGATCGAGACCCGTTAGAAAGTAGACTTTTCCCAGGACCCAAACTAGTTAATAGCTGATCTACAAGCTCGTAGATTGGCTATTTTCACAACTTCTTAAACATTTGTTTTCAAATGTATGGAATTTCTTAAAATGTTCTTAGAATTATTATACTGTAATTACTAATTACTTGTTTTGTTCTTTTTTGTTTTGAAATAATAATAATTAAAAGTAAATGTAGGAAACAATAAATTAATGGACCCACAAAAAAGTCCCAATCCACTTTTTGGGAACCAGTGGTTTAGTCATTGTCCTACTGTATTAGCTATAGCATATAGGCTATACCTTCTTTTACTGCAATTAAGCTACCATCACTTTAAGGCAGCCGTGTCCTCACTCCTCAGGAACCCCCATGCATTTATAAAAAACAACTGAATCACCTTTTAAATGCTATAGGCCTTCCTTGGTTTATGACAAACGGTTTCAGTGAATAATATCTATGTATTATATGCCTAGGCCTACTATACTTTTTTAAAGAGAAGAGGGCAGAAGGCATTGCTGTATCTGTAGCCTATATGCAACAGGTGTAGCCTATTATAAAGGAAATCAATTCAACAGATCTGAGTATGTCAGTAGGCTATGTAATTAGGGAAACTAGTCCTATAGCCTACAATATTAGCAATAGCCATCATTTAGGCTCAGGTTGATGTACAATTTCAGATAAGCGGAATCTCCAATAGACCTATCATTTTCCCATTATGGATAGTCTAGTTGAGGAGTTCCAGCTGATAAAAAGAACCTGCATTCTCTGCACTTGGGGTCAAATAGCCTACTGGGTTGTCCAAGGTCATACAAACTCTTACATTGAATGGAATGAATGGCATTCTTCTCTATTGTTAGGAGTCCTGGTGGTTTTCCCTCCTTTCTTCCAATAAGTGTCTTCCACATTTCACCCACAACATAATGGCATGTGGATTATAGGCCCTTTTATTATACAGTTTAGTCATTCAGCTGATGCACTGACTCAGTGCAAGAGTATAATAGACTTGAATTGGCCTACAAGTGAACATTGCTAAGGATTACAAGAGATTGGAGCACTATTGTGCCCTGACACTTTGATAGGAGAGATGTATACCTACATAAATACAGTGCGTACGTACGTACGTACGTACGTACGTACGTACATACATACAATGTATGTACCGGTATGTATGTAACATACATACATACATGCATACATACATACATACATACATACATACATACTGTACATATATACGGTACATACATATTATTATTATCAGTGCTTAAAAAAGTGAGTTTCATTTGTATTACTTAAATCTTAAATAGCAGATCCACAAGCTTGTAGATCTGATATTTGTCACTACTTCTTATTGTTATCAGTGCTTAAAAAATCGAACCTCTGTTCGAAGTGGAGCTGTGTGTGTGTGTGTGTGTGTGTGTGTGTGTGTGTGTGTGTGTGTGTGTGTGTGTGTGTGTGTGTGTGTATTGCAGTTGATGCTCAGGGCAGGCTAGACTCAACAGCACCTCTCTGGTCACCCAGGGTTACTACATACAGGCTACATACAGACCCACAGACCCACCCACCCACCCACATACCCACATACCCACATACCTACACACACGGCCACGTATAGGGGAGCTTGTGTTCCACACAGCTCCAAAAAGCGAGTTTCATTTGTATTACATAAATAGCAGATCCACAAGCTTGTCGATCTGATACTTTCACTACTTCTTAAACCTTTTTCTTATTTATTCATGGAAATAATTTGATTTTTCAATTTGATTTTTGAAATACTTCAGAAATTGTTTTTTATTATTGATAAAAAGTTGTGATCTTATTTTGTTTAAACCTTTTTAAATGTATTCATAAAAACTGGTCCGCGACACACTGTTTGGGAACATTGATCTAGCAGACGCTCTTTACTCAAGTAAATAAATAATCACATACATAGAATGCAGAGAGACAATCTAAATAACAATCTGAACATTCAGGTTAACAATGAACCTAACATCTGTCTAAACATGCTATACATTCTTAACATTGGTGGTCAAGAAAAACAAACAAGACATGAGAAGGAGCCGAGTGGTGTTCAAGAAACTGCACTGTCTTCAGCCTGGGTCTGCCATCTTTCTGTTATACGGTACATGCAGAAAAGACACCCTTTTCATACTTCTCTGTAACTTTCGAAATATCGTTAAACTGCTGTGCTGCCTCCGCGCGACTGATATTCCCCCTTGGGATAATAATGGTCTATACCCTTCTGTGTCATATAAAGATATTTATATCCATTCCCCACAAAAAACGAAACAACAACAATAAAAACAAACAGAGAGTGTAAAAATGGGCCGTATTACGCTGTCCTGTAGTGTAGGCTATACTGTACATCGATGGCATAAATAACCCACTGCGTGGCAGACAGGACAGATGCCTGTGACCTGTATGATAAGTGAGTTGACAATGATCCACTCCAAGTTGTGGTGAGGCTGCTGACATTAACGTAATGACAACAGAAGTGGCAAACTGCACAATGTAACACGCACGCGCGCGCGCGCGCGCACACACACACACACACACACACACACACACACACACACACACACACACACACACACACACGTGCACACACATACCGGTACATACATACATACATACATACATACATACATACATAAATACATACTGTACATACATAGGCCGACATTCCAAATCTATGGGTGGCATGCAGTGAAATCGTTTTAGGCTTTGTGTTGTTTAGAGCCCCCTTGATGTGTGATTCAAGTTTGGAGCAGATCAGTTCACAATTTGTGGAAATTTTAACTTTGGAAGCCAGTCTTAGCTAGCCGTGTAAACCAGTCTCTCCTCAGAATGCAGGATGAGGCTGGTTTATGAGGTTAGGTCTTATCTTGTTTGAATGGAATATGAAAAATCTGACTCGTACTTGTCAGCGCTCATGGTTCTCCCCGAGGCCCTCTTGTGACTGTAGAGTCCAAGACAGAGGTGGGAGGTCATGGTCATTTAGACAGTTTTCTATTGCTTCTGTTTGGCCCCTCTTCTCACCCGACTGTAACAGTATTGAACCAGTAAGCCGCATGTATACACAAATCGGTCTGTCCGTGTTGATGACATGACTTTAGAGATAATGTGTACCGCTTTGCGTGATTTTAGGGCAAAATCTGTAGGGGTAGTGTCCAAAAATGTGTCTTGCAAGAATCGGCCTCATGGTGGCACTAGAAGAGGGCCATGTGAGAAATGAGGGGATGAGGATGAGGATGTGGTTAGGCAGTCAAGGAGTGTGTGTGCAAAGTTTGGCATGGATAGGGGCAACAGTTGCGGAGATATGAGTAGGGGAAAAGTGTGACGCGACGTGACGTGACTGACTGACAGACAGACAGACAGACAGACAGCCGGTGGAGGTCTATATCCACCAGTAAGACTCCCTAATCGGGAGATAAGCGACCGTAGGTCACTTATCTCCACAAATAGGGCAAAAATTTGTTTTTCCAAAATCTTCCTGATCCATGTTGATGACATGAGTGATGACATGAGTGTATGGGTGACCATAGCTGAGTGGTTAGGGAGCCTGCCTGGGGAACCAGTTCCCCTGGTTGTCCCCGGTTCGATTCCCGGTCAGGCAGCAATGTGTCAATGTGTCCCTGAGCAAGACCTTAACCCATAATTGCTCCCCGAGCGCCGTATATGGCTGCTCACTGCTCCTAGTTGTTATAGGATGGGTAAAATGCAGAGAATAAATTTCACGTATGTGCAAAATGTACTGTGACAAACTCGTCCCGAAGGCGTGGGGCCATATTCTATAGACATACTGTGTAGTGATTTTCGTGATTTTAGGGCAAAATCTGTAGGAGCAGTGTCCAAAAATGTGTTTTTAAAAATCGGCCTGGAGGTGGCGCTATATGGGACAGATTCATGTTGATGGGATGAGTGTAGACATACTGTGTACCGATTTGCGTGATTTTAGGGCAAAAATGTTAGGAGCAGTGTCCAAAAATGTGTTTTGCAAGAATCGGCCTCATGGTGGCGCTAGAAGAGGGCCATGTGAGAAATGAGGGGTGGGGTCTCCGCGCAGCCAAGGCGGACGAATAGGTACCGGCCCCGGCTGTCCCGGTCGCTCCTAGCCGGAGTTACGGCATTTTATGTGAGCTGCAGTGTAGGGGGTCCTCCACTGGGGGCGCCACCACTTTTGCATCCGTTCTGGAGCACCAGGAGTCGGTGGTCCCCGGGAATTCCCCGTGAGCAGGCCCGTTGGGGTGGTCATTTGGTCAGTTTAGCACATTTGGTCATTTTTTACATCTGGGGGTCCCCCCTGGAGCTCCGGGGGTCCTTGGAGGTTGTAGTTTGGCAGGTATGGAGTGTGTGTGCAAAATTTGGCATGGATCGGGGCAACGGTTGCGGAGATATGAGCAGGGCAAGAGTGTGACGTGTGACTGACTGACGCACGGACAGCCTGTGGAGGTTTTGATAGTAAATGCGACCTACGGTCGCAATTATCCAGTATTGAATTAGTCCGGGGTCGCGCGGCCCCGCCGCCCCATATCTATTCCTGTGTTGTTGTGCATGCAGCATGGGAAATGTGTTAGTATATTGTACTACCTACGATTCAGAGGCCAAAAGGTGAAGCTACCGGCCACCTGTCATAGCTCTATCATGAGGACGATTGGAAAACTGTGGGATGGAGGTTGTTCCTTGCCCTACTGGGAGCGGGTGAAGTTTAACAGCAATCAGTCCAGCGATGGATGCCTGAGATAGATTAGCTGCTCACAGACACACCGACAGGGGCAAAATCCTCTGCATTTGATGCTTAGATACTGTATTATTGCTACAGTATAGCCTAGCTGTTGACTGTTGTTGCTTTTCCTTCGCTCTACTGTGTAGGTGTTAAAGTCTAGAATCTAGACTCTAGATCTACATCTACATACTAACTTGTTTAATTACATGGAATAGAACTAGTACTCAAAGAACACCTGGATTCTCTCTTTCTAGGAATTACAACTGTTTATCTCCAGGTCCACTAAAAATAAGTAATCCAAATGTCATCTTCAACAGGATGTAATCTATCTCAGTGGTTCTCAAAGTGGGGTCTGGGAACCCTCAGGGGTCCTTGAGGTGGTTCCATGGGGTCCCCAGCTAAATTAGTTATTATAGCATCACAATCAGTATAACCACTTTAAACCTACTGTATATACATCAGCTAATTGAAGATAGCATATATACAAGCTGACAACCCGTCGCATTGCAACGTGTTGTGAGCTTGTAGATCTGCTACTGTATATATGGGGGTCTCTCTGGCACACAATATCTTCAGATGGGGGTCTGTGGCCAGATACATCAATTAGGGGGTCCTTGACATATTATACTGCAGCTCTGCACTATACAGAATGTGAGTTCATTATTCTCATATGCATACAGTAAGCAATCAAACCACAAGAGATTCTATCATTCATTATGTAGTTATAACACATAATTTTAATTTGTTAACTCTTCAATACATTTGATGTAGGCCTATATACCGCCAAATCACCAAACGTACTTTAAATCATAGAGCAGCTCAAGACCATACTCTTAATAGAGATCCAACAATTCCACCATGAGCAAGCGCTTGGGAAAGGCAGCGAGTAAAATTCACTTTTAATGGGAAGAAACGGCTGTTCCTGGACAGAAAATTGGCATTCAAGTCCATTCTATTCTATAATAATCAAATGAATGTATGAGCTAACTGCAGTGCAAGTCAACCTTCACTATGTTCACCCATGCTTGAAGTGAGCGGTGGATGTGAGCAGTTCATTTCGAAGTTAGGTTTCTTAACTGTGTGTGTGTGTGTGTGTGTGTGTGTGTGTGTGTGTGTGTGTGTGTGTGTGTGTGTGTGTGTGCGCGCGCGCGCGTGCGTGCGTGCGTGCGTGCGTGCGTGTTTGTGTGTGTGTGTGCACGTGCGTGTGTGTGAGGGATATCTACATTTTAGACTGTAGATGTGCATGCGTGCGTGCGTGTGTGTGTGTGCATGCGTGTGTGTGTACGCGATACTTGCAATTTGTTGACTCAAGAACCGCTGTTATCTGTGTGTGTGCTTGTGTGTGTGTGTGTGTGGGTGGGTGGGGGGAGGGATAATTACAATTTAGACTGTAGATATGTACAGTATGTAGGCTGTTCATCAACCAGGAACAGGTCTAATTCAAAAGTGGTCGAAACTGTAGCTTGGTGCTCGTCAGTAATCTAGTTGAGCAGGAAGAAGTATTGTTTCAAAAGAATGTAAAAGTTAGAATCAGTCCAACCCAAGTTGATCAAACAACTGTTGGCGAAACTGTGTGCTCACTTCTTAGTGTGCCCGTGGTGATTATTTATCATTTGTCATAACTATTGATGTTACATTGTACCTTGACACACAGGTATTATTTATTCTAAGTTTAGTATTATACTACATGAGTTGTGTCTGTGATTTGTTTAAGAGTATTATCTGTGTGTGTCTGTCTGTCTGTCTGTCTCAATGTACATTCTGCAGTTTAATATGACACTAATGTAAAGTTCATGTACCGTTACCTTCTTGGAAGTGTTCTGTCAGCTTGTCGCGATACGAGGTGACAAATAAAAGTCCTCCTATATGAACTTCATACTTGGCAATAAAATGATTCTGTGTCCTGAGTCTGACATTCTGCCCTGTGGCAACCTTCTATGAATCGCTGAGAGCAAAATAACTAAAATAAGAGATAGAGGAGCAACGTATAGTCCAAAAACCCAGAGTGACTGACCAGCAGGGACACATTTATCCAGCCACTCATTTATTACTCATGTCACCCTTTCCCCTATGTATCCCCCTGTCTCATAGGCATGCATCAGTATTCTTGGAGAGAGGGCCCCATCGCATTGGCAGCAAGTACAAGAAGGCCATGTTCCGAGAATACACGAATGCCTCATACACCCATGAGGCCCCCAGACCTGCCTGGCTGGGGTACGTGGGGCCCATACTGCGGGCTGAGGTTGATGATGTTATAATGGTGCACTTGAAGAACTTTGCCTCCAGGAACTACTCCATGCACCCTCACGGAGTCCTCTATGAGAAGGATCATGAAGGTAACCTAGCCTGTTATTTATTTTAGATGCACACACAGTCAGAGTGTCGATGATGAAAGTGTATAAATGGAACACCACATGGACCTGTGATGGCACACTCGCAAATTTCACACTCCTGGAGCACTCTTTACTTAGATGATGAAAATTATATTTTTTTGTATTCGGACATTTTCTTTTTAACCACACCACTATACACTTTCTCGTATGAGGAATAGCAGAAATAGCTGTAGCAAAAATAGCTGAGCTACAATCTCACAATTTATCACGATACAACACATTTTGAATCTAATAATTGGTTGACTTGACTTCTGTGCATTCTGTAGCTATGGATAACAAGTTGTTATTTGTGAGAATTGTGATGGATGCATGTCTGTGTGTCTGGGCCAAAGCCCCATATTTCCCATCAAAGTGATTGGAGGCCAATCTGGAGCCGCGAGGAACTCCATGTTTGAATCGATATGACGCCACATAGACCCATTAAAAGAGAGTTACGAGTCGCAACACTCTTTGAGCTTGCCATGATCATGTGGTTCATGTTCTCACACCGCCTTCGTCATCTTCTGACTTCAGTCTGTTCAACCACGTGTCGCTCATTTGTTAATTCATTTGTTCGTTTAGAGCCGTTTACTGGCCCAGAAATCAGAACTTTCCGACGTTACACTGTGGCCCTTACAAAACTTAAATACTGAATACTTCCAGCCTTTACTTGTTTTGTTTGTCTTTTCTTTCAGAAAAAGGGGTGATTTTATGATACCTTGAGAGTCTTTGTGTCATGGGATTTATCTGATAAACTATCTGAAGTTTCTATTTCTTTTTCGGGTCACTGGGACAAGCTATTGTCCCATTGTCCCGGTACCCAACTTTTTTTTTTCTTTTTTTTTTTTCTTCAGAAAACAGGGGTATAATATCTTTTGTAAATTTGTTACTTGACACAAAGTAAGGCTTTGTTTGGCCTCGTGGCTGTCATGTCTGTCACTTAGTTTTTTTGCTCTTGTGGCCTACAGGAACTGTTTCTCCTTTGCCAGAACTACTCATATAACAGGAAGTTGAATGTTTGAAAAGGGAAAAAAAACAGGGTTAGCAGATGAAAGACTGACAGAAAGAGACCACAAACACAGAGCTGGCACCTTCCCATTCTAACTCACATTCTGTTGTAACAGCTATCGGTACATGCTCAACTACAGTTTCTAAGCAGTCTGAGCTCTTACTAAGTTGTTATGCAATCCCCCCTCTCACACACACATGCACACATGCACGTGTGTGCACACACGCGTGCGCGCACGCACGCACACGCACACACACACACACACACACACACACACACACACACACACACACACACACACACACACACACACACACACACACACACACACACACACACACACACACACACACACACACCCTCTCTCACTAAATCAGGGAGATGCTTGCTATCCTAGGAATTTCCCAGGCTTTACAGTGTTTACAAGTAGGGGGGGCATGGCTCAGGGATAGAGAAACCGTCATTAGAGAACGAAGGGTTCCCAGTTGGAATCCGGGCTCCCCTTAGTTAATGTCAAAGAATCCTTGAGCAAGACTCTGAACCCCTAGTTGCTCCTGGTGAGCAGGTTGGTGTCTTGCATGGTTTCCTCCGCCATCGGTGTGTGAATGGGTGAATGTCTGGGACTGTCATGCAGTCAGACGATGCAGTCTAACAGGAGGACCAGGAAGGATAAAATACTTTACCGGTAGCTCATGTCACAGAAGGACAGCTTCTTGGGATGTGTCCAGAACAAGTGAAGTAAAACAAGTTCATGAACAAGTTTGAAATAAAAACATTTTCAACTATTGACTAACTCATTTGCTATTGTCTATACCAGCGGTTCTCAACCTGTGGGTCAGGAGCCCTGGGGCCCCCAAATTATTTTGCATGGGTTCCCAGATGATTAACTTAATGTGCAGCGTTGTTTTCTCACTCAACAGTAAACAAACCTACATAAAGTGTATAGAGGGTATTATGCACATTTCTTAACTGACAATTTTTTAATACCCCTAAAATAACAAACATTGGCCAAATTGTGAAATATTAGAGGCAGAAATTGAGAAAATAGCCTATCTACATGCTCACATCAGCGTTGTGGGTTATGTAGATCTGCTATTTTTGCAATAGAACCGTGTTATACAAAATGTAATACCTCAACTCTTAGTGCTCATCAGGGTGGGGGTGGGGTGTGTGTGTGTGTGTGTGTGTGTGTGTGTGTGTGTGTGTGTGTGTGGGGGGGGGGGGTCCCCAATTAAAAAAAATAAGTTGAGAACCACTGGTCTATATGATTATGTAGACAATATAGGGCTTGGTTACAGTAAGTGGTTAAAGCCATGTGTGGAGATTAGTGGGGGAATCAAAGTTCACTGGTGTAGCTATACCAATTTTACAGGTCAATTTAATGTTTACTGGGCACACTTGGAAATCATATGGAGGACGGTAATGGAGATATGGAAGAAATTATGTCATCTCATTTGTTCTTTAAATCATCAGCAGTGAATGTGATTATTACGGTCATTTACAACGGACAAAGTGCGGCTTGTGTAAGATAAGATAAACAGTGGTGTAAAGTAACTAAGTGCATTTACTTAAGTAAAACATTTGAGGTATTTTTTACTCTATTGGGGTATTTCCAATTTCATCATTTTACTTCTACTCCATTGCATCTTTAAGGCAAATATTACACTTTTATTCCTCTACAATTATTTGAATCCGAGTTACTAGTTACTTTATAGACTTTGATTATTATTACAAAACATACATTAACCACTTCTGCTCTGTATACATATTGGCCATTTGAAAATAGCCGATCTACAAGCTCATAATGCCTCACAATGCATTGTAGTACATTTTGAATTCCGGAATTTACAGCACTGAAGGTAAGATAAAGCTTTATTGATCCCTGTGGGGTAATTCGGTTGCGGTATAGCAGCAACAGTAGTAAAAGTGAAACAAAAGAGAGGTACGGATCAGGGCCAAACAAATAGGTAATATAAACCAAAATAAAATAAAACAGACTTCTGCAGTGGGTCTGACCGATGTATTCTAATATGATAACATGTTATTAAAAGTAGCTTATGGGTGAATGGTGTGCATACGGTGGGGTGGGCGTCACAAAGGTAACATCCGGATTTGATTGGCCAAGCTTTGTGTGACGTAGTGCTCAGATCGTGTGTAATTAATACATCACACACGCACGCACGCACGCACGCACGCACGCACGCACGCACACACACACACACACACACACACACACACACACACACACACACACACACACACACATTCTGTCAACTGGCCTTCAACAGCGTGGAAATCTTGTACAATGAGTGTAGAAATGATAGAAGACTATTACATTTTCACGTCAGTTTATTCATCATTCATGTCATCCATCTGCATACAGCCTGGTATACAGCTGAATGAAATGAACTTTTGCACGGACCGATGCATGCTTGTGTAATTATGTGGGTTTAAAGTAGCCTCGTAAACCAGCCTCCTCCGGAAAGCTACATGGAGGAGGCTGGTTTACAAGGCTAGGTTTAAAGGAACAGGATACCCATGATTTCCAAGATAAATAAAATACATAATGAAGCAGAATAAAAATAAGAATTACATAAAAGCAAGCAGAGTAAAAGCAGTGGATAAGCAATTTGATTTTCTCACAGTGTAATAGACATTTTGCATAATGAGTATATTGATGGCCAAAACGCAAAACCTCCTATCTGAAAATGTCACTTTGTTGGGAAAATGAAAAAGAAAATGTGTATTCAACATATTAAAACCTATCTACTATTTCTAGTCACATGGCAAAATGAGGGGCAGAGCAATCTTGCAGACAGACTGACCATGTGCATCATAGCCTGTTGTCCTCATTTCAAGTGAAATCTAAAAATCATGACATTTGCAGATAGGAGGTTTTGCGTTTTGGCCATCGATATACAATATATAAATAATACTTATAAGGAAAAGGAGGATCAAGTGCTGATTGACATCTTGTAACACGCTGTTGCAGAACCTTGCAGAGCTACTTCTGATGCAGATTTTTTTTTACTGTCACTGCATAGCATAGTATACCGTCTTTTTTTCCAGAGGTGTTGTTGCCTGGATTATTCATGAAGCTTTCCCGGAAGAGAAAGGTCCCATGATTGGCCGCTAGTTGCGCTGTTTTCCCCCCGCGAGGTACCAACAATATTTTTTCCCCACTGGACCCCATTCATTTTCCTCTTTGATTTTCTAACCTTAATAAACATCGTCATAAATACTTTATGGTTCCTATCGCTAGTGAAAAACTGCCTTTCAATTACCATTATGCGTTTTGTGCAAATATGGTCCCATTTATGTTAAAATTGATGATAAAGTTGCGGGGGGTGTGGCCAACTACACCGATACCAGTGTAGTCTTCTTCGTGTGCTGTATTTCGGGAGGCTCCGACCACATTCTCCCATGTATCCTTGCGGTTGCACGTGACCGTTGGCAGCCAATAGCATTCCTTATGATTTCTGGGGTACCATTCAAGCAATGATGGCGACACCCATACAAGGGACAAAACAGCGCCATTTTCGCCGCATAGAAACCAATGGCTTCGCACCGTCCATATTTTTTTTACAGTCTATGTTTTTTTCACATTGAATTAATCTTTGTCCACTAGGGGCGCTCTACCCAGACGGGACATCTGGAAAGCTGAAGCAGGACGATGCTGTTCCCCCGGGAGGCAACTATACGTACCACTGGGTGGTCAAGCCAGAATTTGCCCCCACGGAGGACGATGCCAACTGTTTGACCTGGGTGTACCACTCCCACGTTGACGCCCCCAGGGACATTTCCTCTGGACTCATAGGGGCGTTGCTCACGTGTAAAAAAGGTGAGAAAATACACTATACACAGTATGTTCTGTGTCATTCCGTGTGCATGTGCCTCCATGCAGAACAACAACGCTCAACTTGAAATGGTTGAGGTCTCAAAGTTTGTCCAGCTCTCTCTCTCTCACAACTTCAGCAGCTGCAGGTGAGAGATTGGCTTAGGGATTAAAGAA
The DNA here is from genome assembly GCF_963921795.1 of Nannobrachium achirus. NCBI lineage: Eukaryota > Metazoa > Chordata > Actinopteri > Myctophiformes > Myctophidae > Nannobrachium > Nannobrachium achirus. The sequence goes on from NC_137826.1 coordinate 20,276,720, forward strand.
CCTCTCTCTCTCTCTCTCTCTCTCTCCCTCTCTAAGTGAACTAATAGGCAAGCATGGTGGCCAGTGATCAAGTATGTTCACACGATACCGCAAGAGTATTTCACTGAATATTGTGCTGATTTTACAGTACTAGATCCTACCCATCCCCTCACCCATCCGTAAGGGATCCTTAACTGTCCTTACCCGTCCGATCTCGGGTCGCTCACGTCTTCCAGACAAATTGGATAAATACCAGTATGCCCCATGCCCCTCTCTGATTGGCCACGGGCATCCACGGCCCGTGGCCCGTGATTGGCTTAGGGCATAAACAGACAGACAGACAGACAGACAGACAGACAGACAGACAGACAGACAGACAGACAGACAGGATTTCTGGAATTTATAGATAGATAGATAGATAGATAGATAGATAGATAGATAGATAGATAGTAGGGGTGTAACGATACATTTTACTAGCGATTCGATACATATCACGATACATGGTTGACGATACGATACATGGACGATATTGGTTCATTCATGGCGATACGATACGATTCGGTTTAATTATTTAAAATCGATATAGTAACTATTTAGCAAAGAAATTAAATCTGTGTAAAAGGTGTGGATAGTGCAGGTTTTTAAGGGAAACATGTATTATTATGGATGTAAATAAGTAAACACAGTGATTATCTGCCAAATACATGGACATTGTATATTGACAAACCTGCACCTTGACATGAACCCAGAGATTACACACATGTATCGATAGACCAGTGTAGCTATATGGAAAGGAAAAGTAATTAAACCCCTCTTTTACATTTTTTCTTCTTAAAAATCCTAAATACAATGCGCAAGTAGGTAGTATCGATACAATCGATTCTTTGCACTGCCGATTCGATACGATACAAAATAAAACGATACGATTCGATTTTAGCTATTTTCATTTCGATCTACTTCGATTTTTTAAGTTAAAAACGATATTTCGATACAGTTACTATATCGTTACACCCCTAATAGATAGATATTGTTAATTGTGGCACGTTTACTAACATGCCAAGTTTAGCTAGACTTGAACAACCGTTCCAGGCTTGTGAAAATAGCCGATCTACATGCTCACTGCGAGGCGTTGTGAGCATGTAGATCTGCTATTTTCACAATAGAAGCGTGTTATACAAAATGTAATGCCTCTTTTCCATGAGGAATCCCATCTTTGCCATACCCTAGTTTTTGCTGAACTGACGCCACTGCTTGTGTTATTGCATGTAGGCATCCTGAAGGAGAGCCCTGTGCCCGCTGACAGCCTGACGGAGTCCGTACGTAACGATGTGGACCAGGACGTGTTCCTGTTGTTCAACGTGGTGGACGAGGCCCTGAGCTGGTACCTGGACGACAACATTCAGACCTGCTCAGACCCAGGCGGAGTCGACAAGGGTGACCCCGATTTTGAAGAGTCAAACCTGATGCACGGTAGGGCATTCACCAAATATTCAAATATCAAAGTCACTATTCGATGTTGTTCACCGAAGTAGATTTTCTTTTTTTCTCTTTAAAAAATATATAGTTTATAAAGTTTGGCGAGATAGGAAGTCATAAAAATGAGTTGTCAATGCCCCTGGTGGATGAATTGTTAATGCTCAATACCAGGGCTTCTCAAACCTTTTTAGGCCGTGACCCCCAAATTAAACATATTTGAACTGGGGACCCCCACCCTGACAAGCACTTGGAATTGTAGGTATTACATTTAATGTGACTCGGTTCCGCAGATAAATATTGTGAAAATAGCCGATCTACATGCTCACAACGCCTCGCAACGTGAGGCGTTGTGAGCATGTAGATCGGCTATTTTCACAATGTTCGCC